>NC_059155.1:38510314-39110603 GCF_020740605.2 Lemur catta
TCATGCTTTTTCTGGTAACAGATTTATTGATATATAATCCACATACCATACAATTCTCCCATTTAAAGTGCACAATTCAATGGTTTTTGTATGTTCACAGAGATGTACAACCATCACAATCTCGTTTTATTAATAGAACATTTCATCACCCCACAAGAAAACTTATACCCTTTAGCTGTCCCGAAACCCCCTATCATCACTAGCCTTCGGCAAATCACTAATCTGTTTCTGTCTCAATGGATTTGCCTGTACTGGACATTTCATATATTAATAAATAAAAAATGTGGGTGGTCTTGTGTCTGGCTTCTGTCACTTAGCATAATGTTTTCAAGGTTTGTCCATATTATAGCAAGTATCAGTACTCCATTTGTTTTTATGGCTGAATAATACCCCATTGTATCTATATACCAGGTTTTGTTTATTCATTCATCAGTTAATGAATACTATGCTTTTTAAATATATAAATATTGAAACCCGGATATTTTTAAACTAACAAAATATTTTTTCCTGGCCAGGCAGGTTAGCTCACACCTGTAATGCTAGCACTCTGGGAGGCCAAGTTGGGAGGATCGCTCGAGGTCAGGAGTTCGAGACCAGCCTGAGCAAGAGCGAGACCCCGTCTCTACTAAAAATAGAAAGAGATGATCTGGCCAACTAAAAATATGTATAGAAAAAATTAGCCGGGCATGGTGGCTCATGCCTGTAGTCCCAGCTATTTGGGACGCTGAGGCAGAAGGATCGCTTGAGCCCAGGAGTTTGAGGTTGCTGTGAGCTAGGCTGACGCCACGGCACTCTAGCCTGGGCAACAGAGTGAGACGCTGTCTCAAAAAAAAAAAAAAAAAAAGCTTTTTCCCTAAGAATATTGTCATTTTTTATCTGAAATATAATCTTGCGATGTGCACAGAGAATATCCTGCGGTAAAATTTCAAACCAGAGATACACTCAGTTTGAAAGTGTTCTAAAGGCAACACTTCCAAGACCTCTTACTGTTGTTGAAATGGCTAATTCTGGCTTACCTGTGTGGTTCAGAATCTCTTTCTGTTTCCTGATCATCTGTCTCTTCTCTTGGAGTCTGTTTGTGCCCCTGGTCTCCTTCCAGAGGTCTCTGATGGAGTGAACTTAGAATGGGGTGTGAGGGGCAAAAGCGGGGAGGGTGAGCATGAAGTAAGTTCTTATAGTGGGATGATGAGAGTAGAGGGATGGATGCTGGGAGATTGTCAGGCCCAATTCCCAATGCTTCTCCTTGAACTTGACTGCTTCCTTTTCTCGGATTTACTTCTTCTTCCCTCCTCCTTTTCCATCCAGTTCAGATTTCTTTTCTTAGGATCCTATCCCTCCCCCTCTGTGATAATTTATTCTATGCAGGAGCTTCTTTCTCAATCATCTTATCTGGGGCACACAAGCCAGAAGGACAGAACAGCCTCACCTGAGCCTCCCCCAGGAGGAGCAGCACGTTATAATATTAGGACGAAGATGATAACCATATCTCAAGTTTAATAGATTATCAATAACTTGAAATACCCTTGAAGTTGGAGGAGAATTTCACCACTCTACCAGTATGCTGACCAAGCCACGGAATTAGGGGCTTTGGGGGTCAGCTAAGACCTTGATGGTCTGCAACATTGGAGCTGAATCTAAGTCACTGGCTCTGCCAATGTGCTCTGTATTGCAGACCCCTCCCAGGCCACTGTGGTTCTTCAGCATACAAAGAAAGACACTCCCTTCCCCACCTTGCCCTCAAGGCTATTCCATGCAAAAATTAGCCTGAGTGGCTTGAAATGGCAGATGAAACACACTATTTCCACTACTTTTTTAAATTTACAAATGCACAGGATAATTTTGGGAAGGTCAAAACTAGATAAAGTCATGACTAAATGTTGAGGGAGCCACAGCCTGAGTGAGGTGGGAGTGATGCTCACAGAGAGGGATAGGGACGAAAAGGAGCCAGTGTACCTGGAAGAACCCTGGAAAGCCTTGGGGTCTGGCGATACCAGGTGCTATGAAGGGCAGGAGTGAGATTCAGGCCCCCCAAAAGGGGCATTCATTAAAAGACTCTAATGTGGGAAAAGTCCCCACTGCCTCCTCAGCCCCAGCCCTTACCGAAGAAAGCATCTGCACACAGCCCATCTCCCCCTGGCAAGAGAGCAGAGACTTCCTTGGAGAAACTGAAGGCCCTCCAGGGGAAGAAACTTCCCCAATGTGGTAGTCAGGGACCTTCCATCATATGGTTCTACTCCTCATCTTTCTCATCCTAAAGCAAAGGCTTCCAGTTGGCGGTCTCCTCCCTCACTTTTAAATATAAACAGGCAGGCAAAGATCACCAAATGTGAAGTAAGTCACTGTGATGGTTACTTTTGTGTGTCAACCTGGCTAGGCTATAGTTAGTCAATCAAACACTAATCTGAGTGTTGCTAGGAGGTTTTGTAGATGTGATTAACATCTACAGTCGTTGAATTTAAGCAACGGAGATTATCCTTGAGAATCTGGGTGGCCTCATCCAATCAGTTGAAGGGCCTTTACAGCAAAACTGAAGTTTCCCTGAGGAAGAGGAAATTCTGCCTCAAATCTATAGTATCAATTCCTGCCTGAGAATGTCCAGCCTGCTGGCCTGCCCTATATATTTCAAACTTGCCTAGCTACCCCCCCCACGATTCTGTAAACCAGTTCCTTGAAATAACCCTACCCTTTGCACACCTACTCTCTGTTTCTGTCTCTCACTCTCTTGCTCTCTCTCACTAACTGTCTCCATTTCTGTCTCTGTCTCTCTCTCATCAATAGATTACATAGGTATGTATAACACACACACATAGAAAGCACATGCATACATCTATGTATACATATCCTACTGGTTCTGTTTCCCTGGTAGAACCCTGATAGAAATAAGTCACCCAATGCAAAAAAAAAAGAAAAAAGACCAATACATACAGTAAAAATGATCTGGGTCTTTCTTATCTTGCCAAATTCATCTCCTATCCCTCCGACTCCTTGTGCACTTTGCTCCGGCTATGCTAGCCTTCTTGGTGTTCCTGGAACATAGCCTGCTCGTTCTCTGCTCACAGTCCATCAGCCCTGGGGCTGCTTCCCACTGCAGTGGTTTACCTGGCCTAGTCCCCCACCGTATTCAGGTCTCTGCTCATGTGTTAGCTCGGCAGAGACATCTTCTCAGACCACTCTATTTAAAACAGACACCCCCCCTACTCTCACACACCCCATCCCATTGCACTACTTTTGTTCATTCATAGCAATTACAGCTTCCATAAATGATATTATTTATTTTGTGCATTTACTAGTTTCTTGTCTGACTGCCTCCCTTAGCATGGAAGTTCCACGATGGGGCCCTTTTGTCTCTTGTTCACTATTGTGACACCATCACCTAAAAATATGTCTGGTCCTTTAAGAGCTGAAGAGTTGATATATGGGTGGATGGATACATGGAAAAAAAATCCCTGGAAGAAATAAACATAGTTCAGGGAACAGTGAACTTTAAAAACAATGCTAGCTGGTTATACATTCAAAGATTCTAATCATTATTATAATCCACAAACAATAATGGAATATGAGGAACAAGGTACAGTTGGAGAACAAGAAATAGAGCTCTTAGGGCTATAAAAGATGGACAAAAATTTTTAAATTCCACAGAACGGTCAGTTTAAAGCTACCAACTCCATGTCACCAAAAGCAAAGCTGGGAAGGGAGGTACAGAGTTGGCTCTCACTAACTGGTTTGAGCCAGTTCAGCACACTGCTGGCAGGTGCAGGTAGCTCATATGGTAGAAGCTGTGATGTGCCCATTCAGATCCTCCTTCTCAAATGAAGGACTTATTACCCTACCTGTTGAGAATGCTGTCAAATAAATCTTTGGCTGTCAGCCCCCTTCAGAGATTAGCTCGTCTGAAAAGAACTGCCTAGTCCAAGGTCACAGCCCCTTCAAGGGCAGCCCACATCAAATGACTGAACAACATGCAGTATCAGGGGCTAGCCCCCTTTCCCCAACTAGGGACCATTCTGAAAAATTATCTAACCTTCAGAACTTCCTGTAGGAGGTGAAAAACCATACCATGCTCATGGATCGAAAGAATCAACATTGTTAAAATGTCTATACTACCCAAAGTGATCTACAGATTCAATGCAATCCCTATTAAATTACCAACATCATTTTTCACAGATATAGAAAAAATAATTGTGCACTTTGTATGGAACCAGAGAAGACCCTGTTTAGCAAAAGTAATTTTAGGCATAAGAACAAAATGGGAGGTATTAATTTACCAGACTTCAAACTATACTACAAGGCTGTGGTTATTAAATCAGCTTGGTATTGGCACAAGAACAGGGACACAGACCAGTGGAACAGAATTGAGAATCCAGATATAAAACCATCCTCATATAGCCATCTAATCTTTGACAAAGCAGACAAAAACATACGTTGGGGAAAAGAATCCTTATTCAATAAATGGTGCTGGGAAAACTGGATAGCCACATGTAGAAGACTGAAACAGGACCCACACCTTTCACCTCTCACAAAAATCAAGTCACGGTGGATAACAAAGTTAAACCTTAGGAGTGAAACTATTAGAATTCTAGAAGAAAATGGGGGAAAAACTCTTATAGACATTGGCCTAGGCAAAGAATTTATGAAGAAGACCCCAAGGCAATCACAGCAACAACAAAAATAAATAAATGGGACCTGATTGAATTAAAAAGCTTCTGCACAGCCAAAGAAACTGTCATGAGAGTAAATAGACAACCTACAAATGGGAAAAGATTCTCGCATGCTACGCATCTGATAAAGGACTGATAACTAGAATCTATTTAGAACTCAGGAAAATCAGCAAGAAAAAATCAAACAACACTATCAAAAAGTGGGCAAGACATGAACAGAAATTTTTCAAAAAAAGACAGAAGAATGACCAACAAACATATGAAAAAATGTTCAACATCTCTAATCATCAGGGAAATGCAAATCAAAACCACAATGAGATAGCACTTAACTCCAGTAAGAATGGCCTTTATCAAAAAGTCCCATAAATGTTGGAGTGGATGCGGAGAGACAGAAACACTCATACACTGTTGGTGGGACTGCAAACTAGTGCAACCTCTGTGGAAAGCAATATGGAGATACCTTAAACAGATACAAGTAGAATTACCACTTGATCCAGCAATCCCATTATTGGGCATCTACCCAAAAGAAAAAAAGACATTCTATCAAAAAGATATCTGCACCCAAATGTTTATAGCAGCACAATTCACAATGGCAAAGATGTGGAAAAACCCAACAAGTGTCCATCAATACATGAATGGATTAGCAAAATGTGGTATATGTATGCCATGGAGCTATAAGAAATAATGGGCATAGAATCTCTTATGTTCTCCTGGATAGAGCTGGAACCCATTCTATTAAGTGAAGTATCCCAAGAATGGAAAAATAAGCACACGTGCTCACCATCAAATTGGTTTCACTGATCATCACCTAAGAGCACATTCAGGAATAACATTAATCGGGTGTCGGGCAGATGTGTGGGGGGGAAGGGGATGGGTGTATACCTATATAATGAGTGCGATGCACACCGTCTAGGGGATGGACACGTTTGAAGCTCTGACTCGGGGTGGGAGGGGGGGCGGGCAAGGGAAATATATGTCACCTAAACTTTTGTACCCCCACAATATGCTGAAATAATAATAATAAAAGAACTGCTGTAGGGTTGAATGAGGCTTCTGTTAAGACCACTTTACAGTTTGACTTCTTCTACCCAATCCTTCTTCCTTCTCTTCCCTACTCTTCTGCATGTGTTAACCCCAATTACATGTCTTGATACACCTCCTGTATCTATTTTCTCTTCAAAGTCATGAATTGAAGTTATTAGACAACAGTGAAGAGGATGAAAAGAAGGAGGAGGAGTGGGTGTGAGAAATTTGAGGAAAGAAAGGAAGGATGAAATAGTCATTTAAGAGTGAGAAATGAACTTCCTAGGAAAATATAGTGGGGTTTTCTGATAGTATTGAGTAAGAGAAAAGATAAGCGACATAAAGAATCAATTCAGGAGATCCAATATTCCACAGATGTCTAAGAAAGAAATAACAGAGAAAATAGGGAGGGATATTTCAAAGAAATAATAGAAGAAACAGAAGAAAAAATTTTCCCCAACTGAAGAACATAATTATTTGTATTAAAAGGACCTAACGAATGCAAAATGAGATAATTAAAAAAAAAGAACTACACTGATACACATCCTTATGAATTTTTAAGGACACTAGGTATATATATATATATATATCTATATATATATATATATATTTTTTTTTTTTTTTTGAGACAGAGTCTCGTTTTGTTGCCCGGGCTAGAGTGAGTGCCCTGGCGTCAGCCTAGCTCACAGCAACCTCACACTCCTGGGCTTAAGCGATCCTACTGCCTCAGCCTCCCGAGTAGCTGGGACTACAGGCATGTGCCACCACGCCCAGCTAATTTTTTCTATATAGATTTTTAGCTGTCCAAATCATTTCTTTCTATTTTTGGTAGAGACAGAGTCTCACTCTTGCTCAGGCTGGTCTCGAACTCCTGACCTCGAGTGATCCACCCGCCTCGGCCTCCCAGAGTGCTAGGATTACAGGTGTGAGCCACCGTGCCTGCCCTATTTTAAAAAAGAACCTAAATATTTACAGAGGGAAAGAGGTAATTTCCTTGCAGAGGATTAGGAATCAAAATGACATTGAACTTCTCAATACCAACACTAGATTTTAGAAACTAATTGAAAAATACATTCAAAATCATAAGGAAAAAAAATTTCAACTTAGGATTTTATACTGAGCCAAACTCTCAAACAAAAATGAAGGTAGACTAAAGACATTTTCAGACATACAAATACTACTAATGATAAAAATGTTTATTTGTTTATTTTTTATTTTTTATTTCAGCTCTTCATGGGGGTACAAAAGCTCAGGTTATATACATTGTCTGTGTCCCGCCCATCCCCCTGAGTCAGAGCCTCATGCGTGTCCATTCTCCAGACAGTGCGCCTGGCACTCACCATGTAGTCATACCTCCATCCCCTCCCCCACCTCCCCGAGTCAGCACCTTCAAGCATGACCATTCCCCAGACGGTGCGCAACGCACTCATCATGTAGGCATACATCCTCACCCATAAACCTTTCTTAGGAAGTTACTAGAGAATGTATTCCCCCAAAATGAAGAAGTAAATCAGTAAAACAAAAGACAATGAACTTAGCAAACTGACACAATCCAGGAGTACAGACAAAGGAAATTCCAGGAACAGATGTGGAGCTAGCCTGGAGAACAACCAGCTCCGATGGGGGAAGGAGGACAGAGGACTCTGAGAGGGGCTGCTCCCATTCCTTTCTACCTCTTTCTAACCAAGTTTGGTTCGTTTTCATCAGGGCCTTTTTGGTCTACCCAGACAGGCTTCAAGACCCTTGCTTATCAGAGAAAGAAAGGGTTGGAGGTCTCCAACCCCTTAATTCTTAGAAGACCTCTGGGCTCTTTATATAAATGTTCCCATTCCTTCCCCCCGAAACTTTCTACCTCCACAAGTCAATACCTTAGAGCAAGAATAACATGTAAAGTTTTGCCCTCACTAGACACCCTACTCAAAAATCTGAGAAATGTCATCATATTCTTTCAGAAGATTGTTCTCAACACCTCCCATTTTTCTGTGCTCTCCAAGTCTGTGTTCCCTTCAGCCACCTTCTGGGATCAAGGTAGTTTCCTTTGATCTGGAAAAATGATGTGCTTAAAAAGAACTGGACACAAGTAGTGGAAAGGTCTTTTCCCCACTGAAAATGAATAACTTGGTGTCCAAATATACAAGCCAATCACGTACAAGTTCGTGAGGCAGTTTCTCATGTCCTAATCACTACAGGGCTCAGAGATTGAGACCCATGGATTCCATAGGGACACTACCAGGGTACAGCCATCCCATGAAGCCCAAGGACAAATAGCCAGCTGACCAGATTTGTTACAGTAATAATCCCGGGTTTACTAGTAGCGAGGTCCCTAATCCAGAATTGAGAAATTCCCACCTGCTTTTCCTTGAGGCTCCAGACACCTGAATAGTAGACAGAGAACTGTCAGAAAAAACCCAAAGCAGGTTGTTGCAGTCCGTACATACAGACATACCTTCACAAGAACTGCACTGTGTCCGGCAAATCATTGAGCTTAGAAATGTGGGATTCTGGGGAAAGCGAAAACTACTGTAAGAAACAAGAATATTCCAGGACTGACCCACTCATGACTCAATCCATTTCTTATATTAGCCTATGGTAAAGAAATCCTTACCACCAAGGTTTGTCCTTAAGACAGTCGCTGCAGATTCTGTTTGCTCAGCCAAAGGAAACCACGATACACTGAAGCCTGTCTCTCCGCCTGCTCCAACTGAGAGCAGAAGCACTCTTGCTCTTAACTTCAAATTCAATATGAAAATAAGTTGCAAAACCAACTTGGTCTCAGCAACTAAAAATATGGAGAAGCCTTGACTTGAAGTAGAACCCAGTGACAAATTTTCTAAATCATACACTGTATCACAGTAAAGGAAGGAGACCTAAAATGTTTTTATTTTCAAGGACAAATCTGGGGAAACGGAATTTCCACTGAAAAGCCGACAAGTTGAAAGCAGAATGTTTTTGACAAAATGCACAAGAGGCTGGAGCAGATATTTTTTAATTGAGAAATAAAATTGTATATATTTATGGTGTACAACATGATGTTTCTATATATGTAGATATCATGGAATGGCTAAATCAAGTTAATTAACATATCTTTTATCTCACATATGTATCATTTCTTGTGGTGGGAATATGTAAAAATCTACTCTCTTAGCAATTTTCAAATATATAATACATTGTTATTAACTATACTCATCATGATATATAATAGATCTCTTGAACTTATTCCTCCGCTGTAACTGAAATTTTGTATCCTTTGACCAACATCTCCCCAGTTCTTGCCTCAGTTCCTGGCAACCGTCATTCTACTCTCCACTTCTATGAGTTTGGCTTTTTTAGATTCCACATGTGAATAAAATCATGCAGTATTTGTTGTTCTGTGCTTGGCTTATTTCAGTTGGCATAATGTTCTCCAGGTTCATCCATGTTGCCACAAATGACAGGATTTCATTATTTTTTACGGCTGAATAATAGTCCATTGTGTATATATGCCACATTCTCTTTAGGTTGCTTCCATATCTTGGTTATTGTGAATACTTCTGCAATGAACATGGGAGTGCAGGTATCTTTTCAACATACTGATTTCATTTCCCTTGGATATATACTCAGTAATAGAATTGCCAGATAATATGATAATTTTATTTTGAATTTTTTTGAGGAACCTCCATACTGTTTTCCACAATGGCTATACTAATTTACATTCCCACAGTGTACAAGGGTCCCCTTTTCTCGACATCCTCACAAGCATTTGTTAACGTGTCCTTTTTGATAACAGCCATTCTAACAGGTGTGAGGTGTTATCTCATTGTGGTTTTAATTTGTATTTCCCTGATAATAAGTGATGTTGAACATTTTTTCATATACCTGTTGACCATTTGTATGTCTTCTTTTGAGAAATGTCTATTTAAGTCCTTTGACCATTTTTAATTGGGCTATTCAGGGTTTTTTTGTTTCTTTGTTTGTTTTGCTATTGAGTTGGTTGAGTTCCCTATGTATCTTGGATATTAACTTCTTATCAGATGTTTGGCTCACAAATATTTCTCCCATTCTGTAAGTTGTCTCTTCACTCTGTTGATTGTTTCCTTTGACGTGCAGAAGCTTTTTAGTTTGATGCCATCCCATTTGTCTGTATTTCCTTTTGTTGCTTGTGCTTTTGGGGTCATATCCAAAAAAATCTTTTCCTAGACTAATGTTAAGGAGCTTTTCTCCTAGTATGTTATTTATTTATTTATTTTTAATTGACACACACATAGTAATTGTACATATTTTTGGGGTGCACTGTGAGGTCTCAATACACATATACGTTGTGTAATGATCAAATCAGGATATTTAGCATATCCATGACCTCATACATTTATCATTTCTTTGTGGTGAGACTATTCAGTTTCAGGTCTTAACTTTAAGTCTTTAATCCATTTTGAGTTAACTTTTGCATACGGTGTGAGATAAGGGTCTAATTTCATTTTTTTTTGCACATATATTTAGTTTTCCCAACATTATTTATTGAAGAGATTGCCCTTTCTCCATTGTGTGCTCTTGGCACTTTTATCAAAGATCAGTTGACCATAAATATCTGGATTTATTTCTGGACCAGAAGATCTTTACGATACCTCCCAACCTTAAGATGCGTAGATAAAGATATAGACATATAGATGTAGATACAGATATAGACGCATATCTCTAAAAGCTTATTAAAATTCTATCACCTTCATTTGGTTCTTCATACTTTTGTTATTATCTATATATTTGAAAATGGACATGTATTTATAGTAAGAAAATATAATACATAGCTTTAAAAGACAAGAAAAATAGACCTAAGTGGTCCTTTTAAAACCTAAGTCAGATTATGTTACCCCTCTGTCCAAATATGCAAACTTCCATTGGAATTCAGAATAAAATCCAATGTCCTTAATGTGGCCTACAAGGTAGGTTCTCCATGAACTCATTCTTCCCTATCTCACTAATTTCAACCCCTACCACTCTCCCTCTATTCTGGTCACAGTAGCCTCCTGGCAATACCTCCAATATGCCATGAAAGTGCCTGTCTCAAGTTCTGTTTGCTGTTCACATAACCTGGGTTCCCCTTCACCTATATATATTATATGAATGGCTCCCTCTCTCACTTAATTCAGTTCTCTGCTCAGATGTCACCTTGTCAGAGAGAACTTCTTTTACAACCGCATCTAAAATAGCAACTGCTGTCACTCTCTGAACACTTGTATTGACTACATAAACACTAAAACTTTCTGTGCAATCTAAAGATACTGCAAAATATATGACAGAATGTATATTTTCCTAATATACAAACAGCTCTTAAAAGTAAGGAAGGAAAAAGGATGAGCAACTTAATAGGACAAAGGACAAAGGAAGTGTAATTGACAAAAGAAGAAATACAAACACTCACAAGCACATAGGAAAAATATTTGAATTCACAAATAAAGCAAAGATAATATTACTAAGAGTAAAATACTGCTTTTCCTCTGATCTATGGGTTGGCAAACTTTTTTCTGTAAATAGCTAGATAGTAGAAATTTCCACCTTTGTGGGCCACATACAATCTCTGTCACACATTCTTCATTGTCTTTTTTTTCTTCACAACCATTTAAAGCAAAGCTGCTGACTGGATTTGGCCCAGGAGTCATAGTTTTGCTGACCCCAGATCTATGGGGAGTGATTAAAAATGGATAACACTTACTGCTGAGAATGGCAAGGGGGAACTGGCTGACTCTTGCTGGGGGCACACATTGATACAGCTTTTCTGAGGGACAGTTTATCAATATAAATCAGGATTTTAAAGGTACACATCTTCTGCCCTAGGAATTCCACATCTTTGATTTTATACCATGAAGCTAATCTGGCAAGAATGGAAATATTTTTGTACAGAATACATTGCCATGTTGTTCACAATAGCAGGCAGGAGGAGGAGGGGAATAAGAAATCTCAAATAGCCATCAACTAGGGAATGGTTACATAAACCATGTGTATGACATAAATGAAATACAACATAGCTATTTAAAAGGGTACTACACTAAAAGCCCAGACTTCACCACTATACAATTCATCCATGTAACAATAAAACCATTTGAGTCCCCTGAATTTATTGAAATACATCTTATTAAAAAGTCTAGCACAGGCCGGATGTGGTGGCTCATTCGTGTAATCCTAGCACTCTGGGAGGCCAAGGTGGGAGGATCACTTGAGGTCGGGAGTTTGAGACCAGCCTGAGCAAGAGTGAGACCCCGTCTCTACTAAAAAAATAGAAAGAAATTAGCTGGACAACTAAAAATATATAGAAAAAATGAGCCGGGCATGGTGGCGCATGCCTGTAGTCCCAGCTACTCGGGAGGCTGAGGCAGGAGGATCGCTTGAGCCCAGGAGTTTGAGGTTGCTGTGAGCTAGGCTGATGCCATGGCACTTACTCTAGCCCGGGCAACAGAGTGAGACTCTGTATCAAAAAAAGAAAAAAAGTCTAGCACATACAATTATGAACAGTTCATAATACTTGATAACGATAATAAACAACTATGTTACTGGTTTATGTATTCACTATACTATACTTTTATCATTATTTTAGAGTATACTTATTAAAAAAAAATTAACTGTAAAATAACCTCAGGCAGGTCCTTCAGGAGGTATCCAGGAGAAGGCGGTGTTATCATAGATGACAGCTCCCCGTGTGTTATTGCCCCTGAAGATCTTCTAGTGGGACAAGATGTGGAGGAGAAGGACAGTGGTATTGATGATCCTGACCCTGTGTAGGCCTTGGCTAATCTGTGTGTTTCTGTCTTAATTTTTAGCAAAAAGTTTAAAAACTAAACAAAATTAAAAATTTTTTAAATAGAAAAACAACTTACAGAATAAGAATATAAAGAAAATATTTTTGTACAGCAGTACAATGAGTTTGTGTTTTAAAGTGTTATAAAAATGTGAGTTTTTTTAAATTAAAAAGTTTATAAGGTAAAAAAATAAATGAAAGTGTGCTATATATCCAAATTAATTAACATAAAAAGGTCTTATGGCTTTTCACAGTTAAAAATATATAAATAGTATGTATAACATGGTTCAATTTACAGGCTGGGTGTGGTGGCTCATGCCTGTATTCCTAGCAAATTGGGAGACCAAGGCGGGAGGATCACTTGAGGCCAGGAATTCACGACCAGCCTGGGCAACACAGAAAGACCCCATCTTAAAAAGATAGCCAGATGTGGTGGTGTGAGCTCAGGAGTTTGAGGTTGCAGTGAGTTACGACTGCACCACTGCACTCCAGCCTGGGCAACAGAGCGAGACCCTGTCTCTAAAAAAATAAATATAAAAAATAAAACAAATGTATATAAAATATATATAGGTATATATATTTGTGTATATGTGTGTACATATACATAGGGAGATATTCCAAAGAATATTGTTACCTCAGGGGCGTAGGGACATTAAGTGATTTTTATGTTTATATTATTAGGTATTGCTTGATTTTCAGCAGGTATCATCATTGTAATCATAAAAAAATAAAATTCCTACTGAATTTAGCAAATCTTCAGGTCAACTAAAATGGCTTGTCTGAAATGCAACCATTTTCTAAAATTATTCTTCTGAAATTATTTTCACAAAACAATAATGCTAGATATTTTTCACAATTTAAACAAATAAAATTCATGGGTTTTGTTTGCTTTTTGGCTTCTTTTCTTGTACTGAAAGGACAAAGTTACTCATTAACTTGTTTGTTACCTTACAAATATTTGTTTGGGAAATCTAAGGTCCAGCATTTTAATTTCAGCCACCTGTTTTCTCCAGCTCTCTGTGAACACTTTCTGGCATCACATTAGGATCATATTCTCAACTTAGGGCACGGAGAATGGGAGTACAAGGAAATCGTCCCACTGACCACTGTCCAGGAGGAGCAAGGGAGTGGAAAAGAGAGAGATGATGGGTGGTGAAAAGCATGTGAGAAACTTTCTCTTGGAGAGCACCCTGGGAACCAGTGTGACAGCATTACGTACATCACTACCTTTAGTTTGCAGGCAAGTGGGCCTCATTTCCTCCATCACACAAGCTCACCATGTTTGAAAATGAAACTGTAAATGAAAAGAAGCGTCACAGCCCTGGTGCTCTGCATAGCACTTCACTCGCACCATGTGTCACACAAAAGAGCAGCTTTTTTTGGATCGACAATGTAGATTTCAGTATTCAACTAAAAAGGATTCACTGACAACGTTACAACTGGACTTTAGATTAAAGCTCTACTTTACAAAATAGGAGTATTATACCAAAACTATTCAAACTCATTAAACATTTATTCTTTGAGGGTAAATGTTTATTTTTTGCAATTTTATTATAAGAGTAATTTATGCTAATTGTGGAAGATCTGAAAACTATAAAACAGCATAAGAAACAGAAAAGCAAAACCCAGCCTTAATCACATAACTCAGGGGCAACCATGGTTAACATTATGACATTTTTTCCTAGTCATTTTGAGATCATACTGTTTATAATTTTGAATATTTTGTTTTTTATTAAGCATTAAAGCATACTCATTTCCCACTGATAATAGCTTTTTAATAAGTGTGAAGGAAAACATGTCTAGGCTTTCAATAATAAACTAGCATTGAAATAAGGTTAACAGATTATATTTAAACAATTTGTTCTTTCATACCACCATTGTTAAAAATTCCAAATAGACAAAATTACATTTAAAAATACCACAAGAATAATCAAAGTAAAGACAAAAAAAGCAACACACTGAAATCCAAACATGGGACTAGACAGTGATATCTATCAATCAGGTGGTCAGAGATTTCTCATCATCAATATTAGGGTCTTAGCAAACAATAAGGGAATTTGTCACCAGTAGATTTGCACTACAAGAAATGCTTAAAAGTGCTCTAGACATGGAACAGAACAATTGATACCCACCAGTGTAAAAACACCCGACAGTAAAAACTCATAGCTCTTATTTCTTTTATTTTATTTTTATTTTTATTTATTTATTTATTTATTTTTTTGAGACAGAGTGTCACTTTGTTGCCCGGGCTAGAGTGAGTGCCGTGGCGTCAGCCTCGCTCACAGCAACCTCAAACTCCTGGGCTTAAGCGATCCTACTGCCTCAGCCTCCCGAGTAGCTGGGACTACAGGCATGGGCCACCATGCCCGGCTAATTTTTCTATATAGATTTTTAGCTGTCCAAATCATTTCTTTCTATTTTTGGTAGAGACGGGGTCTCGCTCTTGCTCAGGCTGGTCTCGAACTCCTGACCTCGAGCGATCCACCCGCCTCGGCCTCCCAGAGTGCTAGGATTACAGGCGTGAGCCACCATGCCCAGCCCTTATTTTTTTTATCTTTTTATTTTGAAATAATTATAGAATCATAGAAAGTTACAAAAATACTACAAAGCAGTCTTGTGTATCTTTTATCTAGTTTCTCCAAATGATAGCATTTTACCTAACTGTAGCACAATATCAAAACCAGGACACTGACATTGGGATAGTGTATGTGTTATGTATGTGTATGATAGTGTATGTAGTTCTATGCCATTTTGTTACATGTTATCACATGTGTAGATTCTTGTAACCACCGCTGTAAACAGATACAAAAGTCATACTTACCTCCTTCTCCCCACCATTCCTAACCTCTGTAACCACTGATCTGTTTCCTATCTCTATAATTTTGTCATTTTGAGAATTTTTATAACCTTTTTTTAATGTGAGCATATTATGGAAGTAAAAAAGCTTAGGTTACATATATTACCTTTGCCCCACCCAAGTCAGAGCTTCAAGCCTGTCCATCCCCCAGAGGGTGCACACTGCAACCATTAGGTGTGAATATACCCATCCCCTCCTCCCCCTCTCACCTGCCTGACACCCAATGAATGTTACTACTATATGTGCACATAAGTGTTGATCAGTTAATAACAATTTGACAGTGAGTATGTGTGGTGCTTGTTTTTCCATTCCTGTGATACCTCACTTAGGAGAATGGGCTCCAGACCTATCCAGGATAATACAAGAGGTCCTATATCACCATTGTTTTTTGTGGATGAGTAGAACTCCATGGTATACATATACTACATTTTATTAATCCACTCATGTATTGATGGGCACTTGGGTTGTTTCCACCTCTTTGCAATTGTGAATTGTGCTGCCATAAACACTGGAGTGAAGATGTCTTTTTTATAGAATGTTTTTTTTTCCTTTGGGTAGATGCCCAGTAATGGGATTGCTGGATCAAACAGTACTTCTACTTGTAGCTCTTTTTTTTGTTTTTTTTTGAGACACAGTCTCGCTGTGTTGCCCGGGCTAGAGTGAGTGCCGTGGCGTCAGCCTAGCTCACAGCAACCTCAAACTCCTGGGCTTAAGCGATCCTTCTGCCTCAGCCTCCCAAGTAGCTGGGACTACAGGCATGTGCTACCATGCCTGGCTAATTTTTTTTTATATATATATATTTTTTTAGTTGGCCTGATAATTTCTTTCTATTTTTAGTAGAGACGGGGGTCTCACTCTTGCTCAGGCTGGTCTCGAACTCCTGACCTCGAGCAATCCACCCGCCTCGGCCCCCCAGAGTGCTAGGATTACACGCATGAGCCACCACGCCCAGCCTACTTGTAGCTCTTTGAAGTATCTCCATATAACTTTCCACAGAGGTTATACTAGTTTGCAGTCTCACCAGCAGTATATGAGTGTTCTTATCTCTCCGCATCCACGCCAACATTTGTTGTTTTGGGGACTTTTTGATAAATGCCATTCTCACTGGAGATAAATGATATCTCATTGTGGTTTTGATTTGCATTTCCCTGATGATTAAAGATGTTGAGCATTTTTTCATATGTCTGTTGGTCATTAGTTTGTCTTCTTTTGAAAAGTTTCTATTCATGTCCTGTGCCCACTTTTTAATGGGGTTGTTTGATTTTTTCTTGCTGATTTTCCTGAGTTCTATATAGATCCTAGTTATCAGCCCTTTATTGGATGTGTAGCATATGAATATTTTCTCCCATTCTGAAGGCTGTCTGTTTTCTCTCAAGATAGTTTCCTTGGCTGTGCAGAAGCTTTTTAATTTGATTAAGTCCCATTTATTTATTTTCATTGTTGCTGTGATTGCCTTCTTCATAAATTCTTTCCCTAGGACAATGTCTATAAGAGTTTTTCCAACATTTTTGTCTAGAATTCTTATAGTTTCATGCCTTAGGTTTAAGGCTATTATCCACCATGAGATGCCTTTTGTGAGAAGGTAGAGCTGTCGATCCTGTTTCAGTCTTCTACATGTGGCTATCTCATTTTCCCAGCACCATTTATTGAATAAAGATTCTTTTCCCCTGAGTATGCTTTTGTCTGCTCTGTCAAAGATTAGATGGCTATATGAGGATGGTTTTACATCTGGGTTCTTGAAGTGGTGACAGAGGGCAACTTTGTCTGGTTCCAGTTCTAAGCGGGAATGCTTTCAGTATTTCCCTGTTTAATATGATGTTGGCTGTGGGCTTGTCATATATGGCTTTTATCATTTTCAGGTAAGTCCCATCTATTCCTATTTTGTTAAGCGTTCTTATCATAAAAGGGTGCTGAATTTTGTTGAATGCTTTTTCTGCATCTATTGAGAGGATCATATGGTCTTTTTTTTTTACTTCTATTTATGTGGTAAATTACATTTATAGATTTATATATGTTGAACCATCCCTGCATCTCTGGGATGAAGCCCACTTGGTCATGATGGATGATTTTTTTGATAAGCAGCTGCATTCGGTTTGCTAGGATTTTCTTGAGAATTTTTGGATCTATATTCATAAGGGATATTGGTCTGTAGTTTTCTCTTTTTGTTGTGTCCTTTCCTGGTTTTGGTATCAGGGTGATATTGGCTTAATAAAACGTGTTGGGGAGGATTCCTTCCTTCTCAATGTTGTGGAATAATTTCTGCAGGACAGGCACAACTTCTTCTTTATAGGTCTGGTAAAATTCAGGTATGAAACCATCTGATCCGGGAATTTTCTTTTTAGGAAGGTTTTTTTATTGCTGCTTCAATTTCAGTACTTGATATTGGTCAGTTCTGGAATTCTATTTCTTCCTGATTGATCCTAGGGAGGCTGTGTGTTTCTAAGAATTTGTCCATTTCCTCCACATTTTCAAGTTTACGTGCATAAAGGTTTTTACAGTATCCATAGATGATATTTTGTATTTCCAATGTATCAGCTGTAATTTCTCCTTTTCATTCCTGATTGAGCTTATTAGAGTCCTTTCTTTTCTGCTTCTGCTTAATCTAGCAAGAGGCATGTCAATTTTGTTTATTTTTTCAAAGAACCAACTTTTTGTTTTATTAATCTTCCATATAGGATTTTTTTATTGATCTCTTTTAGTTCTGCTCTGATCTTTGTTATTTCTTTTCTTCTGCTGGGTTTGGGGTTGGTTTGTTCATCCCTTTCCACTTCTTTGAGACGATTAATTAGATTGTTGATTTCTGATCTTTCTGTCTTTTGGATGTAGGCATTTATGGATATAAATTTTCCTCTCAGGACTGCTTTAGCTATGTCCCACAGATTTTGATAACTTGTGTCTCCTTTATCATTTAATTCAAAGTATCTTTTGATTTCCATCTTGATTTACTCCTTAATGCAATAATCATTCAACAGAAGGTTTTTTAGTTTCCATGACTTTGTGTAGAGATGAGAGTTTCTGTTGGAGTTGATTTTTTTTTTTTTTTTTTTTTTGAGACAGAGTCTCACTTTGTTGCCTGGGCTAGAGTGAGTGCCGTGGCATCAGCCTAGCTCACAGCAACCTCAAACTCCTGGGCTTAAGCAATCCTACTGCCTCAGCCTCCCAAGTAGCTGGGACTACAGGCATGCGCCGCCATGCCCGGCTAATTTTTTCTATGTATATTTTTAGTTGTCCAGATAATTTTTATTTCTATTTTTAGTAGAGACAGGGTCTTGCTCAGGCTGGTCTCGAACTCTGGACCTTGAGCAATCCACCCACCTCAGCCTCCCAGAGGGCTGGGATTACAGGCGTGAGCCACCGCACCCGGCCTTGATTTCTGATTTTATTTCACTGTGGTCTGAGAAGATGCATGGCATAATTTCTATTTTTTTAATTTGTTGAGACATGCCTTGTAGCCTAGGATATGGTCAATCTTAGAGAATGTTCCATGAGGTGATGAGAAAAATGTATATTCAGTGGGTTTGGGGTAGAATGTTCTATAAATGTCAGTCAGGCCCATTTGTTCTAGAGTTCTGTTTAAGTGCATTGTTTCTTTGTTTATTTTCTTTTTAGAGGATCCATCCTATTATCTCACGGGAGTGTTAAAGTCCCTAGCTATTATAGTGCTGCTGTTTGCCATTTTGTTTAGATCAAGTAGGATTTGCTTTATGAATCTGGGTGCACCTGAGATAGGTACATAAATATTTAGAATTATTATGTCTTCTTGTTGAATTGAACCCTTCACCATTATATAGTGACCCTCTTTGTCTTTCATCACTTTTGTTGATTTGAAGACTAAGTTATCTGAAATCAGAACTGCTATGCCAGCTTTCGTTGGCTTCTGTTTGCATGGCATATTGTTTTCCATCCCTTCACCTTGAGTATGAATGCATCCTTATGGGTTATATGTGTTTCCTGAAGACTGCAGATACTTGGCTTAACGCAAGATGATTAAAGACACTTAAATGTAAGACCTGAAACCATAAAAATTCTAGGAGAAAATGTAGGGAAAATGCTTCTGGATATTGGCTTCAGCAAAGACTTTATGACTAAGACCCCAAAGGCAAATACAGCAACAACAAAAATAAATAAATGGGATTTAATTAAACTAAAAAGTTTCTGCACAGCAAAGGAAATAATAGTCAACAGAATGAATAGACAACCTACAGAATGGGAGAAAATATTTACAAACTACACATCTGACAAAAGACTAATATCCAGAATCTACAAGGAGCTCAAGCAAATCATGAAGGGAAAAAAAATAAATGACCCCATTAAAAAGTGGGTAAAAGACATGAACAGATTTTTTTCAAAATAAAATATACTAATGGCCAAAAAATATATGAAAAAATGTTCAACATCACTTATCATCAGGGAAATGCCAATTAAAACCACAATGAGATACCACCTTGTCCTTGTCAGAATGGCCATTATTAAAAAGCCAAAAAAATAATAGATATTGGTGCAGATGTGGCAAAAAGGAAACATTGTCGGTAGGAATGTAAATTAGTGCAACCTCTATGGAAAACAGTATGGAGATTCCTCAAGAACTAAAAGTAGACCTACCATTTGATCCAGCAATCCCACTACTGGGTATCTACCCAAAGGAAAAGAAGTCATTATATCAAAAAGACATCTGCACCCTAATGTTTATTGCAGCACAATTCACAATTGCAAAGATGTGGAATCAATTTAAGTGGCCATCAACTGGTGAGTGGATAAAGAAAATGTGGTATATGTATACCACGGAGTACTACTCAGTCATAAGAAGGAATGAAACAATATCTTTTCCAGCAACTTGGATGGAACTGGAGACCATTATCCTAAGTGAAGTAACCCAGGAAAAAAATACCAAATACCACATGTTGTCACTTATAAGTGGGAGCTAGATGATGATACACAGTCACACCAAGTGAAATAATGGACATTGGAAACTCAAAAGGGGGAAGATGGATAGGGGTGCAGGATTAAAAATATCTATTTGGTTCAATGTACACTATTCAGGCGATGGGTATATTAAAAGCTGAGACTTTTCCACTATGCCATTCATCCATGTAGCAAAAAACCACTTGTACCCGCCAAATAGACTGAAATAAAAAATGAAACAAAAGTAGGGTCTTTGGGGGAAAATAGTCAATATGCCATCAGTGAACACAATGTTACATACACCCTTCAATGACACATCAGTGATTGACAAAAAAAGGTAAAATTTCTATCCAAATTTTATATTCAGGCCAACATCAAGGCATGGAAAGAAAACAAGATAAAAATCTGTCATCTCTTTCTAGTTCCAAAATTATCCAATAGAACAGATAATTTAAATGTCAGGAAAAAGCTTTTTATAAGCTTCCAGATATATTGACAAGTTGCATAAATAAGCTTTGTCTAATATTTTTGTCATTTAAGATGTATTCTTACTTCATTAAAAAAACACTCAAGTCTTCATATCAGCTTTACCTGTTAAACAATAGTACTATTTAATTAAAATGCAAAGCAAATTTATATTTGGATTTCAATAGTACATGTTCATCCTTAAAGATTATAATTTTTTTTAAATAGCAAAGCCATCTGTCCTGTGATAGCTTACATGAGTTTAATTATTGGAGAAATCTAAGTGGAATTTCTCCCACAAATTTGCATTGTGCTGAACTGTACTGAAAACATATTTGACTCTGATACTTCTATCTTACAAGGAAACTACACTCTCAAGATGATTCTGTTTATGAATTTACTATTGAATTCAATATTATTTTCACTATTTTCAATAGTATAAATCACTAATGTCTATTACCTTTTACATCAATCATTTGTCATATACTCATAAAGAAGTTATTACTTCTAGAATTTCCTTTCTCATGATTGCTGACCTGTTATTGTAATGATCATATATATAGGTTTGTCCCATACACCATTTTCAATACAAAGAGTTGTGTAGCCCTCACCGATTTCAATTTCAAGTCTTCACTCCAATGTCACTCTTACAACGTGGCTTACCCTAAAGACCTCATTGTAAGTTGCAACACCAAATCCATCCTACACACCCACTCCCCATCACTTGGCTTCACATCGTCTCCACGGTACTCATCACTTTCCAACAAACCATTATCATTTTTAAAAAAATTTTTAATTGAGGTAAATAAATTACATATAACATAAAATTTACCATCTTAACCATTTTAAGCATACAGTTCACTAGTGTTAAGTACATTTGCGTTGTACAACCAAACTCAGAACTCTTTTCATCTTGCAAAACTGAAACTGTACCTGTTAAGCAACTTCCTCTTCCCCTCTTTCCCCAGCCCCTGGGAACCACCATTTTACATTCTGTCTCTATGAATTTGACTACTCTAGAGCTAGATACCTAATAAAAGTGGAATTGTAAAAAAAATAAAGTGTATAATTTATTACAGTCAAGCAAAATTATTTATTTGGAATCAATAACTTGTATAGAATCTTAAAAGGTATGCCTATCAAATTTCCAGATGCCACAGAGTTTGGAGGTAACACTGTTACCAGAGATCATGGATTCAAGATTTAAATTATCTCAGCAAGTTGGAATATTAAGTTAAAAACCAGTAGAGCAAGGCCTCCAACTTGGACCTAAAATTATGCTCTCCCCAGAATTCATCTGTATAGAAGCATGTCTAGAAGATCTATAAGGCGACCTGGCAGTAGGTCTAGATCCAGAGAAAGGGACTGAGTTGCCTCATGGGAAAGAAATCACTTAAGGGATACGTCAAGGCCCAGGGACAGTAATTAGGCTAATTATTAAAAGGAGAAAGATTTTGAGTACAGGAAGTACATTAGTTCATTTGTTCATTCATTTAACAAATGTCAAGCCCATACTATTTTCCAGACACTGTGCCAGCCACTGAGGGATATGTGGGGAGCAAAAGCAGGCAAGGGCCCTGTGCACAAGGAGCTCACATGCATAATTGGGGGATATATGTAAGCGAATAAAGTGTGATAGTAGTATTTGATCAAACTTACATAGGGCCTACTTTGTGCCAGGTATTGTTCTAAACACTTTACATGTAGTTCACCCACACAACAATCATATGATGTAGGCAATGATATTATCTCCCATCTACAGGTGAGGAGCCTGTCACACAATAACATTAAGAGACTTGCTCAAGGCCACCCAACTTGTAAGTGGCACAGTCCACATGCTTACTTCCTATGCCATGCTGCCTTGGGATGGAGATGGTGCAGGTCAGGTGATGAATTGTGACTCTCACAACTTTCAGGTGATTTAGCACCACCAGTCGTTCAGCAGTTGTTCACTCAATAAACATTTAGGGAGGGTCCTATTGTGTGACTGGCACTGCACTGGGCAATGAAGACACACTGATGAACAAGAGTGTTTTACTCACTGTCCTCAGTGAGCCTGCAGGCCAGCAGGGAAGGAAGATATTGAAGAAATGACATGAAAAGCGAAGCACAGAGAGTAATGGGAACAGATAGCCCGGAACCCTGGCCCAGGCCAGGAAGCAAATGTCTCCGTCACTCAGTTTGTCCTTTGGCTCAGGCCCATGGGGGATTAGTGGGGAGGCCCCTGGGCCTTCTCCCTCCTAGAGAAAGATGGTACTCTATGTCATCTGTGTGAGATGTGGGGAGCACAAGGGGAATTGTTTAGGAACCACAGAAGAGATGGAGAGAAGGATTTCCCCATGATACCTACATCTGGAGAGACAGCATCAATCACGTGGTGGCATCCATGTTGGGAGGTAGTGTTGGTGTAATGGGGCAGCCAGGAGGCACCTTCGCAGCAGCTCTGTGGACACAGACACCTCACTGCAGGGGGGCAGAGCACAAGCAGAAGAGACCTTCAGATGCCACATGGAGAGGGCTGTGTCCATGAGCTCTTATGAAAGTCTGCAGGAGAGATGACTCTGATGGGGGACTATAGGTCCTACAGTAGCAGGTAAGTACAAAATCAGCTAAACACCACACTCTTATTTCTGTGATGCAATTTTTAAACCAGCTGGTATGGCCTAGGAAGTGGAAGTTAGAACAACATGGGTAAATCAAAAGTCCTGCCTTCAGGCTCCCTAAAACAATTATACAATTAAAGGATGGGAAGCTGTAGTGGGTTGGTGGTCCCCCAAAATATATGTTCATGCCCTAATCCCTGGAACCTGTCAATGTGACTTTACTTGGCAAAAGGGTCTTTGCAGATATAATTAAATTTAGGATCTTAAGATGAGATCATCCTCGTGGGTCCTAAATCCAATGGCAAGAATCCTTACATGACATACATAAAGGAGAGACTGGGAGGAGAGGAGAAGGGCATGTGAAGATGTGAGCAGAGGCTGGAGTTATGCTTCCACAAGCCTGGGATCTTCTGTAACCACCAGAAAGTGGAAGAAGCAAGGAAAGATACTTAGGGAAACTTCAGAGAGAGTGTGGCCCTGCTGACACCTTGATTTCAGAGTTCTGGGCTCAGAACTGATAGAGAATAAATTTCTGTTGTTTTAAGTTACAAACTCTGTAGTAATTTGTTACATCATCCCTAGGACAGTAATACAGGAACCCAAGGCTTGGCAACAGTTTATGTAAAAAATATCTGGCCAAACAGTATGATATGACTAATAAAGAAACCAAATGCAAACTTTTGGCTGTCACAACAGAAACAGAGTTAATAGATTGAGGAAGGTAATCATTCTATCATACGGCTGCAGGATTGCACTCTGCTCTTAGTGTCATCTTTTAGCAGGGAAAATGATGAATGGGAGCCTAGCCAGAGACAGGTGACCGGGATGGTGATGGTTCTCACAAGCTTGCCATAGAAAGGATGAGTTGATAGCATTTGTGATGGCATCCTGAAAAAGACATTGACAAACATGAGAGTAACCTTGGAATATGGGAAAGTCTGTCTTGTCAAGGAAGTCATCTTGTTTTGTGTTGCTCCAGGAGGCAAAATTGGTCCAGCAAGTGGAAAGTAAAACAGAAGAAAATACTAATGACTGCCAATTATAAGAACTGAAAACACTGGAAGTATTTGAAAGGGGGAAAAGTATTGACTTTCTAATTTCAGAGACATGGAATCTGGTCCTGCCTCTGCAGTTAATTGGTTGTGTGACTTTGGACATATCATTTCCCCTCTTTGGACCTTGGTTTTCTTCTATGTAAAATTAAGGGGTTAAACTGGATGCCTTGCCAAACATGCAGTTTCTTTGATTTTGGTTGCTTCCCATTCTATCTTAGCTGTTTAAGGAAACTGCTAATATGTTTTACAATTCCTGAGTGCCTACTCTATGCTAAAGCTAGGACCTGTGCTATTAATAGTTGTTTAAACATGCATGACCTCATATAAGCATCTCCACACTGCAGGGCAGGTATATTGACCCCTGTGATGGTATATTTTAGATGTCAACTTGATTGGATTAAGGGATACCCAGGTAGCTGGTAAAGCACTATTTCTGGGTATGTCTGTGAGGGTGTTTCTATACAGATTGGTATTTGAATCAGTAGCCTGAGTAAGGAAGATCTGCCATCACCCAATGTGGGCAGGTATCAGCCAATTGGCTGAGGGCCCAAATAGAGCAAAAAGGCAGAGGAAAGGCAAATTCTCTCTCTTCTGAAGCTTGGACACCCTTCAGCTCCTGCTCTTGGTCATCAGAACTCCAGGTTCTGTGGCCTTTAGGCTCTGACACTAGAACCTCCCCCAACTCCACCCCACCCCCAGGTTCTTAGGCCTATGGCCTCAGACTGAGATTTATAGCATTGACTTCCTCGGTTCTGGGCCTTCAAACCTGGACTGAGCCATCCTATTAGCTTCCCTGGTTCTCCCACTGGCAGACAGCCTATCGTGTGACTTCTCAGCCTCCATAATCGCATGAGCCAATTTCCCTATAAATGCCCTCTTATCTCTATCTATCCATCTCCTATTGGTCTGTCTCTCTGAAGAACCCTAATACAACTCTATTTTATAGACTAGAGCACTGAGATTCAGAGAGATTGTGACTTGCCCAAAGTCATAAAACCAATATGTGGCTGAGCTAAAACATGAACTCAGATCCCCCTGTTTCTGGTAATCTTTCTACGAAATCATGCTATCTCCCCTATACCATATCGACCCTTTACCACACCTGAATTTAGCAAACCATAAAATGCAGTGTCATTTCCTCAAGAATCACTAACTGGGCACAGTAACTATCTCAGACATGCCAAAGAATCAGAAGTTTTCTGAGCAGTCAAAATAGTTGTGCCAAGGCCGGGCGCGGTGGCTCACGCCTGTAATCCTAGCACTCTGGGAGGCCGAGGCGGGTGGATCGCTCAAGGTCAGGAGTTCAAGACCAGTCTGAGCAAGAGTGAGACCCCATCTCTACTAAAAATAGAAAGAAATTATCTGGCCAACTAAAATATATATAGAAAAAATTAGCCGGGCATGGTGGCGCATGCCTGTAGTCCCAGCTACTCGGGAGGCTGAGGCAGTAGGATCGCTGAAGCCCAGGAGTTTGAGGTTGCTGTGAGCTAGGCTGACGCCACAGCACTCACTCTAGCCTGGGCAACAGAGTGAGATTCTGTCTCAAAAAAAAAAAAAAAAAATAGTTGTGCCAAAGTCTATGCATTAAAGCCCATAAACTTTATTTTTACAGATCTTCTGGGCCTGCTCACTCAGAGCATTTCCCGCATCATTTCGTATGCAGGGTCTGATCTTCCTCCCTGAAGCGAAGGGCAAGTTGGAGGGCTGATCAGCAGCATCCTGGGAGCCTGGGACAGCCTGGGCTGTTGGGCTGTGGAACATGTAAGTGAAGGCAAAAAAGAGCATTAGTGTCCCATGGAGTCTCCACAAACAGGGAAGATAAATGGGAAGGCCAGTGGGTATGCCTCTTTGGAATTCCATACATGAGAGGCTGAACACAGGAAGCAGGTCGGAGAGGACTAGAAAAATGTCTTGAACCAAGGAGTACCCAGCCAACTGCAGGGGTTTTTACATGGTTCCTGAGGCTTTTGGGGTGGGATGAAGACGGCACACCCTGAGAGTGCAGTGCAGCCCAAGGCTGTGCATTCAGTTCTGACACACTTATTTGGATTTTTAGTCAGTTACACGCTATAATTTTTTTTTTTTTGACACAGTGTCTGGCTCTGTTCCCCGGGCTAGAGTGCCGTGGCATCAGCCTAGCTCACAGCAACCTCAAACTCCTGGGCTCAAGCGATCCTCCTGCCTCAGCCTCCCGAGTAGCCGGGACCACAGGCATGTGCCACCATGGCCGGCTAATTTTTTCTATATATTTTTAGTGTCCAGATAATTTCTTTCTATTTTTTTAGTAGAGACGGGGTCTCGCTCTTGCTCAGGCTGGTCTCAAACTCCTGAGCTCAAACAATCCACCTTGCTCGGCCTCCCAAGTGCTAGGATTACAGGCGTGAGCCACCACACCCGGCCAGTAACACACTATAATTTAAAAAGAAATCAGTGAGGGAAGTCAAGAGGAAGAAGGCAGATAGGGACCCATACATGTAACAAAAAGCACTCATTGACAATGAGAGCAAGGGAGGTGACAGGAAGACTGTGGAAAGAAACACAATATCCTCCTAAAGCCAAGCAGTGTGGAGACATACAAATGCCGGTACTACTGTACTCACTACCTGGTGCTATGGTAGATATCCATGACGACTCAGTGTCTTCAAGGTAGGTGAGGTGGTATTCTGCACTTTCTTCACATGAAGGCAGAGAAGAATGCAGCATATTATAAAGACTTTTACCCAAAAAGACCTGAAGAAAAAGTTCTGATGCCCAAAGGAGTATATTGCAATTATCTAGCAAATCCAATTATGTAGAAATTGGCCGAGCAGGATGAAAGAGACAATGCTTTAAAAATAATAGGAAAGGCAGGCTGTTAAGAAATGTAGCAAACGTCGAAGAACTCACTGATATGGTTCGGATCTGTTCCCTCCAAATCTCATGTTGAAATTTGATCCCCAAAGTTGGAGGTGGGGCCTGGTGGGAGGTGTTTGGGTCACGGGGGCAGATCCCTCATGAGTGGCTTGGTGCCCTCCCCATGATAATGAGCTCTTGTTCTATTAGTTCACGTGAGAGTTGGTTGTTTAAAAGAGCTGGGCATCACCGCCTCTCTCTTGCTCATTCTCACCACATGACAGACCCGCTCCCCCTCTGCCTTCCACCTTGACTGGAAGTTCCCTGAACCCTCGCCAGGAGCAGATGCTGGCACCATGCTTCTTGTACAGCCTGCAGAACTGTGAGTCAAATAAACCTCTTTTCTTTATAAATTACCCATCCCCAGGTATTCCTCTATAGCAATGCAAACAGACTAAGACAGGTGCTCAATAAGTACTGTTTTTGTATGTTTTTTTATTTTTATTTTTATTTTTTTGAGACAGCGTCTCACTCTGTTGCCCTGGGTAGAGTGCAGTGATGTGATCATAGCTCACTGCACCTTCAAACTCCTGGGCTCAAGCGATCCTCCTGCCTCAGCCTCCCGAGTAGCTGGAACTACAAGCACGCACCTCTATGCCCAGCTAATTTTTCTATTTTTAGTTGAGACGGGGTCTCGCTCTTGCTCAGGCTGGTCTCAAACTCCTGACCTCGAGCGATCCTCCCGCCTCGGCCTCCCAGAGTGCTAGGATTACAGGCGTGAGCCACCGCACCTGGCCTGACTTCTTACATTCTTGATGTGCCAGACCTGGGGCCTGTTTACCCTCAGATGCATTCCTTGCTCTGCTCTGTACTGTTTCCCAGGCCCCCACGTAAGCTGAGTTCAGCCAATGGTAGACAGTGACTGGAGGTTCAAGGGCAGGAGAAGCCAGGGTATTTCTACCTCAGCCTGCAGCTCCTACAGTGGCTGGGACCCAGCTGGTGCTTCAGCTGCTCCAAATAGGCCCACGGTGATTCCCACTTCCACCAAGTGACCAGGCATAGGCTCCAGGACCTCCAGTTCATCCCTTTTCCCTCCCAGCCTAAGAGTGGGGTCTCTGTCTCTTTCTGATCTCTGGGCTGCTTCCCAGAGTCCCCAGTTGGCTTTTCAGCTGCATCACCTGTGTAATCAATGCCCTGTATTAATCCGCCCCATTTTAAATACATAGAATGGTCTGTTTTCCAGTTTGGACCTTGACTGATGCTCTTGGCTTGAGAACTTTCTTCATTGACATCATTCTCAGATCAAGAAAATGAACCCCCTCAAATGCAAGTGGGGAGAAAGTGATGTGATTTATACAATTACCAGTTTAGAGAACCTAGCTATGGCTTTATTTCTCAAAAGTGTATTCCACAGAAAACTTGTGTCCGTCCAGTGATGTTATTAGATGGTCTGCACAAAGGATTCTTTGGTCCAGTGTTTGGAAAATAGTGGGTTAAACGAAGTCAAATAGGCTTTTTGTTTGTTTGTTTGAGAGAGGGTCTTGCTCTGTCTCCTGGGGTAGAGTGCTGTGGTGTCATCACAGCTCACTGCAATCTCAGATTCCTGGGTTCTCCTGCCTCAGCCTCCCAAGTAGTTGGGACTATAAGCACGTGCCACCACACTAAGCTAACTTTTCTATTTTTTTGTAGAGACAGGGTCTTATCTCACCCTTGCTCAGGCTGGTCTCCAACTCCTGGCCTAAAGCGATCCTCCTGCCTTGGCCTCCCAAAGTGCTGGGATTACAGGCGTGAGCCACCACCCCTGGCCTGGTTTCTTTACTATTAGGTAACTCATGGCATTAATTTCAAATATCAGAAAATTAACATTGACATATTACCTATATGTTATGTAACCTATATACTGTACTCAAACTTCACTAATTACCCCACTAATGTTCAATTTTGGGTTCAGGATCCAATTAAAGATCACATGCTGCACTTAGTTGTCAGGACGTCTTGGTTTCCTTTATCTGGGACAGTTCCTTAGTCTTGGTCTTTCACGATCTTCATAACTTTGAAGATTACAAGTCAGTTATTGTGCAGAATAGTCTTCAATTTGGGTTTGATTTTTTTCTCATGGTTAATACTAGTATTTTGATGGCTTGTTTATTCATGTCATCAGGGGTAGTATACTGATGTAAATATAGTGTCCTAGTTAAGTGCACAGACTCTAGTCAGAATACCTGGGTTCAAATTCTGGCTCTACCGGACTGTGTGACTTCAGGGTTTTTTTTGTGCCTCAGTTTCCTTACCTGTCAGATGAAGAAATGTCAGTATCTATCTCCTAGTGTTGTTGGGATTATTAAAGGAGTGTACTGAATATATGTAAAGTGGTTAGAACAGTTCCTAGCACATAATAAGTGCTATATAAGAGTTAGCTAATATGAGGAGTTGGTTTTGGCAACTGATGAAGAGACCAAAGAAGCGGCAGGTATTATAGCTATGTGTATCTTTAGCTCATTCCTGCCCAAAGATCCAAGGCCAAAGCCTTGCTACCAGCAGGAATTTTGGCCTACCAAGAGGTGCATTGTTCCTTTCAGCAACAGGCATGCTTCCAGCACTTGCTCCTTAGGCCCACAAGAAGAGGACTTGATGGATCCATACGGCTACATTTCTTCAGCACAATATGTCCACGCACTAAAAACTGAGCCTATGTTTCCTTGCACATCAGTTGCTGGGAAAGATGTGTCAAATTAATAAAAAAAAATTCCTAGGTATTTTATTTTCTTTGCAGCTATTATAAATGGTATTGAGTTCTTGATTTGACTCTTAGCTTGACTGTTATTAGTATATAGAAATGCCACTGATGTGAACATTGATTTTGCAACCTGAGATTTTGCTGAATTTATTTACCAAGGAATATACTTAAACAAGGAAAACTGCAAAACACTGATGAAAGAAATCATTGATGATACAAACAAATGGAAAAACATTCCATGCTCATGGATTGGGAGAATCAACATTATTAAATGTCCATAATGCCCAAAGTTGATTTACAGATTCAACATAATTCCCATCAAAATACCGTCATTTTTCACAGATCTAGAAAAAATAATCCTAAACTTCATATGGAACCAGAAGAGAGCCCAAATAGCCAAAGGAATCTTAAGCAAAAAGAACAAATCTGGAGCCATCACATTACCTGACTTCAAATTATACTACAAGGCTATAGTAACAAAAACAGCATGGTACTGGTATAAACATAGACACACAGACCAATAGAACAGAATAGAGAACCCAGAAATAAAACCATATAGCTATGACCAACTGATTTTCGACAAAGCAGTCAAAACCATACACTGGGGAAAGGATGCCCTATTCAATAAATGGTGCTGGGGAAATCGGATAGCCACATAGAGAAGAATAAAACAGGATCCCTCTCTCTCACCATATACAAAAATTAACTCAAGATGGATTAAAGACTTAAATGTAAGAACTGAAACCATAAAACTTCTAGAAGAAAAAGTAGGAAAAGCTCTTTTAGATATCTGCCTAGGCAAAAGGAATATACAACAGACCCCAAAGGCAAACACACAACAACAAAAATAAATAAATGAAACTTACTTAAGAAGTTTCTGCACAGTAAGAGAAACAATCAACACAGTAAACAGACAACCTACAGAATCTGAAAAAATATTCACAAACTATACATTCAAGAAAGGACTAATATCCAGAATCTACAAAGAACTCAAACAAATCAGCAAGAAAAAAAATAAATAACTACATCAAAAAGTGGGCAAAAGACACAGTTTTTTTTTCAAAAGAAGATAGACAAATGGCCAACAAACATATGGAAAACGCTCAGCATCACTAATCATCAGGGAAATGTCAATTAAAACCACCATGAGACACCACCTTACCCCTATCAGAATGGCCATTACTAAAAAATCAAAAAACAATAGATGTTGGCATAGATGCAGTGAAAACTACAGCAGATATCCTGTTTCTGGGACTGTTAATTAGTACAATATCTATGGAAAACAGTATGGCAATTACTCAAAGAACCCAAAGTAGACCTACCATTTAATCTAACAATCCCACTACTGGGTATCTATCCAAAGGAAAAGAAGGCATTGTATCAAAAAGATACATGTACCCAAATGTTTATCGCAGCACAATCCACAATTGCAAAGATGTGGAATTAACCTAAGTGCTCATCAATTCATGAGTGGATAAAGAAAATGTGGTATGTATGTATGTGTGTGTGTATACATATACACACACACACACATACACATACCATGGAGTACTACTCAGCCATAAAAGGGAATGAAATAATGCATTTTGCAGCAACTTGGATGGAACTGGAGACCACTATCCTAAGTGAAGTATCTCAGGAATGGAAAAACACACACCACATGCCCTCACTAATAAGTGGGAGCTAAATGATGGGTATACGTGGTCATAAAGTGTTGTAGAGGACATTGGTAATTAAGAAGAGGGCAGGGTGGGAGGGAGGTGAAGGATAAAAACTTACCTATCCGGTACAACGCATGTTATTCTGATGATAGGCATATTAAAAGCTCTGACTTCAGCATTATATAATTCATCCATATAACAAAAACACTTGTATCCCCTTAATGTTCAGAAACAAAAATAAAAAAAGAAATTTAAGAAAATTTAAAAATAAAAAAAATAATTTTTTTTAAAAAGTTACAAAATAATTAAGCCCCCTTTTTTCCTGAACAACTATTCCTAGAACCCAGGCCTTCAGGTTTCATTAGTATACGGCCAGCACTTCACCCATGAACACACTCACTGAATAACCATAGTGATAACCTCAGCCCATAAGCTTTGCCTGTGCTCCTTCCTTGTTGAAGGGGCCAAACCACAAGACCCACTGTATTGGCCAATCCTGGGCAGACTAATCATTGAGGTACAGAGGAAGCTCCTCACAGGGCTGGATAGGGAAGGGGAAGGAACCCTGAACAGACCAATTCCAAAAAGGTAGAAAGCATGCAAGATATCTGTGAAAATGTGGTAAATGACAACTGTTCATAAAAAAGCCAAATAGTAAAAACCACTTAATATAAAAATAACAATGCTTATATCTGAACAGCCAGTGACACTTCACAAAGCAATTTTAATTTTTTACCTTATTTGCCACCCCCCAACACAATTTTACAGGTGAGCAGAGGACTGAGAGAAAAATGGCTGAAAGTGGCAAAGCTGAAACTTTAATTCAGGTCTTGCCTCTGAATACAGCACATTTTCCACTCAACAATAAAAGAAGAAAACATGCACTAAACTATAGGCCAAAGACCAACAGGATTAAAAGGCTACCAAAACATAGAGACTGAAGTGTAAAAATGCAATGCAACCATCTTCAGTGAAGCAACTTTGGTTTCTTGGCAGTCAAGAACAGCAGGGTTTTTTAAGAAAAGGGACTTTCACAAGGTCTTAGGTACAGGCTGAACAATGTAAGGGTAGGCAGTGGCGATGAGGTGTGGAGGGAAGGTATGTACACACACACCTTTGGACCAAATTTCAAACTATTGTGAAATCCCTTCATATTTGGCTACTTAAGAATCAAATGATTTCAATGGGTTAGAGACTCAGACCACACATCACACTGCCTAAAACATGTGGGTGACAGCAAGCACATTGCCAAGTACACAGTAGTCTTTTAATATATATTTGCTGATTTGGCTGGATCTATGCAGTAACAACATATAGTCTTATTAAAAACTCCCACAAATATCTTACCCTCCTCAAATTAGGTATTGCCATAAAATGTCAGCTGAACCCACGTAGAAATAGTCAACCTTTTGTGAATGGTATAGGTCAAGAGGAAATTAGAAACTTATTTCCTAATCACCAAATTTGTACCATATTATTCTGATATGAGACTGAGACCTTCCCAAAAAAGAGGCTGAAACATCAATCATATCATACCAAAATTTATTGATTACATCAAACAAAAACTTCTGTAATGAAAAAGGCAAATTGCATTCATAAAAGATGGCATTCACATTCATTTTAGAAAGCAACAACGTAGATGTAAAAAATTGCTTAAGTGAAAAAATGTAATATTGCAGTCCTGTTTTGCAAGCTGAAAAATGACTTTGTCAACATTTGCATAAAATCTGCACATTTATATACTGCATGTTATTAAAAAATTCCATCACTAAATTATATGAATTTTGCAAATTTAGGCTTACATTTATACCATTGCTGGTGTATATGTGGTAGGTATGGAATGAACGTTTTCAGTTTAGTAGGTAACATCCTCAAACAATGGACAACAGTTGTGAAAATTACAAGGACATTTTGATAGCTCAAAATTATTCAAATTATGGGTATATGATCCTATTATTACATTTTCCCCCTTTCTCTGTCATAAGTAGAATGGTTAGATTGTAGTGCTTAGGAATACTGGATGGCTTATTTCAAGTTACTCCATCTGCTAACCCCACAATAGCCATTTTTTAGCTTTTTAATAAAATATCTTTCAAAAAGGAAAGCCAGGTCCCTCTCAAGGATCTAGACCCTGCTATGACGTATCATTGCCATTCTGAATTTGAGCTGCAGTATACAGTGTAATGTGTAGCTGAGGCATTATTCTAAATCCCCCTTATTCGTCATCTCACTTTCTTATTGGCTGTAGGAAATTTTACATGCAACCAGTTATATTTCTACTACCCTGGATATTCTGATTATTTCAACTCCCCAATGGTTCTGCATTAAATAAGCCTCTACTGTGGCTCTCTTGTTTGTATTCACAGTCCCTATAGTTCTTATGTAAAACAACAACAATACAGCTATAATAACTATAAGAAAATAAGAACAACAACAACAAAATATCAAAAGCTTTCCTGGGTTAGACATTTTAGCTCTTTGGAATAAGCAAAGAATATAAAGACTTTGTTTTCAGCAGCTTATCTCAAATACAGGCTACCAGAACAGAGCACACTTACATAAGCTATGAATGACATTTAACAAAATACTCAAAAATAATACTGATAGATGAGAATAAATGAAATAATGAAAAAGGGTCAGTAATGATGGAATAGTTTTTGATAACTGAAATAATGTTTTTTCTAGAATTTAAGAAAAATTACACCTAAACATTAACACAAAATATATGTGGAAGAATCAAATGTGCCATATGGACTATATAAATATATTGATACAGATTGACTTCAATACTTTTTTTTTTTTTTTTTTTTTGAGACAGAGTCTCGCTTTGTTGCCCAGGCTAGAGCGAGTGCCGCGGCGTCAGCCTAGCTCACAGCAACCTCAAACTCCTGGGCTTCAGCGATCCTACTGCCTCAGCCTCCCCAGTAGCTGGGACTACAGGCATATGCCACCATGCCCGGCTAATTTTTTGCTATATATATTTTAGTTGGCCAGATAATTTCTTTCTATTTTTTTAGTAGAGACGGGGTCTCACTCTTGCTCAGGCTGGTCTCGAACTCCTGACCTTGAGCGATCCACCCACCTCGGCCTCCCAAGTGCTAGGATTACAGGCGTGAGCCACCGCGCCCGGCCTGACTTCAATACTTTTCCAAATCAAGGTACAATACAAACATTAATAATAGTACAGGCATGCCAGAAAGACAAACACAAATGAAAACTGATATGAAAATATTTTTAAAGGCCATTTCAATCTAGCAGTCAAATATGGTCATTTATATATCCAAAAAAGTATATAATTTTAACAGTGAATAAATACATTTCACATTTATTTTATGTTTTAAGTGAACTCATTAGGAGGCTAAAACCTCCTTATAGTCCAGTAAGCCAAGGTCTTTACCAAGGTCAATCTCATGGTTTAGAGTTAGACCATTGCCCTGGCCCAACTTAGCTACGAGAGACAACATTCATGTTCATAGAGTCGTGGCTCTACAGGCTAAACTACCATTTTGGGATGGATCCCTCCTCTTCCCAAATTGGCAAGTTAAAAGAAAAGTGCTGCATATATGCATAAATGCAACCGCTTTCAAATAAAACCGTTAACAGTTTAAAATAAGCTATTCTTCCTTCCTTTCCACATAAAGTTATAGAAGGCTGATGTTCAGATTGGCCTTTATTTTTGTGTAACTATGGTTTGACCCACTTTACCTATATCCAGTAAAACTGACTTTGGAAACATCGGTTTGTTTCCTAACTATTTTGAGGGGCTACTTTGTGATTGGAAATGTTTGATACTTTATTTTCAAGTCTAGTAGCCTTACATCCATAAGTGGGGATTAATTCAGAAGAACAAAAATAAATAAATATTTTCCACTCCCACAAAAATACCTGGAGTTAATACTTTCCACGTAAGCGTTCAAGGTATTTTTTGGCAAGGATATTCTACCAAGACACACTTTGCGTGCGGGTGAACAGAAAGGATTAACGATTCTGTCTGATTCACTGATACCATTTAATCCTTCTGTATTTTCAAGTATTCCTTACACATGTTTGAAAAAAAAATAATTTAAGATGATCGTTCAGCAGAAATGAGAAATGTGATCCAAACAGCCTATTTCTTCTGCCAGGCAAAAAAGTAATATTAGCAAAATCTATTCATTCTCATTGAATAACTTCTATTTTATACTACTGTATTTAAATCCATTCACAAAGTTCATGGGTTAAAAGAGCACCCATTTGGTAGTTATATTATTCTGTCTAAAGCCAGAATTATACGTATTCTTGCTTTCAACTTCCATATAATTCTTAACTTACAGCTTTGGCCATAAAGGCTACTTATAATAATTGTAAATATTTATGGGAATCACTTGGTATTTTAATGAACATTTATTCTGAACCCTAGATATAAGAGTGGTTTAGTTTGTTGCATATTCGAGTATCCTGAGATGATAACATTTTGTAGTTTTCTTCATGCTTTCTTTTTTAGCTGTAACCACTGTCAATATGCTTGTAGGACACTAACATAGGCAGTTCAAGATGCAGATTCTGAAAAATTTAAAATATACAGAGTTAAAGGGTTTATTTTAATAATAATGTGAAACCATCTGTTTAGCATTTTCAAAAATAAATCAAGTAGTAAATTTTGTTATGAAAGTAAAGCAGCTGTCTTAACAAAGTGCCAAGATTTATTCGCATGCAGGGGGAAAAAAAGAGTGATACTATAACCAGATTTGAATCCTTTCTTCATCTATCAGCTGAATAGATCCAGGCTTGCTTTTTGCTTTTGGATTGCTCCAGGGCTCTCCTAATACTTTTTACCACTGGGATTATCTACCATAGCAGAGGTTTAGCTTGCTATGATCTTTTCCTGTAGGCTGGGAGCTCCTTGAAAACAGGGACATTTTATATATCTATCTCGAGCACCTAGTACAGTGGCTAGCACATAGCAGATGGTCAGAAAATGTTGAATGAATGAATGGGTTACTTTTTTTTGGATGTGTTAATTTTGACAGAGGAAGTTTGAAGATATATTCAGTTTTAGAAGATTATTGTGAAAATATTCTTCCTTTACTGAAAGAAGCATGCCCCCCCCCAAAAAATATTGAAGTTAATTTTCTTGTTGGTAGATCATGTATCTGTGAAGTCAACTGACTCTTCTGTTTTTCTTCCGCATTGTCTTTTTAGAAGAGAAACCATGAAAGTTTCCCTAACAAATCTGCATATTCTTCTCTGTCCTCTAAACATCATCAAATGCTGTGATCAGGATGGGGCAAAAAAGACAAACTGATCACCAAGTATAATTCAGGTATGTTGAGAGGGGGAAGTCGTATGTTAAGGGAGGGAGCCTAACTTTGATTCTCCACTTTAAAACTCAACCTTTTTGAATCTGTGCAGTGGAAGGACTTAAATAGTGTGCTATTTTCTTCCCATTCTGAGACGCTTTCCTTGCCATGGTTGAACTAGAAGTCCATTTCCATTTTTATTTGTTTCACATTCTCCAGAACCACTATTAGGTCTTCAGGTAGCTCTGCAGGGTCATGGTGACTGTAACCAAAATAAGGTTGCCATTTACATTGAGAATATATGAATGGAGTCAGGTAGCTCCTCTACCAACCAAGGAACAAACTAGGTGGCTAAACTAACTGCCAAATATTTTCCTTGGAGGAGAGAGAATACTACATGAAATCTATTGTGGAAAAAATAATTAATTAAAAATAAAACAACCATTTAAAAAATACTTCCTCAGTTCTATGTTAGACATTGTAGGAGATAAGGCCCTGGAGAGGCCAAAAGCCGTAGCAGAGTCTGCTATCCAACCCAGTTCCCCACACCACAGACCAAGCTAAAGCAAGCAATCCAGGGGGATACAAAATTAATGGAAATAGTATAGCTGAAATGTATAGCTAAAATCACACAGCTTAGAACAAGGTAATCTGGGACAAAAGGGTCAAAGACTTTGAAGGCTACTGTGAAGCAGATTCATTACCGAGGGAAGCGTATACAGGTGAGTTGTTCAAAAACAAATAAAAAGATGCTGACTGTGGCAAAATGAGTCTGCTTCTAAAATAACAGTGCAGATGTAGACTATGATGAACTGCAGGAGACAGAAGAACCAGTAGATTCATTAGTTTAATTTTTATTCTTTGCCAGAGGGTGGGGGAGCTGACAGTTGATGAAAAAGTGGGCCTATGAGGTAGACTCACAATTGTTAGCTTCAAAGTGAACTGACCCACAATTTTATTCATGATGATCATTAATTTTTATTTGTGCATGAAAGATGACCCTGTCATAAGCTGTATAGAGTTGTTTCCAAGCTGACAAGCTTGTAAGCCTTGTTCATGAATTACTCTAAATTCTCATAGATGGATAAAAGACCTCCAGAGGTCTGGGTGCCAGAGACCCCTTGCCAAGGGAAACACAGAGTGCACATAAAGGAGTCATTCTGAGTTCAAGGGTTCATCCCATGGCATATCAATTCCTTCCAAATATTTTTTGGGGTAAATGAAATAATATGTTATAAAATGAACTTACTCATTTTTGGAAATATTAATTATGAAGCATTTTATATCATTAGGCAAGCATCCCCCTGAATGACTAGGAAAGATTTTACCTCTGAAAGTTGAAACATTTAGTTTGAATAAAACTTGGCATTATAAAGAGTTATGATTAGAGTAGACTGGTTCATTAATATATATTTGGAGATCAGACATTTACAAGGACATTAAGTGTACACAGTACCTGCAAACACACAAACACAGCACAAGAAGGTACAAACACGTTTAATTATTTTCACACAATTCCCAAGAACATGCAATGCTAAACTGACTTGATATTATACAGATGCAATTTTGGAATATTTATTTTCAAATTCCCAAATGATCTTTATAAATCAAAATTACATTTCATCATTAGTATTAATGAGGATTTTCACATGACAGTACTGTCATGACAACTTGCGCCTTCCAAATTAAATATACTGTATTATCATTCAGCTTTGAATTGGGGGGCCTTAGCAAATTTAAAATGTGTATTTCCTCATATTCCAAGTAATGCATCTTTATATTTTTGTAAAGAATAGTATAAAGTTCACCACACCAACAGCAGAGAAAATTTAGAGAGTGATATTTTCATTTTTTCTTTATAATGCTGTTAATCTGTTTCTTTAAAGCCAGCCCACTTGTTTAACACTAGGTACCTGTTACAATATATTAGATTCGTCTGAGAATGTTCGTAAAAGAAGAGGTCTGACTGAAGGTCTGGTGGATAATGAGTCAGATGCCCTTCTACAGCTCAGATTCCTCTGTAATAGTGAGGCAAAGATACTTAAAGCACTTAGATAATTGGTTAACCTACCTGGTGATAAAAAACGTAGCAGAAAAAAATCATTTCCCATAGACTGCCCTTCTGGCCCAAAGTGCAAATGATGACACTATATAGCAAACACGTAATATTCAAATGAATACAAATAAAGGCCTAAGAAAGTCTCCAACTTGAATTGAATTGTTTTTGCGGTAAAAGTAAAGAGACAATAGTAGTAAAGTGGCAAACTTGGGTTTTTGAAATGGCACTGGTAGGTTATATGGTAAGATGAGTCAATATGGTTTGATTAGTAAACCTTACCATCCTTTTGGTGAACACCTCTGAGAGTTGTGCCGGTGCTGTGAGTGTATCAATCAAAGAGAAACTTGTGCGAAACATTCCTTTCCTGGTGAACAGACTGGCTCTGACACGCCATGGCTACTACTGCATACCGTGGATAAATGAGACTACAGACCTATAGTTCAAGCTTTTGAAAATCACTTCCTCTCCAGTGTGACAGTTTGGAAGGTGAACAAATGATGAAAATGACAAAATTGTCTATCAATAGAAGATATAAAACTGTGAATCATGAGAAGTAATTTTTTATAAAGAGTCAGAAAATGGTGTCAGGCAAATGAGAATGCAAGCAAGTTGGTACATTAAGAAAGGAAATCACCTTATTCACTCCAAGAGAAACTGTGATTGCTGGAAGTTTGAGAAAGCATGAAGATAGTAGATGTTCCTGAGGAAGGGAGGCGTTTCGTTACCTTGTTCACAATTGCACAAAAGGTGGAAAATTGCAGTAGAAAAGAGAAATGCAGAAACCAAAAAAAAAAAAAAAAAAAAAAAGTAAATATTCTCTCAAATGTAAGACATTTAAAAAGAAATTTTGAGAATTCAAAGTCGACATGTTAGTTTTGAAGACATTACTTCTTAAAGTAAAAGTAGAGTTAGAGTTAGGAATAGTCTATGATTATGTGCCCACTATTATTTCTCCACATATCAACTTAAAATGATTTTGTTAATGGGAAAATTACCTATTTTAAATAGTTTTAAAATATGCTTCTCATTAAAATAAGACTTATCTCTAATCATTAATTCACTAATCTACATTTCTTCAAAATCCATTGGTCAGAGAGCTATGTCCAGGGTCCATCACCAATCAATGTCATTTTAACTATCTCCCTTATGTGAATCCACAGGTACGTTTGAAGGGACTGACTGCCCTTGGGCAGCTGTAGGTTAAAAACCTAATCAAAACTAAAGTAATGGGAAAACATCTGGTGATATCATACTTCAGTCTCATTTACTTCTGGACCAATGCTCAACTTCCTTTCTTCCAAAATAATTTGATTGGTTTCCCTGTTTTTCCTACAGAGACCTCTTTAGTAAGGCAGGCTGAATTTTTCCTAGGTTAAGTATGATTTTTCCTTTTAAAACACTGTTACAAAACGTAAAAATTGATAAAGTTTAACTAGAAAACCTAAGGGGTTACTTTTCCTTCTTATTCTGTGCCTGAAATTATAAGGTAATTTAAAGACTTGGTTTTATAGCATTGCCCAAGCAAAACAGACGACGATGAGTGGTCAACTATGTGGATGAGTCGAACAACTCTGCTAATCAAGATTACCCGTATTATTTACTTAGTGGCTAATAAAAATAGGCTTAGAAAATAGAACCAGCTAAAGTAACAAATATATCCAGCAGAGTCTAATAAACAATTAAACTTTTAAAGGGCAAATACTTCAATTTATTCACATATCTTGACATAACTACATTTTTCCTATTAATATTTTACCTTAAATGAAAGTTCTTGATAATATGCAAATTACCAATTGATAAAGCTAAAAAAATAAAGATTTAGTTTCTGAAAAAAAAATTTTAATTGCTTCTATCTTCTATTTTGTGGGCAAAAACCTTGCAAAAAGATTAAGATGATACCAAGTCCCCCCCCATGTTTAACATACAAGCCTAACTACTGAAGACTACAACTACAATAAGCACATTCTGTGTGCTCAAAAACTTGAACCCAGTCATCAAACTATTTCTATGAAGCACAAATTTTAGGGGTTAACAGATTAGGGGTTAAAATTACTTTATAAAGGAAATAAAAGGAAATATGAAAGTACAGAAAGCAGTAGAAAGCATGGAAAGAGTTCTAAAGCAATAAAAAACTGATATAGCTAGCAATTTGGCAGTGGGGAGGGGAGATGAAGAGGACAGGAAATAATGAGCTAAAACAAAATGAAATTTCTATGTTCCTTCGCAGTCATCTAGAGTGTTGACACTAGCTCAATTAGCAGTACGTCAAAAAGGCCAATGGATAAAGGCCCATCTCAACAGCCACGACATAAGGATTCAACTTTATTTTTGCCTAATCCAATTCACAGGGACTATTGCCCTCCAAACCCAGTTATATATGACACCATAAGAATTGCAATAATAATCATTATTACCATTATTATTATAACAAGAAATTGTATTCTCCAAAATTCCAAAGTGTGGCTGGGCGCGGTGGCTCATGCCTGTAATCCTAGCACTCTGGGAGGCCGAGGCGGGTGGATCGCTCGAGGTCAGGAGTTCGAGACCAGCCTGAGCGAGACCCCGTCTCTACTAAAAAAATAGAAATAAATTATCTGGACAACTAAAAAAATATATAGAAAAAATTAGCCGGGCATGGTGGCGCATGCCTGTAGTCCCAGCTACTGGGGAGGCTGAGGCAGTAGGATCGCTTAAGCCCAGGAGTTTGAGGTTGCTGTGAGCTAGGCTGACACCAGGGCACTCACTCTAGCCAGGGCAACAAAGTGAAACTCTGTCAAAAAAAAAAAAAAAAAAAAAAAAAAATCCAAAGTGTTTTCTCTGAGAATTTGGCTCAAACAACTGATACTCTTCCTTTCCCTGTCTACCACTCTGAAAGAACTCCCTACATAATGGAGTATTTCTTCCTGTTTGTGCTGACATCCCATGTTAGGCATTGCCATGTTGTTGGGTCCATTCCCATTGGATCACAGTCTTCCCATGTCTAGCAAGCAAGTCAAGCCTCCCTTTTGATAGTGGTGGTTTATGTTAGAAAACTTTACGTAAGAACATGTGAAAAATTCCTCTATTAGGAATGTGAAGTGGTATTTACAACTTTGCCAGCAACTCCAGGTGTATTTCATTGATTTACAGATGGCTAATGACTGTGCTTAGATGGGACAGCTTTTTCAAATACCAAAAACCCTAAACTTTGAATTTCCTCTGAAGTGTTATCTTGCTGTTCCACTGATCAGTGCTCAATGGTAGTTGCATGATACACCTTCAGTAGCAGGGCTATGCAGCTTTGTCACTTTAGAAGCTAAAGAAAAGCCCTATGATCCTTAATAATGGGACTTTTAGCACACCAATTAACCTCACTGCTGAAAATATAGTTTAGGGATACATGGCTTAATTACAATCCTTGAGTTAAACAACTGAGAGAACCTATTTCCAAAGATAGCAGAATTCTTTACAATGCCAGCATCATGACAGAACTAAGCTCTGGTAGAGGCTGCCATACTAGCCTTTTTACTGGAGGTTTCAGGAGGTAGTGAATTGGACCTTGAAATAGCTCAGTTGTGTTATAACAAGCCATATCATTGATTCTACCATTCTGTTTAATACCTGCTTACAGAAGTGTTCCATATGAATGCTCTTTATAACTTAACTAGAGTGAGAGCTCCTTGTGAGCTGGGGCCATGTCTGATCATCCCTGAATTACCAACACCTAGTATAGTAGCTAACTCATAGTGGGCCCTCAGGCAAAGTATGCTGAATGGAATGGAATTCAACATTCATTCAAGGCTGCTGCTATAATTGTTAAATATAAAATGGCTTAGCTTTTTTTTCAAATGCCATAGACACATTTTCACTATCCACTGCTAAGTTCCTTTCTCAAAGCAGCTGCCAAGACCCACATAAGGACAGCACTAGCAGCCTACCCGCCACAGGCATTTCTGGGTGTGCCTACAAAGTGTCCAAGATGCTTACTGGTTTAAGTCAGGGGGATCCTCTACTTTAGGTAGGGACACACACTTTTCCCCATTAAGGAGCCTATCAGAGTATGAGGCAGACCCAGTGCAAAAGAATCTTTTGCCTCTCTTTAAAATGAGGCCAATGTCTTAGCAAGGAATATTGAACAAAGTAGGAAGTCACCAAGGAGGTCAGACTGTTGGTCACTAAGCATAAAGGCTAACATATTTTGGGCGGAAAGTAAGATATTCTTTCTCCTTTATCTTCGAAGTTGGCCTTTGCCATGGCCAAATAGGGCCTTATGTAAACAGATGTGACTTAGAATAGACATGGCTGTGATGTTTCAGTTGGCCTTTATGCATTCATATGCACTACTTCGCTCTTGCATTTTCTCACAAGAAAAAAAAAAGAGGCAGTGCTGCTGAGTGCCCATATGTTTTGCCTCATTTGCAACTCTCAAAATCCTACAGAGTCTGAAAAACCACTTAGCCTTTCAGACATTGGATATAAAGAGAGATGTTCATCAGTAGGTGGTTCAACAAATGTCTATTGGTTCAATGAGGGTAGGAATAAATGAATGAATGATTGAATGAATGAAAATGATTATGGAAAATTTTCCTAGTTGTTCTAGCACATCAGCATGCTAAGCTACAGCCCAAACACTAGAAGTCCTCCTACCATGGACATAACCCATAACAAATTTCATGCTGAACTTCCTGGTAACATTCCATGCTAAGTAAAAAGAAGTATAGTCCCAGAACTCCATACTTTCAACAGAAGTCTGGAAACTACTGTTTGTATAGAAAGAAAATGTTCTAAGTCTTTATCTATGACTGCCTAGTAGCATTTCTCCATTTAATGGTCTGTATCAAAGTTACCTCCAGCCAGTGTCTGTTTTAAATAAAGGGCCTAAGGAAGAAGATAAGATGATATGTTTGAAGATTTTATTTTCTGAGATTTTTGTATCATCTTTAGAGCGTGAAGCTGGGTGTGAGCCATTATTTAACATGAACTCCATTACCCCAAATAAGAAAAACATTTAGGAGCACTCCAAAGTGTACTCCCAAATAAGGAGAATGGAGGAGCAACTAGGAGATCTACCTCAGATAAATTTGCTGTTATAAAAAGGCACCAAACCATTTCTTGGAGCAAAATTTTTTATTTGGCTTCACACAAATTGACACTTGAGCCATTCTGGGAGGAACCTGTTATATCAACCTGTTTTACTCCTGTTCAACTGATAGTAGGGTATAATTAGGTAATTAAATGCTACTTTTCCATCCTAAAACTAAACACCAGGCTAGAGGGAATTAGCTGGAGGTCTACTGGAAGGACTGAAGAGCAGCCTAAGGCAGTCATAGAGGGACTAAGGTTATTGTGTCTAGTTTCAGCCCATAAGGCATGCAGAAGTAGGGAGTTCAGGGCAATTCTGACCACCTAACTACACAATGAGTGGCCTTGTAAAACCAAGAATCAGTGTAGCTTATGTCACTGACTTCTGTTGCTTTTGAATGGGGCTGGCACTGACTTGTAACATGAAGCTCCTTTTTTATACTTCTAATTACTGAAGATTTTCCTACTGTAATCATTTCAGATCCCCATGTCTGCATATTATCAACCACTGGATTCTATCAACTCAAGAGGCAAAAAAGATAATGATATGCCAGTTAAACTGGTTGGCAAATTTGATCAAATAGGTCAGGCAGTCGTAGCTTATATTATTTCCTGAAAATACTGCCTTGGAGGAGCTACAAAATCTAGTTGGTGTCAATATGACAGAAACAGGGTTTTGTTTAGCAAAATCAGCCAGTGTTGGCAGAAATATGACATACTTAATTAACCTGTTGATCAAAAAGTTTTATTTTCCATGCTTATCTCCCTCTTTCACTTTAAAGGCTTTTTAAAAAAATGTTGAAAAGATATCATGATAAGGTGACAGAGGAAAATATCTTTTCTTTCTCATAGTAAATTTACAACTTAATAGGCAAAAATGAAAACACACTCATAAAACAATCCTGAATTTTTACAAGTGTGTTCAAGAGGGTAAGGATGTAGAAACCACATCCAGAGGATTCCCTTTGGATCAAATATACTGCTGGACAGATAGGGCTAGAAGCAACACAGAGATTAAGCAGCACTATAATTGAAGGAAGGGGAAAGGTTTGAAAGAGGCAAATCGGGATTATCAACTGAAAAAAAATCTGCAAACAGCCTACAGGGAAATTTCTAAGGTTAAAGCTGAAATGTTGGTGTGGAAATTCCTGGTGTGAAAATTCTAGGCTAAATACAAAATAAAATCATTTTTTCCTTTTAAAATTCCATATGGAGCATATGAGATACTCCATATGGATTGCTAAAGGTCACATAGAACACTATTAAGGAATCTACTTACCACCTGCATTGGATAACGAAGTTTTTACTATATTTTTTATGCAGAAGAGGAAATTAAGTGATGAACCTGTAAGGAGGGGTTTAACATGCTGTAACTAATGTAATTCTCTAAATAAGGTTTTTAGTTCATGGCAGATATTGAAGCCCCTTCCAAAAATCAGGTTATGATATAAACTTAGTTCTTACCCTGGCACTTTTTCTTACATTCTTTAATACTATCAGGAGAATCTCAGGGAAAAGGCTGATAAATATTAGAAGAATTATGGCCAACCACGTTGATACAGAAGATAGCATTTGAGCAAATACGAAATACATTCTCTGTTGCTTGAGAAAAGGCCTGCAGTGGAAAGAAAATACATAATGGAAAAACAAAATCAGTTCCTGTCATATGAAACAGACAGAAGTTTAATTGAAACTGTCTTTTGTATTTAAAAGGAATCTTCCTTGCACACATTAATAAAAATAATTTTCTCTAGAATGTCCCAGAAGTAGAAGACAAATTTCATTTATCAAATGTTTGGAAAGAAAAGAAATGGTAATCAAAGGGGGAAAAGATAATGAAATGCATTTAACTTGAAAACAATCAGGCAATCAACTCTAAAGCTGCCAATTGGTGAACATTTATGTGCATTAGAAATTGCTGGAGCTTTAAAGATATTCAAGAGAAATGATGGTTCATTTTTATCCTAACAAGCATTTTATTTCCTCAGCTATTTTATTAAGAAGAGAATGGATTTGTGCTCTATGCTCAGAAATTCAAAAAACATTTTTATAATTATTCCCCTCCCTCTGCAAAAACCCTATGTAAATATAAAAGGGACTGTAGAGCTTATCATCTCTCTCAAATGGGAAGAATCTACTATTTTCATCCACAAATATATATTGATTAACAGTGTGTGCCAAACAGGCTGATAGAAGAATATTGCTAATAGGACATTAAGCCTTGGAATCCAGAAATCCAGGAGTACCTCTCATTATGAAGTTAGATTTCATTCCAAATCATCTCAATGGCCATTGAGAAGCACAGCCAATATCCCTTTCCCCGTCTGAGCTGAGTCACAGAGAGCCTCACTAGGCTAAGTTAATGTTGTTCTAAACTGAGGGGGAGGAAGTGGCTGCTCAAGGTCAGGATGCACATCAGCCTATCCTGGGATTAAGAGCTCTAGGTAGATAACTAGTTGGTTCCCATTTGTTAGATGAGGTTTCTCATTTAAAAATTAATGTTCAAGCACCCTTATGTAACATGATAACACGAAGCTTGTGGCTCTACATATATGAAGACTAGATTTAGACTGTGGAATAAAAGTGAGCAGAACAGTGAGGTGTCATGAGTCCTGGGCCATAGAGGCTGTCTAGGAAAGGTCTACCACATAGAAAAGACTTTCGCAGACCTCTACCCCACTCTAATTCTGAAGAGCACCTTAAATAATTTTCTAGATACTGGGCCATAACAAAGGTACAGCAGACAACCAAAAGCTAGTCACAGAGGTCACAGAGTGTTCCTTTGCACCATACCCTCTGATTAATCTCTCTAGATATTTTTTTTCAATCACCATGACATCCATGGAGCTTTGCAGGAAGGCAGTGAAAAACAAAAGTTATTATTCCTGGATTGGGTTTAGAGATCAGAAATCATCATTCTCACTGCCCAACCTGAAAGAAGGGTATGTCTCAAATGCCTCAGGCCAGAACATGTTCAGAGACAATAGGTACAACCAGCTTCCAGCTGAAGTTTCACATAGTTTCTAGTCTCATTTTACTGGTTGCTTTATAATATAAGTTTATATTCGTGTAGTAGCTCAACTCAGACAACTTTACTTAAAGATAGCACTTCAGGCAATAAAATTAAAAAAATAGATGACAATAACATTTCATTTTTACTAAGTATGCTAATGAATAGAAACAGATGTGACAATGTCCTAATCATTTAAAAGATTTATTTAAATCAATAAGAATAGTCTGTGGAAAGGGTTAGAAACTAGTTTGCTGAAAACATTTTATTCTTGTAGAAATTTTGCATAATTAGTTCAAACGCTGATTATACAGATTCATAGACAGAATTATAGTACTCTGGGTAGACATACAATTATATGCTGCGTTTGGTTAATCAACTTTAATTCATTTGTATATATTAAAGAATATACAGCTGGCCGGGCATGGTGGCTCACGCCTGTAATCCTAGCACTCTGGGAGGCCGAGGCGGGTGGATCGCTCAAGGTCAGGAGTTTGAGACCAGCCTGAGCAAGAGTGAGACCCCATCTCTACTAAAAATAGAAAGAAATTATCTGGCCAACTAAAATATATATATAGAAAAAAAAAAATTAGCCGGGCATGGTGGCGCATGCCTGTAGTCCCAGCTACTCGGGAGGCTGAGGCAGGAGGATAGCTTAAGCCCAGGAGTTTGAGGTTGCTGTGAGCTAGGCTGATGCCACGGCACTCACTCTAGCCTGGGCAACAAAGGGAGACTCTGTCTCAAAAAAAATAAATAAATAAAAAAATAAAAATAAAATAAAAAAAAATATATACAGCTGAACTTCCTTCAGCTTCTTTGTTCTCAATCATTACCTATACATGTGCCAAATACATGCTGTAATGACACATTTTGGAGCTGGCGCTTCCTTAAATGATTAGATTTTTCAAATTTTTATTTCTTAATGCTTTTATTTAAAAAAGAGCCTTTCAAAATAGTAGGAGTTTCTTCTAATTAAGTCTCAAAGGACATAAACCTGGGCCTCACACCTCTGTGATAAAATGTTTTGTTGGTAAGATTTTGCCCAAAGCAGTGAAAATATGTACTCCTGAAATCTCACCCTATGGCTTGCTCTAGCCATGCTCTCTGCTGCTGACATCCTTGGCAGGGGAAGCCATTGACTAATGAAAACAACTTTGATATTTAAAAATAAAATATAGGTCTCTGGGAGTAAGGAAAAGAGATGCAAATCTAACTTATTTACATTTCTTATACCTGCCCCCATCACAGCTTGTGTCCCTCACTGGACTATAATCTTGAGGCAGAGTACAGTCTATTGATCTCTCTATCCCATAGAGTCCCAAGCACAAAATGGATTCTAAGTAAACATCTACTGAGCCAAGATGAACTAAATGAGTTTTAAGGTCAAGCGGTAGAGTCTGCCTTTCTCCCTTCCCACCTTCACCTCCACCAAAACAGTGAGATGGTCATTTCAAGGTATAACCCCTCTGAGTATTAAGTGGTATATATACTATACTCTGAGCACACCTGTAGTGACACAAATGACAGTTATATACTATAAAGAGAGAATAGGTTCCAAATGGACAATAATGTATCTATTGGCCAATACATCAGGTAGAAACTTAGCAGGATAATTATTTCCCCTGGAAATCACATGGGAGGTCATGCTAAAAATTACAGTTTCACTTCACAGAGAGATGTTTACACACCTTCAAATTGAAAGAGTTGGACAGGGGCTACCAAAGAGAGGTCTTGGAGAAACTCCTGTAGTCTATATACTTGTATTTAAAATCTTACCTGAAATTTAGTAGCACTATTGGCTACAAACAACCTGTAATCCATTAATATTAAAGACCTGCCATCTTATATAATCAAAACTTTAGAAGTATAACAAATGCTTATATATACAATGTACACATACATATATCTACTTTGTTATTTACATAATACTCACACATATACAGTTGCTTACCAAATAATTCCTCCCCAGAAGAATGAGAAAAATACATAAAAGGCTAAAGAACCCCAAATCACAAAGTGATTTATCCATGTCCAGAAACGAGTATCCAAGGCGAGCTGAAAAGACAACACAAGAGATTTCATGATGGATACAAATGGCAATACACTATGGTGCCTGACTTATCACTTGTACACAATATGATACCTATGGGAGGATCTAGCTTGGGCCAGGGATCCAGAGGAGAGGGGAACTAAAAGAAGGGAATCTAGGCTTTTCAAAGAACTAGGGTGTGAAAGCTGAGCTCTGCCCTAAGGCCTCTAAACTCTAGAGTACAAGGCATGGAAGGGTGGTCAAGCTAAGTAGCTAGTAGGTGTGAGGCTGCAAATGTCTCAGTACTGGGAGATGGGACAGGAATGAGGTAATGGTAATATCCAGGAGGCTGGAGCCCCAAGTCCTCAGGCAGGAAGACGTTGACAAAAGAAGGCCTAGCTGGTAGAGGCAGGTATGCTGGAACGGCAGTAAGAGAGGGAAGGGGTAAGCTAGGAAGGGTAGATAAACTACAAAGGAGTCATGAAAGCTCAAACACAACTGAGTCACTAAATGCAAAGGCAATCAGCGCTACACATCTAACATCATCTAGAAATGGATCATGGGTCTGACCATGTAATGGTGCCTTTCCAGTTGCAAAACCTTTATCTATTTCATTAAATTAATAAAATGTTCAGTTGCCTTAGATTTAATCTCTTCATGTTTCTTCCAGGACTGATCATGTTTTCTGATTGTGGTACCCAGGAATTTCAAATGTGATCTAAAAACATAAGTATGAGGCCGAGTGCAGTGGCTCATGCCTATAATCCTAGCACTCTGGGAGGCCAAGGTGGGAAGATTGCTTGAGCTTAGGAGTTCGAGACCAGCCTGAGCAAGAGCCTGGCCCAGTTTCTACTAGAAATAGAGAAATTAGCCAGGCATTGTGGTATGTGCCTGTAGTCCCAGCTACTCAGGAAGCTGAGACAAGAGGATTGCTTGAGCCCAGGAGTTTGAAGTTGCTGTGAGCTACAATGATGCCACTGCACTCTACCCAGGGTGACAGGGCGAGACTGTCTCACAAGAAACAAAAACAAAAACTAACCAAAACCAAAACAACCACAAGAGTATGGTCTGCTCTGCTTGCTTAAAAACTTCTGGGTCACATGGGCTAATATCCAGAACATTTAATTCTTAAGAGGAGGTAGGTAGCGTCTCAGTTTTGTTACTTGCTGTGACACCATGGTTTTTAGCTCTCTGTTACAGTTTTTCATTCATAAACAGGTTGTTAATAACATTGTTATTGTAGCCTAGTCTTGAATTCCTACCCTCTGGGTTGCCAGGGAAAACATCACACTAATACTAATCCAAAGAGGAGGAAGTGAATGTCTTCTCGGGTGCATGTGAAAGATGCAGCAATAAGGCTGACTTTGCGAAGGCCATTTGGAAGCCCTAGGGCTATATGCAAGGCCAGGTGAAGGAGGGGGAAGCTTCTATTTCAGATTAGGATCCTGTGAAACATGGTAATAGATAATAACAAATAGCATTTATTGTAATGAGCACATTCTATGTGCCAGACACCATTCTAAGTGCTTTATATGTATTCACTAATTTACTCCTCACAAAAACCCTAAGTGGGGTAGGTACTACTTTTATCTTGATTTTTTTTTTTTTTTTGAGACAGAGTCTCGCTTTGTTGCCCGGGCTAGAGTGAGTGTCCTGGCGTCAGCCTAGCTCACAGCAACCTCAAACTCCTGGGCTTAAGCGATCCTACTGCCTCAGCCTCCTGAGTAGCTAGGACCACAGGCATGTGCCACCATGCCCGGCTAATTTTTTCTATATATATTTTAGTTGGCCAGATAATTTCTATTTTTTTTAGTAGAGACGGGGTCTCACTCTTGCTCAAGCTGGTCTCGAACTCCTGACCTCGAGCGATCCACCCGCCTCGGCCTCCTAGAGTGCTAGGACTACAGGGGTGAGCCACCGCGCCCGGCCTATCTTGATTTTACAGAAGAAACAGGCACAGAGAAGTGAAGTCACTTGCCCAAAGACATACGGCTAGCTAGTAAGTGGCTAAACTGAGATGAACTGTAATATGTCTTTTTAAAGTCCTAAAATATTACTGAAATAGTAGATGAATAAAGCAAACATGTATTCACCCTATTTGGTATGAGAGATGAACCACAAACAAAAATTTAGAGGGAAAATGATTAGAGAGGTCCTTTGACAATTAGATTTCTGAATTTTGGTTCTGAACACTGAGCATGTTGGAATTTATTGAAAGGTACTCATTCTTGGACCCCATGTGAGGTGCTTATTACTGTAATTATCAACAGAATTTGGTTATACTTTCAACTACAAGAGCATCCCTTGAGCAGCCTCAAGGGTAGGATTCAGTGAGGCTTCACAGCATTATTACATGGCTGCAAGTCAATGTCAATGATTTTGCCAAAATATCCTTCTTTTTTGTTACTTGCAGTGTCTCTTTATGCACTTCACTAACATGGGTAAATTTCAGTGACAAATACATTTTATAAAATTTCATTACTACCAAGCTCTTTTGCACACGTCTCACTTATGTATATTCACTTAATGTCTTAAGTACCCAAATTCCTTGTAGGCCTGGGGTTCTTAAATAGATGTATAATTTTTAAGAAGATTCAAGTGTTTAACATGAAAACACACACACACATTCACAGTGTGTTTATATGCCACTTATCATAATGCCTTAAAATTAGCAGTAAAGAAAAAAAGATTTCCAACATAAGTATGGTGTTTCAACTTTTTTTAAAACCGGAACAAAACAGAGAGTATTCTGAAAAACTGGATCACAGATAGTATACAAATGCCCAAATCCCTAGCATCATACACATTTTAGTAAATAGATAAAGGCTTGAATAACAACCCCCAACAAAATATAAGAGATAAAAATGATATATTAGGATAAGATAAGAAAGCATTACAAAATGGTATTAAACATATTTGAATAAATAAAAATCTAACCTTCAGAGTTACAGTGAATACTAAGACTGTAAAAACAATGGTTCCAAATGTCCAGTTTCCATATACCTGAAAAACATTTAACAATTACATGTACCATGGAGACACAAGCCTATTTAAAAAAAGAAAAAGTCCAAGTTTAATCCTGCATGTAACTGCCAAAGGTTTTTGTATGAATTTCTTAGGGAAACAGCTAGTCAATAAGATCAGGCCACAATGCTGGATTTTCCTGTGATCCTAAATTTCATGGACAGGTACACCGCACTTGTGGTTGGTAGCATTTATTTCCATTATTCCATGCAGCATTGAACAGGGAACGCACTGCTGTGATAAAGGCAGGAAAAGAACCCATAACTATTCTGCTAACAGCAATGTTCATCGAAACAAGTCATCTGGATGATTCACATCTCTAAAGAGTTTGGTATGGGCTTTTCCTAGAATACAGAATGAAAGCTCTCAAATCAGCAATAATTTGTAGACAAATGGACTCACATTTTTTAAATGAGTCTAATTTTTTGGCTGTAAATAGAGCTGTCAACATGTGCACATCAAAGAAAAGCAGATACCACGTATAAATCCAAATGATGGCAATGAATAGCACATATGCTTACCAAATGCTGTCAAAATCTGAATGCGTAACATTAAAACAGAAAATGAGATGTAAAAGGATTTTAAAAAATGAAAACAAAAAATTAAGGTTAATAGAAGCAAAAAAAGGATTCAATCAAATCATACATGGGTGTTATGTTTAGCTGCTAATAGCAGTTCTTGCACTTACTATACTTTTAGCAAACATTTAGAAGGATGGTGACATATAAAGTAAAACCTTATTAATTTGGACTTCATGAACTCAAAATGGGTAATAAATTGAACAGGGGTGGGGTTGACACTTCTTATGTACCACCTGTAAAGTTTGCTGAGTAAATAAATCATGTCAACAGGACTGTAGGATTATGCCCCCTCTCTGGAACAAACTCTTTTTAAGGGTAGCCAGCTATATACAATTTTGTGCCAAATAAAAATAAAACAAAAAGTAGAAGTCACAAAATCAGTCAAAAAGCTGAAGCGAACAGAGAAATCATAAAATCAAATCCATTCTTACTGATGGGCAAAGCTGATTGGAAAGCTAATGTGACTTTCTCAAGAACATGCAAGGATTTAGCAGGACACGCTCCTTGGCAAGGGCTACATGGCACTACCCTAAAGCAGATTTGTATTTCCCCAACAATTACTTTGTGATTAATAATTTTCATGAATTCATACTACCCTGATTTCTGTTAGTCTAAATTAGAGAGGTTTTAGTACCTAATTTCAAAGTACCATTCAAATTCACTGAGCCTATCACTTATTTAACAGGTGTTAATAGGTTCCAGACATAGTCACTGTACTCAGTAAACTCTTTTTGAACTTTAGGTTTGCTTCATGTTATGATTATAAAGAATGAATGACCATAAAAGAGAAATCCTAGAAATGGCAAAAGAGAACATGGTCAAAGCAGCATGCAAGGCAATGTGTTCGGTTTCCTATTGTGTGACTACAAGAAGGCCTGAACTGCCCCCCATCAGTAATTCTCTCCTAGAGTGCAGCCAGGGCAAAAGCATCCCAGTGCAGCCTTTCTGGAGAACACTATGCTCCCAATTTGGAAGAGAAGAAGGGAGAGAGGAGAATTCCCTCTCTTCGCCTATCGGGCAAATACTACGAAGATATGGCAGCTATCTCCTTCAACTCCAAGCATGGAAGGCCACTATGAATAAGAAATGAGTGGGGCCAGACTGTACTTTAAAATGAGAAAAGCCTTTCTCATATCAAAGAGCAGGGGTCTAAAATCTGAAGTCCTAAGACCTCTGTTCATCTAGTAAAAATTACGTCCAAATTAAGCTTCCTGAAAGTTTGCACATAAGCTCTCTAGTTAACCATGCACACAGAAAGTGATTTCTTACTTCAACACTTCTATTGTTCTAAAGAAGTTGTAAGAACTAAATATTGTATCTTAAGAAAAATAGTTTGCATGATGATTACAGCTACAGTATGTGTATGACAGATCCAGTGCCTATGGAAAAAAAGATAAGCCATGCTTATAATACCAAAAGATGTAATGATGTGTGTGTTTTTTTTTTTTTTACCTTTCCATTTTCTTCTAGAGATGCCGTCTGAAAAAGAAAATAAGTCCCAAAGAAGAACACTGTCCCTTGAAAGGCAGCCAGAAATGTCCAATATAAGAAGGGTCCCAACTGTAGCATGGCATTGCCAGAAATTTTCCTATTGAGAAATGGGGGAAAAAATAGGTTAATGAATTTTTTCATTTAAAGATACAGTGAGTTTAACTGTGCCACAGAAATTTCGAAGAGTACATCTGTGTGCTAGCCCTTTCCTTTTGCCTTGTTGCACTGCAGAAAGTAAGATGGGTCACTAGCAGCTCTGCTGAAGCCACCCATGAAAATTCAGCCAGAGTTCTCACTCTTGTTGCAGCTGCTCAAACCAGCATGGGCTTATCCAGAAATACAGTCTCAATATGCATGGCCAGTGTTTCTGTCAGTACACGAAGAAGTTCATTAAGTTGGACTAAGTGATCTTCCTTGAATAGATTATCCAAGGCATCCAACCAATGAAAGAAATCATGCTAACTCTTTGTACATAATTTTTTTTAAAAACCTCAAAAAAAGAAGATACAGTTGTAAGAGCAAAGGTAACTCCATGACAGGCTAGGCTTCCTGGAATAGGCCTAAGTTTTGGTTTCCCCGGCGCGGGCCCTCCCCTTCCCCAAAATGACCCGATGACCACCGGAGGATCTCGAGACTTGGAGCCGACCAATCAGGAGTTAACGCGACAACGGAACCGACCAATGAGGAGCCGACATGGTCAGCCAGTCTTGAAGGAACAAATGAACTGAGGGAGGGAGGGGGGATGGTGTGCACAGCGTATGTAACCTACTGAAAAGTATAAAAGCTTAATTTTTACCCCAGGGCGGGGTCCTGGTTCGTGGAGAGGCCACTGCATTGGTGTTCTGGGACTTAGACCCTAGCTCGAGCTAGCCAATAAACTCCTTTGCCTTTTGCAGCCTCGGTGACTCTGCCTCTCTGTTCCTGGGGCCGAGGGAAACCGGTTCTAACACAGTGAAATGCCGAAAGTGGGCATGGGAATTGACCCCATTATAATGAAGAGGGCTACCCCAATGGCCTGAAAGATTTTTGGTAAAGGGCCTGACTGAGCCGAAGGTTGATTTTCATGTAATCACCTCCTGACTGAGGCACTGGAGTAAACTATCAAAACATTTCTAAAATTCTGGTCACTGACAATAATAACATCATCAATAATAATTAGCTCCCATTTAATGAGTACTTACTATATACCAAGAACTGGGTTAAAAGTTCATTAACTATTTTCATCTACATGAAATGGGTATTATCACCACTCCCATTTACAAACAATAACGAGCCTCAGAGGGTGTAACATAGTGGTTTCCAAACTTTGAGGCACATTGTAATCATCAGATCAGTTGCATTTACATTACAAACTGAGCATGAGGATAGTTTTTAGAGCTCCCCAGGCGATTCCAGTGCACAGTATAGTTTGGAAACCACTAGTGTAGCAGCATGCCAAAGTTCACACAGTTAGTAACAGACAGAGCTAATACATAATCCTGGATTGACTTGTCTTCAGAGCATATGCTCTGAACCAAGCTACCAAGCTTTCCAACTACAATTGTTAAAATATTTCTTTAAATCAAGACTTCTTCCTGGAAATTTAACCTTTTTTAGGTCTTAGGGTACCCTTTTTTTCCATCGAGTCAAATAACATGTTTGAAGTTGTACAATGATGCTTTGATAAATGGCAGATGGACAGAATAAAAGTTTAAATCTGTCAAAAATAGCATAACCTCAGCACAAGTCAGAATGTTAAATAAGGCTACCAACACTAATGAAGCAGAGGTGCAGAAAAAAGACGGGTTCGTGTATATATTTCTTTTGGATTTTATTTCATATTGCTCTTAACATTTATCAAATGGTATCTAATCACTCAAATAGCACACTTATTGCCAATATTACCGAGAATGTGACAAGGCTGCATCGAATAAGAAACACCTTTGTAATGTAAATGCAACTGATCCTTCTTCAGTAGGTATTGAGTACTATGGGGTTTCCTGAAAACATGGCAATTATGCAACTTTTACCTACTAGGATTTCCAGGTGCATACAGGACTCTGAAATTCAGGGAATGCTGTTTGTCCTAGAAAAATGGCAGGAGGTAGCTGCTTCCCAGAAACAAGCACTCCCCGAAGCCAGTAACTCATGTTTCCAAGGCAACTGAGAGTCACAGGGAAGGCACCTCCCTGCAAGGAGTACACAAATGCCAGCCAATGTGGCTGACGCAGAGAGGGCAAAAGCAGGAGATGGTTCTGTCTTTACAGACCATCTATAGAAGTTACATTACATTCAGTGGGAAAAACAGCAGGAGAGTCATGATATGTTGAATTATAGGCCAGGCTTTCTAGCAGCACTCAGATGAATGAAGATGCTGTTGGAAACCCAGAATGGGACAATCGACATGAAGGAGAACATGAGAGAGAATGAAAATCTGTGAGAGAGGTTGATCAGCAGCATAGGCCTAAGCCTAAGCATCTCCATATGATGGCAGGCAGCAGATGTACCAGGACCCTTTCTTTCGCCTTTTTTTTTTTTTTTTTTTTTGAGACAGAGTCTCACTTTGTTGCCCGGGCTAGAGTGAGTGCCCTGGTGTCAGCCTAGCTCACAGCAACCTCAAACTCCTGGGCTTAAGCGATCCTACTGCCTCAGCCTCCCGAGTAGCTGGGACTATAGGCATATGCCACCATGCCCAGCTAATTTTTTCTATATATATTCTTAGTTATCCAGGTAATTTTTATTTCTATTTTTAGTAGAGACGGGGTCTCGCTCAGGCTGGTCTCGAACTCCTGACCTCGAGCGATCCACCCGCCTCGGCCTCCCAGAGGGCTAGGATTACAGGCATGAGCCACCGCGCCCGGCCTTAGAAAAACTACACTTTATTTTTAAAATTTCTCTTAAAAATTATGAAAATAACCAATTACGTCTTGTTTCAGTTTTTGGAAATGCCTGAGTCACTAAATTCCAAAAGGTCACACCTATAATATGCTACACAATGCCAATGCTAATATTAAGTGGTACACTGCAGAGAGAGCCATATATGAAGACCTGGGCTTCACGTTTACAAAGTAATAGAGTAACGGAGCAATCTACAGACAGACCAAGGGCAGGGTCTGATCACAGCAGGCACTCAGTACTTATAAGTACAAGGTTAAGAAGGAAAGCCCAACTTTGAGCTTGGCAATAGGCACACCATGGTTTTAATTTTTGTATCAGATATGTTAAGTGTGCAAAATTGTTCAATAAGTCATGACCTACACCTGCAATGCAGTAACTCAAACCTCGTGGAAACCCTTACAATATTTTGTACTCAACAGCTTTGTAGATTTTCAACACTCTCAATTTATAAAAGTGCTCAGCACAGCCCTAAAGGCATATGGAGAAGGGCGTTAGAATAATAAGATTAATAGCTACTGTCATTTGAAAACTTGTCAGGCACTGTTTTTTAAGTTCTTTTACATGTAGTGACTCATTTAATCTTCACAAAACCATTGTGACTGAATGCTATTGTTGTCCATAATTTACTGAAGATGCAACTGAGGCATATATCAGTCAAATAACCTGCACAAGGTCACACAGTAAGTGGCAGAGGTGAGATTTGAGCCCAAGCAGTTAGCCAAAACTCTTTCTTGGTGGGACTGAATGGGAGGAATTTTGCTTACTACCCCTCAAACCCCATTTTAACCAGAGCAGCTACACTATTGGGCTTCACTTTAGTGGTCGTCTGAAGACAACCGCTGTTTAATGTTTGAAAACCACTGGCCTGCTGGAAAAAGCACTGGAAAGAGGGCTGAATTCTGATCTTTGTTTTGCCTCTGGTTATACCCTGTGTGCCCTGTGTCCTTAGGTAATCTAGGCCTTGGTTCCTCATTTTCAAAAAGAGAGTGTAGGGTATGGGAGCTGATACTCTGTAAGATTTCTACCAAGGTTTTTTTTTTTTTTGAGACAGGATCTCGCTCTGTTGCCCAGGCTGGATTGCAGTGGCTCATTCATAGCTCACTGCAGCCTAAAACTGCTGAGCTCCAATCTACCTCCCGCCTCAGCCTCCTGAGTAGCCAGGAATATAGGCACATGCCACCACACCCAGCTAATTTTTTTTTTTTTTTGTAGTTACAAGGTCTTGATATGTTGCCCAGGCTGGTCTTGAACTCCTGGCCTCTAGTGATCCTCCTGCCTCAGCCTCCCAGAATGCTAGGATTAAAGGTGTGAGCCACCATGCCCGGCCTCTACCAAGATGTCTAACAATTCTCCTCCAGATCTAATTATCCATTTACAACAAATACAGGAAAATCAGTGGAACATGTTAAATAATGCCATGAGGATGCTATCGGCAAACTCTAGACTGGGGGAACTTTACAACATAAATGATCCGGTTTCATCAATAAATAAATTCCAAGGTTAACCTACAGATTAAAAGAGACTCAAGAAGCATATCAACATATGAAGAGTCAACTGGAGAAATCTGAACATTGGATATTTGATATTAGGAATTTGTTAAGTGATAGGTACTGTTATTTTTAAAAATCTTTAAGAGATACATACTGAAGTAACTGTTTTATATAATGTTTGAGATTTGCTTCAAAATAAGCCTAGACAGAGCATATGGGGTTATTAATGGAATTAATGAAACAGGTTTGTCAATGAATTGATAGTTGTTGAAGTGGAGTGCTGAGGACAGGGAAGTTCATTCTATAAATAGTATTCTCCCTATTTTTAAGTATGTTTGAAATTTTCCTTAATAAATACCCTTTTTTAAATGATGATAAATTTTGTAAGTCTGTAAAATTCTAACAGTTGCTAAATGTCAATTTTATGAGTCATACTGGCTAAAGAAATCTCTTGTATTTGTGAATCTTCATTTCATACAAATAAACCACCTGAGCCTCTTTATTGCACTATTCTATCCACTATGTAGCAATGCTTATAATCTGCTATAAATTAACATCTTTATCCTTAGCTGTAGACTTAACTTCTAAAAATCCAATTAAATCCTAAATTAAACAACTGGGGCTAATGCCAAGTTCCCCATCCATAGAGAAAAGCATCCATTTCCAACTAACACAAAATTAATACAATGGCTTGAGTTAATTGTTTTGTTTAACAAAACAGTTTTGGAATGGGGCTAACAAAAGTGGGCTAATGCTTTAGGCACTGTTTACAAGAGAAAGAGTAACAACCTCCTCAGTTTAATCCACTAGAGGTAAGAATCAATATTCTAAAATACCAAAGATTTTTGTGTGTGCTTTTTGTTTTTGCAGTTAAAAATATCATGTCTTCCTATAATATACCAGAACACTATGACAATATAGGTTTAAGTTTTAGGAATTAGTGATTTACACACATTCAAGTATATGACCTACTCCTGAAAAATACATCATTGTACCGTCCAGTGGTCTGATTTTAGTAGCTAAAAATTCCAAAGAGAACCATATAATCAAACCAGGTGGGCAGTTCTGTGTCCTTCCCATCTGCCGATGAAATGAAACCCACAACTCCGAAAGTATGAGGGGATTTTAACTATGTGTTCATCTTACATATATAATCGGGGGTCTGAGGTCAGAGTGTCAATGTTGATATGCTGTTCCAGTAGACTGTAGGCCAGGATGGGCAGGGATGTGAAGCAGATATTGTACATTGTAAGGTAAGCAGCATCATACAGTGGCTGAAATGACAAACAACAGAGGAAAGAAAAAAATTTACTGTAACAATTATCTACTAGAGGATATTTATGTATTTAGAAAACTCGCTAGCTAAAACAAGATTTTCTTTCATGCTTTTTGTGATAGTATGAGGTCACTCCATGGTAACTATAAAAACAAAACTAACATGTTGTTATATTAATATACCCAACCCTTTAATAGAATCTTATTCAAAATGTTTACAGGCTATAAGCTGTATTTCTAATAGACATTAATAACTTTTCAAAAAAATTTTAATAGCTAAAAATTCAACTATTCAGGAGCTATATCAGCAAAGACCAAACAAGTATAAGCAAACAAAACAAAACAAAAAAAACCCCAAACAACAAAAACAAACCGTTAAAAGATTAAATATAGGCAGTGGCCACCCTGTGTCACAGTTGTTTTGGTTAATACTTTACATATTTTTTTGGTTAGTATTTTCAAGTCCAAATCCTATAATGTATTTTTTAACATCTTCTTCCTGAGAGGCCCCACAGTTCCTCATGGTATATGTTCTTTCTCCTTGCAATGAGTAATAAACCTAATCTGATCAACTACAAGTGTGTTCCTGGTGATTTCTGGCTGGAAAACTTTGACAATCTTCAGCTCCTAGAACAGAACTTGGTATACAGAAAGCATTCAATAAATACTGGATGAATGAATGAGTACAGACTGGAAGCTATAACACATTTGTAAAGGACTGAACTGATATTATACATCTTGCTTTACTGAAAAATATTTAAGGTATTCTATGAGCTTCTGATGGAAGTACTTAGTGAGTTCAGTATTTATCTACACAGTGCTAGATATCATACAACCATTTTCTGTGGCCTGAATAAATAATGCCCCATACTCATACGTATTTTTCACACATATGAATGCCTTTTGATTAATACATTTAAATGCAACACAAATTAATACAAAAATGTATTTTTAATCAATGGCTACTAAAGATAACGACTACCATAAAGATGTGATAAAATTAACACAATTATGTATTTTTAATCAATGCCTACTAAAGATAATTGCTATCATAATGGAGATTGACTCAGAAAGGTTGGGAATGACTTGAATGGAGCATTAGTTAATTCATTAGTTGACTTGAGAATGTTTACTGAGTGCCTACTAAGCGCCAAGTAGGGGACAGAGATGATTCATCCCTCTCTACCAGGGAGTTCAAATTCTAGATAGGGAGATAGAATGGAAGGTGCACAGGGAGCTAGGGAAGCCCAGGGGAGGGGACCACAAGTCTGGCCTGCAGTAAAGACAAAAGCAAGACATAATTCATGCAACATTCTCAATGAAGTTAAAAGAATGGTTGTACATAAGAACATGGAGGTACTTCCAATATATTTTCTATAAACAAAGATTTAAGCTCAGTAAAGATATTCTATTGAATTAAAAACGACCAAAAAAGGTGTTACATTCCTTTTAAGTCTCAAGGGAGAGGACTAGTCTGTGGCACACAATACTACATTTTCTTTGGAAACTACTCATTTTTACTAATGAGTAAAATTTTAAAAACTACAACTCAGATTGACTAGTGTATAATTTAGTCTTGAATTTCATTTAAACAAAAGAAGCATCAATCTACTTTTGTTTCACTATGTTATTTTAAGGTTACGTGAGAGGTAATTGTAATTCTTAGGTACATAATTAAAGGAGACAGACTGTCCCCAAAACAAACAACAGGTTTAGTTGATAATACTGTTTCTTGTTAAACATCTTACAATGTTTTTATTATTAAAAAAAAAGACAAGTACTATCCTAGCTTTTTGTTAAAGAAAGAGTTGCTTTTTGCATAAAGAGTCCGAGTCTTAGTCTCATTTCTACATTCCCCATAGCCCACTTTCCAAGTTCCAGAAAACACCTAAAGTGGTTCTGGAATGAAAAAGGCTGACTACTCATATGAACTCTAAAGATATTTGCAATAAAGGTTGCTACAATCAGGACTAGCACAAAGCCAAAGTCAAAAATAAAGATTTTACACATCGTGTCACCTTCTCAGAGAGACCTTCCTTTCACCTGGTATACTTTTCCTCTAAGATGTCTGCACACTTCCTTCCATCAGCTCCTTAAGGTCTCTGTCAACTTATCACCTTAAGAGACAGACCTTTCCAGATCAACTTCTCTAAAACAGCAGCCCTCTCTCAGTCACACTCTATCCCTGTATTATGCTTTATTTTTTTCCCCATCAGAGCACATATTAGTACCTGACATAATTTATTTGATTATTGTCTGTCTCTTCCCCTATTATTATACTACAGGTTCCATGAGGGTAAGGGAGTTTGTTTTGATCACTGCTATAACCTCAGCACTTAGCCTGGCACAAAGTAGGCACTTAAAAAAAATATTTGTCAAAGGAATGAATCTATGAGTAGAGGAACTGAAGAAGTCAAATGCCAACTCCTATGGAAACCTAAGTAGTTATGGTAACCTGAGACCAAAGACAGTCCAGGGTTTGAATCTCACTCAGCTGGCTTTCTAAGGAGTTAGGTCCTTTCATTCTTCCTACAACTTGTGCTTGGTAAACCTGTTTTAAAAGGATAACAAAGCAACAGACTCCTTTCAAAATAAAAACATTTCAACCAGATCAAGCCAACTTCCCTTTAGCACTTCGCTACAAATTAGTTAAGAAAATTTGAAACATCTTTTTAATACTTGCATTCATCCAAAAAAGCAAGATTAGCAACGTTTTGATCAATAGCAATTTGAATGTTCAAGAAAAGAAGATTGATCAGACTTTACAAAACTCTCCGTAACTAATACTATCACTTTTGAATGTAAGAAGGCTGATGGCACTTCCTACAACCGGAAGATGCTTAATTCATAACATGATCTGCTTAACTGGCACCATGAGGCTAATGACATGGCATTGATGTAAGAGAGCATACCAAATGGCAAAGAGGTAAATTCAAGAGAAAGAGAGCAATCTCATTAGTAGGATGCATTCTCTTAAAAATATTATGAAGGAATTTGTAAAAAAAAAATCACTTCCTATCACGAGGAACCAAAAGGAATAAGGCTTGCCTTTGAAATTTAGACCCTCAGTCTTTAATATCTGTGGCAATGTGGTAGCTCAACTTGACAAAAATCACTGAACTGCTCATAGATTAACTACAAAATTTCTGAGTTACTAAGCATTATAGCTCCTGTATTTGGCTATACTTCCTACTAGAAGCAATGTCAAATCTGTTTCAGTTGTTAAAACAAATGTGCCTGCCCATCCCACCACTTATGTATCAAGTTAATATATAGCCTATTCTTTATGTAGTAAATGTTCAGAAAACAATAGAGGCCAAAACATCTAGAGTTGCTTTAAGTAATCCAAGGCTTTATCTAGGAATCACAGCTTCTTGGCCAGTTTAAAGACCAATGTTTTTATGCAAAACCAACCTGAGGAACTGCAAAGCTGTAATATTTTACTTGATGAAATAAACTATAATATTTTAGAATTATAAAATACATTTTATACATTGATAAAAAGAACAAAATTCAAATATTCTTGTTAATGTTATCTCAACTCCAACAGGATGTACCAAAAATGTTTCAAAAGGAAAATAACGGTAAGATAATTAGTAAAGCAAAGATATATACATTTGCTACTATCAAAAACCAGGTCAAGAACAATCAATTGTTGAAACAAAAAAGAGATCCTTTTACTTGGGCAGACTTTCCTAATCTCTATCAATCTATTATAACACAAAGGTGATTTATTAATAGCAAATGTAAACTACATTATAACAAATAACTTGGGAAACAAACCTGTTGTGAGAATCCACAGAAGAACTGGTACAAAAACTGTGGCAAAATGAAACAAAGGTTCTAGAAAAAAATTAAGACAATGGTTAATATTTTCATTTGATCAGCATTATAAACTAAATCGGGAACTTGTACTTCAGTCTCTAGTCATTCCTAAATCCTTCTAATGTCAGAATGCAATAAATCTCTATTCCAGAGATATAAGGAAACAACTCAAAAAGAAATTCATATTAAGATCAACTTTTGCCCTACCAAGGTGGAAGAGGATCTCACTTACTTTATGAAAACCTCTTACTGCTCTTCTTTTTCCAGAGAAGAAATGAGTTTATCCAATATGAATACCTAATGATACTGTACTTTAAATATCAGTTAGATTTGCAAAATCATCATAAGGTAGACTGATAATGCTGTAAGTGTACATTTAAAGTCAATGCCAATAAACTGTTAGGAAACTATTATAGATTATGTTGATACTAACCATTATCAACAAATGCTTTATTGCCTTTATTACTGCCTCATCAAACAATCAACATATCATTATGGAGCACCTACTATATGCTAAGATGGCACTGTGGGTGATACTTAAAAAAGAAGTGCCAACTTCTTTTTCCTAAGGGACTTATTGTTTAATTAGAAAAATACTGAAAATATGCAGATTATAAAATTACAAGCTGGAAATTCATAAGGCAATAAAAGCCACTGAGTGTGACTTCAAAATACTGAAATTAATGTCTTCAGGAAAAAGTACCAGAACTAGAGTTTTCAAATGAGTGCTATCCTTCAAGGTAGGCTGTGGGCTTATATAAGAGCTGCTGTTACTTGTTTATCATATCTTTGGACTTCTCCTTGGGAAGCCCCTTCAAAAGTCCACTTTTGAGTCACGTCAGAAAACCAGTTTCCTCCCTTTTGTCACACATTCTCACTTAGCTAATTCATCAGCCTCAGCTCTGGGAGACTGGAAGCTGTTTTTAAAAATCAAATGCAACCTTAAAGGATGAACATCTGACATGGCTAAGGATATTTAGATGGATATACTACAGGCTCTGGAAGATGTTTCCTAAAAGCGGGGCTCTACGTGTTTTTCAATCACCCCTGCAGCATGAGAATAAATGTCAGGGCTCCCCAAGGTCACCACCTGGAAGAACAAGACTCATTTGTATGTGTCAGTTCTGGTACAATGCAAAACATCGTCCACAGCATTTCTAGAGTCATATTTTATGAAAAATAGGTGTTCTGAGGTTGGACGAGGCAGAGCTCAGTGGGGATCATGGAGTAACTCATGAAAAGTGGAGTGTCTGCCTCCCCCACTAGAACAGGACTGTTCTCCATGAGAACAGGGACGTTGCCCATCTTATTTCATAGTGAAACCTCAGTGCCTAAAATAGTGCTTGGCACATGGTAACACACTCAAAACATATTTGTTAACTGAATAAAGTCAGCACTTGAACTAGGTCTTACAGACAACTAGGATATGTTGATAGCAGGGACCAAGGCAAGGCAGTATGTATATTAAACATGTATAGTAAGGCAGGGTCAAACTGTGGGGTGCCTTAAAAGCCACACTAATCCTGAAACAATAGAGAGTAAAGTTTCTAATGGACACACTGAAAAGTGGCATTCTCTAAACATGATTGTGCAAGGAGGATTAAATGGAGAAACAGAAGGCAGGAAGACCTGTCACTAAAGTATGCCAAGAGTGAGGCAATAATAATTTGAAGATGCAATGACAGGAAAGGAGGAAGGAAAGACTTCTTAGCTTAGCCAACGAGGACTGAACACATTAGAAATCCTCTTGGGACAAAAGCCAGCAATAAAAAAGAAATAGTGCTAAGTCAGTCACCAAGATGATAATGGGCATAGAGATACTAATTAAGATAGAGGACATCATCTACCTAAATAATCCCCTATATTGGGAACAGGGATTTGTCAATTTTAGATCACTGATCAACATTTGCCATTTTAATGCTTGTTTTGTTCTCCTAACAGAGCATCCCTTCCATTCTGGTGGCAGTTGCTTGAATTGCAGGCCAAGATCCAAAATAGGCAAACCAAGCCTCTAGAATAGGATCAGATTACTAGGCAAATCTGTATGGCAAATCTTCATGAGATCTCCTACCAGGGGGAGGTTCAGAGAGAATAACCATTTATTCCCATGTGGGGCTGTTAGTTACTGAGTGCAAGGCCCAACAGACCCTAACTAGGACACAGAAAGAGTCATGGACTTAGAATAAATAAGCCTATGCTGGAAATCTAGCTCTGTTACCTCATAGCTGGAGAGCCAAAGGCAAGTTATATCTCTTTGAGCCCTACTTTGCACATATTTTAAATGGAAATAATACTACTTGCCTCATAAGAAATTTGTAAATATTAAAGAAGAAAATAAAGGGATTTTGTCAACTAGCAAAATACCTTACACATAATGGAAATCATCATCACCATCATCATTATAATCCTCCTCCTCTTCCTCAGTGTTTGGCCTGGCTACCAGTTGATACTGGCTGGCAGAGTATTAGCAAATCTGTGAACCTGAGTTCACAGTTATATTTATTTTACAAAATATAAAGTTAATAGGAAAGACCTAGGGTTGATTATAGACAACTGACACAAAAAAGCAGTTGCTGAGTTTTCCCTCCTGTGAAATATAGGGAATGAAATTCAAATGCCATAACTGCTTCAATCATTTAAAACTAGAACATACACTTGATACTATACCTACAAACTGGAATCTAATTAAGAAATTTGGTAAGTTCTATTCCCTGGTAGACAATAATAGGTATGAAGACTCAGTCTAACGTGTACTATAATGGTTGGCAGTAAAAGAAAACCAAGGTATTTGTTGCAGAAACAACCTCAGTGTCCAATAATGGGAGCTTAAGATATTGTACGATTATAATGTTTTAGAAAAATATTAAACTGAGTGAGAAAAATGCTCACAATATATTAAGTGAAAAGGCAGTGCGAAACAATATGTATTGCACCAAATAGGGATAAATAAGGTTTCTTTTGGGGGTGATGGAAAAGTTTTGGAATTAGATAGTAGTGATGGTTGCAAAGGAGAGTGAATATACTAAAAGCCATCAAATCGTACACTTTAAAATGGAAAATTTTGTTATGTGAATTATATATCAAAAAATTAAAAATAGAAAACCTGTATGTAGTATATAAAAATATATACATACATTAATTTGTATAATAAAAGATCAGAAGGTCACAAAACAAAATGTTACCATTGGTTCTCTCGGTATGCTTATGGACAATTAGAGATGACTGCAAAAATTTCATTTTAGAAAAGGAATTATGTATACATTTAAAAGAGAGATTTTAGAAAAGTCACTTTTGCACGATTCTTTTTGTTTAGATCATTAAGTCACTAACATACTCAGAAAACCTCATCTTGAGTAGACCTCTTGGTGTAGCTCTTTTAGAACCATGCCAATGTTTCACATACTCAAAAAATAAATAATTAAAATAAATCAGGACTAGAGGGGAAGGACTCAAATGGAATGCAAACAAAAAAATAACCTAACTGTATTTCAAACAAATAACCTAACCGTATTGAAGTGGTGGAAAGGGAAAAAAAAAAAAGCAACCTTAGAAAATAGTACTTTGACTATATACTCTAAGGCTAAATTATAAAAAGAACTACACACATTTGCGACAACATGGATGAACCCATGAACCCAGAGGACGCTGTGTTAAGTGAAATAAGCCAGGCACAGAAAGACAAATACCTCATGATCTCACCTATATGTGGAATCTAAAATGGTCAAACTCATAGAAGCAGAGCAGTAAAATGGTGGATACCTGGGGCTGGGTAGATGTTGGTCAAAAGACACAAAATTTCAGTTAGAGATCTATTGTATCTCTGAGATATAGTAATAAAAATATACTGTATACTTGAAAATCGCTAAGAGTAAATTTTAAGTGTTCTCATCACAAAAAAAATAAGAGTGTGAGGTAATGTATATGTTAATTAGCTTGATTTAGCCATTCTACAATGTATATATTTTAAAATATCACATATACCATAAATATGTAAAATTTTTGTCAATTAAAAAACTGCACAAAAATATCATACTCAGTTTGTTTCTCAGGAGTATGAGTTAGAAATTATGAAACTACTTTAAGTGTAGTATACATATTGTGGACAAGGAAAACCACGTTTCTCACCACTGGAGAAATAGTTACAAATAAAGAAGAAGGAAAAGCTAGAATGAACTCTGTGCTGTTTGGACTGGAATCAAAGATATTATTTAAGTTTAGTTCATACTGATCCTTTTGATTCCAGTCTAACATAGGTGTGTGTACACATACATACACATCCATCCTCACTTAACATCACCAACAGTTTCTTGGAAACTGCAACTTTAGGTGACATGATGTGTAAGATAACCAATTGTTTTTTCTCATCAACATTATAAAAAAATGACATGACTTTGAATGAAACAATGTCATTCGAGGACCTGCTGTACATTGTTTCACTTAAAGTGACAGTTTCCAAAAACCTATCAATGTCCTTAAGTGAGGACTTAGATATATACACAGATACAGGTATTTTGTGTATACCTTCTGTCTACTGAGAAGGCCTAGAACCAACTTCACCTAGCATCAATGAGCACAAGTAGCAACCAGATTTTGATTTCTAAATACTATTTGCAAATAAAAGGAACCAGTGATCCCTGGAAAAATGTCTGAATCCAGGACCGGGGCAGGGAAAATAACATCCTGTGGTACCAGAAAATAAAGAAGTCTTCAAAAATGATGGGGATAAGGGAATAGGAGCTCCCAAATGGCCAAATACAGGACAATTTGAGTAACAAAATAAATAATGACAGGAGTGGACTTTAGCTCATAAAATAAAACATCTGTTTTAGTAGCAGAATCCTCTTTTCAAATGAAATTACAAAGAGCAAAGTGGAAGGGTCTCAAGACACCCAAAACATTTGAACCAAATTATCAAAATTAACATTGTCATTAATGAGGCATATTGACAACATGTGCCTTCTGATATGCTAAAAAGGTTATTACAACATCACTTCTGTGGTGTTTGTGCCCAAAATGCATAACTTGAATCTAATAAAAAGCAAACATTACATAAGCCCAAGTGGAAGGACATTCTGCAAATTAATTACCCAGTACTCTTCAAGAATGTAAAAACCATGAAGATAAAAAAGACAGGAACTGTCCTATATTAAAGATTAATTACCCAGTACTCTTCAAGAACGTAAAAACCATGAAGATAAAAAAGACAGGAACTGTCCTATATTAAAAAAGACTAAGGAGACATGACAGCTTCAATGCAAAGGTGATTTTGAAATGAAATGGGCCACTAAAAGAACATCTGTGGGACCACTGGCAAAATTTGAATACAGAATGCAGACCAATTAATAGTAATGTGCTAATTAATACCAATTTGCTGATCCTGATAACTATGTTGTAGGTTATCTACGGCAATAACAGTTGATGAAGCTGAGCAAAGACTATATGAGAATTATTTTACTAATTTTGCAACTTTTTTAAAGTCTGAAATTATTTCAAAATGGAAACCAAAAAAAAAAAAATTTTAAACTTCATTGACCAGAACACAGGACAGGAGATAATGTTATGGCCCACATCAGGTTAAAATGATTTGCACACCTTAGACCAGTTACTTCACTTTCATGTATGCCAAGTTCATTACACATAAAATAAGTTAAGTGGCTTTAACTATATTTATGGATTCCAAATTGTGCTCTGAGAAACCTCTGGGACAGGAAAGGGAGGCTGAACAAGTAAGCAGCCCTGGCACATCACACTTAAGTCAATGCAACCCTGCTTCTATATACTTTATCTGGGTAATTTCATTTGAACACAGGATTCTGCTACTGGAAAATGTAGCTTGAAATACTATTTAGCATAAAAAGGGAACCAACTATTGATACATGACATAATATGGATGAAGCTCAAAAATATTATGCTGAGTTAAATAGGCCAGACACAGATTCCACTTATAAGAAGTTCTAGAACAGGAAAGACAAATGTGTATATTACACATATTATATTTATATCTTTATATTATCTGTCATATATACTACTAATATGGTACAATAATATAAATCAGATTAGTTGTTGTTTGGGATAAGGGCAGAGGACACTGGGAAGGAGTATAATGAGAATTTTCTGGGGTGATGGAAATATTCTATTTTTTAATTGGGGGGTGGTTATATGCATGTATACATTTTTCAAAAACTCATGAAACTGTACAATTTTAATGAATGCACTTTATTATGTTTAATTTATAGTTCAATAAAATTGGCTTTAAAAATTCATCTCAAATCTCTTGCATCAAAGGTTTCTGATTCATTAAATACACCACCTCTACTTTGATGACTATAAATTTCAGTATCAAGACAGCAAAAGCAGCATGAAAAATGAAAGAATAAAACCATGACCAATCTGAGCTAATGCTGAATTAAATAGTCAGAAATTAAATTACAAATATTTTATCACATACCTTATAGAAGAAATACTGTACAAGGTGTGCTATTCTCACATAATATAGATGTCCATGAGCCAAAAGCAGTTTCTTTAAATGTTTAAACTTTGGAACAGAATAATCACTATTCCTGGCTGCTTGGCGACCTTCTTTGCCTTTAATACCTAAAAAGAGAATATCTCTATAGGGTGAGTACTCTATAGAATAAACAACCCCCTGGTTTACTTTCATATTTTCAACTTGCTTAAATGTTACAGTTCAATTGTATAGTTTAGCTTTGCTTTTTTTTTAACCAAAAGGGCTTTCTTTAAGTGACACTGAACCTTACCAAATAAAAGGAAACTAAGTTTAATTGGTAAGCACTTATTTGTTATACAATATAAAAGTATTAAATGAATCATTATTTCAATCATTAAAAGACAAAACATTATCTGGAAGCAAAAAGTTCAACCTGAAAATTATTTTTAAGGTACTCATTAAGTACTTAATTGTCTATGACACTAGACTAGGTGCTATATTAAGGCAATTCAGAAACTTGCAAGTTTGTGGTCTAGGAGCTCAATGAGAAAATGGTGAAATCCCCACACTGAATGAAATTCTAACTAGCAGCCCAAGGGCCCCATGAGCTCAAACAGCTTTGGGGCATTTCCATGATGAATAACCAATGAGGGAAACTTAAGAGTTCTACCCTAAACAGGACTACTTCCAAATGGAAAAAAGAACTGGGAATCTAAACTATAGTGCAATGATTCCCAAGATATTAATTCCATATCTGTCCCCAGCCCCCTGCCAAAAAAAAAAGTTCTGGGGTATTAGGTTTGTTGCCTAACAGCAGCCTGATAGGGAAAAAAAATGGTACAGGTGGTAGAAAATCTATTGTTGAGTATCAACATATAAATTCAACACTATAGCTCAAACCACCCATAAATACTGCCATGTTGAACACCAGCCAACCAATTATCATTTCTTAGCCCTAAACAGTTAAGAATCTCAAAAGATATAGTGCAGCAACATAAGCAGGCAGTCTGGCCAGGGGCAGAAAATCAATAAAATTTCTCGCATAATGTCAAAGTGAGAGCTAAACAATCAATTGTGTTGCCAGTAGGTTTGGGAAATTCACTTTACTTGGCTAATCTAAAAATATCCTCTAACTATGCATCGCTACATTCCCACCAGGAGTAGGACCTTGGGATGGACATGTTCCATTATCAGATGAGGACTTTCATTCAATTAACAATTATCATTACAAAATTCAAATTTAAGATGAGCAACCAAAACAATATCTCTAGCATATAAGACCACTCTACCTGAAAGCAATAATGATACCTTACAGCTGCTCTCTCATTAGAAGTTTCTTACCTATTCCCACATGTGATTCCAAGATCATACTAACATCATTGGCACCATCACCTATGGACAGAGTTATTGGGTTGCCTTTTAAATTCTTCACCATTCTGACAATCTAAACATTAAATACAAAAGAGGTATAGAAAAGGTCAAAGCAGAATGTGAGACTGGACTACTTTAGGGATTTATGCCTCATTCACACTTGTAAATGGCAGCCTTGCAAACAGAAAGGTAGGTAGCTTGTGCATATACAGTCATCCCTTGGTATCCGCAAGGGATTGATTGGTTCCAGAACCCTCCATGGATACCAAAGTCTCCCACGTACTTTAAAAAATCTCTAGATTTCTTAAAAAATAATATCTAATACAATGTAAATGCTATGTAAATATTTGTTATACTGAATTAGTTTTTAATTTGTATTATTTTTATTGTTGTATTATTATTTTTTATTGTTTTGGGTTTTTTTTTCCTAATATCTTTGATCCATGGTTCTTTGAATCCACAGATGCAGGTCCCATGGATACGGAAGGCCAACTGTATATACAATAGTCTTGAATTCTCAGATGCAGAAGACAGCCATTCAAAATCTAACATTAGCACCCACTTGTTTCTGGTTCTGTGCATGTATGAACTATCAAAAATCTTGCCTCTCACACATTTTGGAGAGTAACACATTTCCCTCTTTTGTCATTGCATAAAGTGTCCTTTCAGATCAGATGTTGAATGTGTGGCAGTGGAGGCCAGAAAGCTGATCTGGGGTAACACGTACAGGGCCACCAAAACAAAAATGGGAAGTCAGAGAATAATGTTTTTGGTTATCTCTTACTCTCTCCTCCCTGCTGATACTTCCACCTTCCTTAGGAGCACCTCAATCCTTATTCCCAGGAACTTACCTAATGTTAAATTGTTATACCCATCTGGTTGCCAACTAAACTTTACTAAATCTCTTACTGCTCAATATGGTTTGACCTTTCCTAGAGGTAGCTGTATTTTAAAAGGGAAATGTTAATCCCTGGTATTAAAACACTTCTGCCTTGGGGTTCTCCAAAACCTCCTGGCAGTTACTTGTGGGAAGTGCACTGGGTAAGCAGCTGCCCTTCTACCCTATGTTTCGGAAAATAATCACTGTTTAATGTGTCAACCCTCAAAACCCCTTGCAATCTAGCAGTTTTTAAAAAGTTTAAATAATGCTTTGCAAAAATTCTGTCCTCACAATTTCTCTGAGCAGTTAACATAAATAAAATCCATTTCCAACATAACTGAATTGATTAAAAATAATTTATATGAGGCTAAAGCACTCTGCAGTTATTTCTTTTAACAGAATTCAATCAGGTTTTAGATATATTAAATTGCACCAAAAAACACATATCCAAACCATTTACCACAAAAATGATGTGACTGTGAAACGCCAGTTTTCCCCCAGTCCCAGTCCCTCCCCTCATTTAGTTCTTCTTAAAAACTTTTTAAAAGACTGTCAGAAATAACCTGTAAGTTAAAAGATTCAAAGACAAAATTAAAGAACCCAAACTAAATTTGTTTTTGGTAGGCTACAATACTGGTTAACTAATTATACCAATTATACCATGTACGGTAATGATTTTCACCTCAAGGAAGAAAAACTGCAGCCAGGAAAGGTCTAGGGAAGGCAATAAAATTATCAAGGGTGGCAGCTTCTGAATGAAAATATAGATTAAAAAGAGTAAAATTTGTCACTGTGGAAACATAAAAGGATATATGATCATGGACTATAAAATCATGAAGGATTTATACAGGTAAACAGGGAGTTTTTCACTGAGTCCCAGGTCAACTGGATTAAGATCTTCCCCTCAATCTCTAGGATAGCTTTCATGAGAAAGAAATAATTTTACCAAAAAACTATTCATTCATCAACTATAACTGCTTGCAACGCACTATGGAAAGCAATGTGCTCAGATCCAAAAAAGATATAAGGCTTGGTCACACATCTTAAGAAGCATATAATGAAGTAGTATGGATAGGTTATGAGTACAAGAATATTAGATAACCAGGTTAACAACACAAGGTAACAAAATATAACATTTGTGTAGGAATACATGACATTGTCGTCCACATAAGAAGGCCTATGATGTCAGAGAAGTGAGAAGACACTACAGTGATTAGGAATGATTTCACAGAAGGAAGAGTGATCTGATCTAAGTCATGAAATATCAGTCAGATTTAAATAGACGGGGAAGAGGAGAATATTCCAGACAAAGAGAATAGCATATTCAAAGGCATACAGCCAGGTAAATATAGTATATGCTGAGAAAATAGATCTGGCTTGACCAGATCAATGAGATTTTTATATAGGGGGCATGGACAAATATATCTATCTGGTGCCAGATCAACAGGGAGGGATATTATGAAAGTGACAGCAGGATGCAGGAAGAACTGGAGGAAAGCAAGACTGAGCAAAGAGAGAAGTTATGTGACTAGTTACAGGTGGAGTTCAATGAGCTATTTAAAGTCCTGGCCCTGGAAGGTAATGAAAAGAAAGGAATAAAAGACAGTGTACTAAAAAATAGACAAAGATCACATGGAAGAGTAAAGCATGAGGGAAGTCAACATAGACTGCAAGGTTTTCAAACTGGAAACCTGAAAGTACAGTGAGCTCAGTCATAGAAATAGAAGATGGCAAGGAAAATGATAGTTGGGCTCTAGAGAAGGCAGAGTTGGGGTGATAATGACACACCCAAGAAGACATGTTTGCAAAGTAGTTGAAGATGTAGAACCCCAAAGATTTGGATTGGAGATAGTGACTTGAACATCACCTATTTCGACATGACAAATGAGTAGGTGATACCTTTGAAAAAGTGACTACAGTGAGAAAAATGAAACAGACTGAGGACTGAAACCCAAGGGGCACCATGTTCAGGGTGGGACAAGCAGGATGTGGTTAGGTATTCACATACCTGCATGGGCAGTGAAGTAGTCAAAACCCAGGTAAGCAATTTAAAGCAGCACATAGTGAAGGCGAAAAGAAAGAAAAGAAACAGAGAAAGAGAGAGAGAGATAGATATCACTTTTGGAGGCAAGCCTCTGACTAAGGGGACAGATTTCTATGGATACTGGCTGGATCTGGTTCCCCCGCTGGGGCCAAGGGAGGTTTTCAAGATTGTAGAGAAGAGCCTCTGATTGCAGTGGGGACTGTGAGCTAGAAGGTAGACAGAGGCAAAGGCTCAAGTAGGATGGGGTGTGTGTGTGTGAGCGCGTGTGTGTATGGTGTGTAAGGAGAAGCCACAAATGCAGACATCCTCTGGTCTAGAGCAACTGGCTAAAGAATCTGAAGAAGCAAAACTACGTATAAAAGAATATCCTGCAGTATATACGGAAGTGAAAAAATACGTAAATGAGACTCTGTGAATACAAAGAAGCAAGGTGAGGCAGATCAATTCTGCCTGCATGAGCTGGAAAAGGTAGCATACAGGAGATGGCTCTTGAGCTGGGTTTTATTATGAGTAAAATTTTTGTTAGGCCAGGGGAATTCAGAGAGAATTCCAGATGAGGAAATGATACGAGAAAAGTTTTGGAAGCTGTCCTGAGCATAGCACATGGAAGAGACACAAAGAGAGAACAACCAACAGGAGTGGGTAATTTATGCTGGATAAGGGAGCGATAATAGACACAACCATGTAGAGACATATTAAGGGACACTGGGGGAGCCCCAAGTGCCACATTCAGTCATCTACCCTTCAGTCCTAAGGGACTATGAAACCACTGAAAGTGTCTGAGAAAGAATATATCATGGGAAGAGTCGTGTTTTAATAATATTAATTTGGAAGTGTGGGGAAAGAGATTGAAGGTGCGTGAGTGAAAGCAAGCAGATCAGTGAGGAGACTAAATCAAACAGTCTGTGCGTAAAGTTATAAGAGTTTAGACTAGGCTGGCAGTAAAAGGTTCAAAAGATGGCACCAAAATGAGAGCTATGACAAAAGGTGGGATCAACAAGATATGATGACTAAATATGGAAGGAAAGGAGGAAGATCAAAGGTAGTTTTAAGACCTAGGGAGCAAAAGAAAAACGGTACTGGTAACAGGAATAATATAGGACAAGGGAAAAACCAAACCAGTCTGCATAGAAAATTACAAGATCTGTCTTGGACACTAGAATTTAATGTGACAGTAGGGAATCCCATATGGAGCTATCTAGCAGACAGCTAGAAATAGGAGACTGAACGTCAAGAAAAAGTCAGGGCCAGGGATTTTTTTCTGAACCCAGACTGGAGTTCACTGCAGCCTTCAACTCCTGGGCTTAAGTTCTCCTCTGGCCTCAGCCTCCCAAATAGCTGGAACTACAGGTGTGTGCCACCAAGCCCAACTACTTCTTTTTTGTTTGTTTGTTTGTTTTTGGTAAAGATGGGGTCTCGCTATGTTGCCCAAGCTGGTCTCAAACTCCTGGCCTCAAGCAATCCTCCCTCCCACCTCAGCCTCCCAGCATGATGAGATTACAGGCATGAGCCACTGAGCCTTGCCAGGGCCAGAGATTTATCAAAGAAAGACAGAGAAATGGATGTCCTTACCCAAAGATATAGTCCATAAAGTAAAAAACAGAAAGATTAACTTTGCCGTAGGAAAAAACTGATAATTAGGGAGAAGATAGAGGATAATACAAAATAAAAAAGACACTAGGTTGTCAAAGAGGATAAAAAACACTAGGACCACAGGCTATCACAGAAACGAAGGAAGGAGAGTTTTAAGGACATAATTGATAGTGTCAATTGCAAAGGAGAAATGAGAAAGAGAATGGTAGACAGCACAAGGGATTGGGCTAAGTTTGCTTGCAAGCAAGACAACAGAATAAGAAGAACAAAAAGAATGCAAGGGGCTAATGTCCTAGAGAAACTAGAAGCAGTGGAACGGAGGCAGCAGGGACGAAGGCAGCAGGCACGAAGCTCTCATTAAAGAAAGAAGTCTGGAAAGTGAAAAATTGGACAAACTTGAGAGGACAACAAGATGCAGCATGGGTTTAATTCAAAATGGGGGAAGACTTCTAAGTTTGATCACAAAGAGGAAGAAGATAGGGAAGAAGAAATTATACCTAATAATGGCTGTTTGAAGAAGAAAAAAATTAAAAGAAAACCAAACATTTACACATATCTGTACAGAAGTATCCAGAATGGAACTAATGTCCAGAGTTACCTGGGCTTTCTGTAATGGCGCCATCCGGCAGCAGAGCACTGCAGTACACTTCATACAAATTTGTAGGAAAATGTTTTTGTAATTGTTTGAACTCGAGTCTTGGCTAGAATTTAGTATGAGTGACAATGTGGAGCCATCGATGATTAATCCATATTCCTGATGTTCTGTCCATGCTCTGAAAAAGAAAAGCAATACTGTGTTTGAATCTATTATACATTTCTATATAGAATCTTCATTTTTTTTTTTTAACCACAAAGAGGAGGGTCCCAGATAAGAAGAGTTATCAATCTGGTTACTTGACCTGCTCATTCTAAAGAAGTCACTGACTCTAATAATGGCACAACAGTGACTGTCAATCACATCTTTGAGACTCAAGCTGCCCATGTAGATGATGGTAAGTTCTATTTAATAAAAGGTATGGAAATAAAGGAGGTTGAGCAGCCTGCCTTTGTGTAAAAAATTCAAGGTGAATATTTGGAATTACAGGTCACTCAAACTCTGATATGAAGACAAATCATCAGTTAATTAAAACTCCCTAACAACATGAGGAAAAGACAAAATGGTTTTAGGGTAAACAAATCATAGAGACCTTTCTCTAACTTCTTTGCTTGAGTGAAAATACCTATCCATAAAACATGGCCTCTTAAATATGACAGTATCTAAAAGACATGATGTTCATTAAAGAATGCCATACAATACTGATATATATTCCTTACATAAGTATTATTTATACTAGCTTAGTGGTTCCCAACCTTAACCTTCCTGTTAGAAATACCTGGGTGGCTTTAAAAAATTGCCCATGCCTGGGATCCATCTCCAGACCAATTAAATCACAGTATCTTGGGCAGGGCTTGGCTATATGCAGGTATATTTTAAAAGCTCCCTAGGTGCTTCTTATGTATAGCCAGGACTAAGAGGTATTAGGTACCAGGAAAGACAAATGTAATAGGTGACAAGTATTTAAGAAAAATATATGGGGGAAAACCTAAAACTGAGAAAATTCTACCAATTAAAATTCTTTTTGCAATTAAAAAAAGAGTGGTTATTCAATTTTTGCTCAGGGAATCTTGTGTGCCATTTGAGAACCACTGCAGTAGAAGCATTAGACACAGAAGGATCTCATAGCTATAGATTCAGCTACCTAATTTGATGCTACTCAATGTTTAATGTACAAAGAAATCACCTGAGGATCTTGTTAAAATGCAGATTCTGATTCAGTGGGTCTGGAGTGGGACATGAGATTTTGCATTTCTAATAAGCTGCCCAGTGACAATGGAGCTGCTATGCTATGGACGAAACTTTGAACAGTGAGGGCCTAATATACCTCAACACTCCTTTATTTCCATATTTCTTCAGTGAATACTGCTAACACCATAATATGTTGTACTTATCCATATTTTGCTTCATAATTTTATGAGCACTTTTTATTCACTAATTAAAGAAACAACCATCATGTGTTCTCTTTCTTTGTTCCCCTACTATTATAGCTGACTTACTGGCCAGAAAACAACAGCTCAATAATCAACCAAGCAATATTTGTAAGCACCAACTATAAGCAGGCCATACAGAAGAATACAAAGAATTACTGACTAACCTTTTTTTGTAGAGAACAGAAAATCTCCTTAGAGTGACAGAAGCATACATGAGAGAACATACCAGACCAAACAAGATAATAAATGGTTAACACCCAGTTATTGGGATAATAAATCACACAGGAAAGTACAGTGGGTTCTTGGTGGTGCCATATCTAAAGTGGGACTTGAAAGATAGGGAAGAAAGAGGTGAAGGGAGAGAATGAATGTTGTGGCACACTGGGAAAGCAAAGTGAAAAGGTCACTTATGGCCTTTGGTGCACCTCAATCTCTGGGTAATGGAGAACCACTACAGGTTTCAGAGCATGGTTGCGATACAAACAGTGCTTCACTTAAAGACCACTCACTTGGCAGAGAGGCATAATGGATCTGAGGTGCGAGGTGCTAGGCCTCTGATGTGGGGCACTTGTGGTGAGAATGGGAGCATGGATAAGGCTTGGGGGCTGATTTGAAAGTGGAAGGGGCAAAGGAGCAGAAGAAGCTGGCAAAGGTGATTCTGGGTCTGAAGCCTCTGTAACCAGGAAACAGCCTGTGCCCAACTCCAAACAGATAACCAGGAAGAGGGGTTGATCTGAGATGGCAATGGTGTGATAAGTTTTCTATATGCCTTGGCTTTTGCAAAAGTGCCTCAGAGCTGTTAAATGGTGTTATGAACCAAACTGTGTTCCTCCAAAATTCACATGTTGAAGCCCTACCCACAATGTGACATTACTTGGAGATGGGACGTTTAGAAAGTGATTAAGTTTAGACAAGATCAAGAGGGTGGGGCCCTCATGATGGGATTTGTGCCTGTTATGGACTGAATTATGTTCTTCCAAAAGGTATCTATTGAAGCCCTAACTCCCAATGTTATGGTATTAGGAGACAGGCCCTTTGGAAGGTAATTAGGTTTAGATGAGTTAACGAAGGTGGGCTCCCCGTGATTGGTTTACTGCCCTTAGAAGAGGAAGAGACACCAGAACTCCCTCTGCCATGTGAGACCACAGGAAGAAGGCAGCCATCTGCAAGCCAGGAAGAGGGCCCTCATCAGAAACCAACCATGCTGGCACTCCAGTCACAGACTTTTAGCCGCTAGAACTGTGAGAAATAAATTTCTGTTGTTTAAGCCACCCAGTCTATGGTATTTTGTTATGGCAGCCCAAGCAGACTAAGACAAAAGCACAAGTAAAATTCATGTAATTTGGACTGTCTTTATAAGTACCATTTGGCTAAAGAAAGGAAACATTTCTCTTGGGCAATTAATAAAAACCTGTTTATTCTCACTGATGCCCAAATACCAGAAGAACAACAGCTGTTTAAGAATTGGCCATAGCTTCATGAATTTGGGCTATTCATTTTTAAAGCTAAGTTTAAACATTAGAGAAGAGGATCTAGATAACAGCATAGTTTAAAAGCATGGGCCCTGGAATTAGACTTATTCAACCCCTTAATAGTTGAGTGATCTTGAATAAGCCATTTCATCTTGCTGAGCTTCAGCTTCCCTATCTGTAAAATGAAGAAAATAAGATTACCTAACTAGGTTGTTAATATTGATTAAATGAGAATAATCATACAAAGCACTTAACACTGTTCGTGGAATATAAAGTTTGCTCAAGAAATGGAAAATAATATTGCTTAGGGGTCTCTGGAGTTGGTGCAGGCAAATTCAATAACATTCCAAAACAGGGAATCAATTTGCTTATGGCCAAGGTAAATTCAAGTAATTGGCTCAGACAAGGCTGAGCCTTGATCGATGGGAAGTATAGAAGATATATCTCTGGGCATTGAATTACTATGGATGAGTGGCTTTCTTTGACACTCTTAAATTCCACAAGTTCTTCCTAAGCAGCTAGCTGAAAGCAGAGTCAAAGTGGCCGTGTTAACAAGTATTTGGTTCCCTTTGGAGTTCTGGGGCATAAGAATCCACAGAAAAGTGTTCCAGAACTCAAAGTGCAAGGAAACTATTATAGAGACTGATTTTATTACATTCAATTTAAGAGTCCATGAAAAGGAATATTTTTTCTTAACATAGACCAGGCCAGAATAACAATACTGAATACCCATACTCTAAACATTTAAAAATTGAACTATTTTTCTGAACCCTGAGAAATGCTAAATTTTCTTTTAAGTTAAAGGAGAGGTGGAAAGTGCCAAATAATTTCAAATTGGCCATTAGCCAAGTCTCAGGGAAGATTTTAACTTGTAAGGATAAAACACCTACAAATAGAACATGATAAATTACAGAAAATGGAGCTTGTTGATTAAACAGCTATGATTTACATCTGTATCAATGTCTAAATATAAGAAACTGATGTACTTTCTTACTTTTTAAGGCTTCTAGTACTTTTAGGAAATTCATGCAGCAACTTCTTACGATATTCTATCAATAATTCATGTAATCGATCTTCTTTCCTTTCACTTTCTTCAATAGTTTTTGTGGTTAGTTCCAAGAGCTCAGTGTTGGTTTGGAAAAGGCGGCATGCATAGCACGTGGATTTGGCTGTCTCCATCTTGTCCCCAGTAAGCACCCAGACTTTCAGGCCTGCTGCATGTAGAGCTTCAATGGTCTCCGCAGCTTGATCTTGTAGCCTGGTAACACAAAGGAAACCCTCTTATCCTCTAAAATTCCTTATCAAGATTCTACAAAAAGGCTTGCTAAAGAGAATGTTTTTACAATTCATAGCAATTCTAGAGTCCTGACACCTTATCATGGTTGGTTTTCTTATATGTCCCCTATTCATTGTGAGAGTGTTATCTCTGGCATAGTTTTATGTACTAAAGTGAATTTCAAACAATGAAGTTTAGAAAAGTTTCTGATACCTTTTGAGGTAACTAGTATCCATTGGCACAATTGAGAATTGTCACTCTAAGCTAAAATGCTCAGAATCTCACCAAACGTTTGTATTTATTGTCACTTTGGCAAATTTCATGACATGTTATATTTCACCACACAAACACTTAACATGGTTCAAAATATAAAAAAAAAACACATTCTAATCAGATACTGAGAGAAGTTAGTAAATCCCCATCTCTGAGGAGCTTTAAGAACAAGAATGGACCAGGCGCGGTGGCTCACGCCTGTAATCCTAGCACTCTGGGAGGCCGAGGCGGGAGGACTGCTTGAGGCCAGGAGTTTGAGACCAGCTTGAGCAAGAAGAGCGAGACCCCGTCTCTACTAAAAATAGAAAGAAATTATCTGGACAACTAAAAATATATAGAAAAAAATTAGTCGGGCATGGTGGCGCATGCCTATAGTCCCAGCTACTCAGGAGGCTGAGGCAGAAGGATTGCTTGAGCCCAGGAGTTTGAGGATGCTGTGAGCTAGGCTGATGTCACTGCACTCTAGCCAGGGCAACAGAGTGAGACTCTGTCTCAAAAAAAAAAAAAAAAAAAGAATAAGAATGCACATCACCTGGAATGAGAATTTAAGTATAATTCTGAAAGACAAAGATACAAAAATAATACTTACTTTGGGTTCCTTTTGGCCATAGAAAAACAATGAAATTAGACTAAATGAATTTCATTAGAATTTTGATACCTTCCAATGTAGCTGAATATATGTTTGTAACTTTTTGTTTGGTTAAGTATCATAATTTGCATTTATAATTTTTAGAAAACTCCCCAAATATTAAGAATATAAACTTATTTCAAGTAGATCAATACTGGAATCCTACAATCATGTCTGAAAGAGCACAGCCTGTATAGTTAAAAGCACAGTATTTTAAAGTATACAAAAACACTCAACACTCTGGTCTATTAAAACCAGGTTAGATCAAGCTCTCATGTTGTTTCCTCTACCTTGAATTTCCTTTCTGCTCACCTCTGTCAAAATCTTAGCACTTCTTTCAGGCAACAGCTCAAATAATGGCTCTAGCACCCCTCTCTAAACATGCCAAAGCTATTTCATAAATATCTGCATAAGTAAATTGATGGCTTAGTGAAATGTTCAAAAGATTTTAGTGATAACTGATTTATTCTTCTAAGTTACATGTATTTAACTTAAAAATCATTCCCACAAACAGTTCAAAATCTGGTATAATTTTTCATACTTGCTATAATAAATGAATCTTTAAGCCCATAAAGACAACAAAGCTAAATCAAAGATTTCAAACCTTGAGAATAAATTACTAATCTGGGGCAGATCCCACCCTAAATGATTTGTTATTTTGGTCACGTAAATAACAAGAGTATCATTTTCTAGTTACTTGTCTTCCACTGCAGTGGCTCCAATTAAATTCATGTTTGTCTCAATATCATCAAAAACCTTTTCCATTTTTTTTTCTCTGTCTTGTAAGGCCATTTTTGCCTCTATGAGCTCTCTGTTAATTATTTCATAATCATCTGGAGCAATTTTTTTGAAGGCTACACAGAGTGTCCGGTACCCATCCTAGAAGTAAAGGAGAAAATCTGTAGTTATCTTCATAATAATGGGAAAAAAAATCCACACTCTTTTTAAATATTCTTGCTTTACCCATATATATAAAATAGAAATTCTGACAAATTTTTAGTTTAAAAATTGAACAAATTCCAATTAAAAAGGTAACATTCAATTAGGTTCAGAATAACAAAATAATAGCTCTTTTAACAAAGATTTTTGAAAAGTCTTCAAGGCTATAAATTCTGACCAGACACCTGCTCCAGCTTAATGTTTTATATTAAAATAAGAAAAGTAGTATTATTAAATTCCCAAACACAAAATATAGACCACAAAAATAATTAAAATTCATTTAAACATTCAATTAAATAGCAATTCCTATAAACATGGTCATCTCTAACATTTCTCTGTTTACTTATTGGTAGGAGGAGGGGTGTAGGCTCACCATAGCATTACGTTCCACATGGACTTTAGTTAACTCAATTTCATGATTTTGCACCCTGGGGAAAACTGCTGAGTCTGCTCCTTTACAAAAGAGAAGTATGTCTCCTAAAATAAAGAACCAAAGTACTTGACTTAAGACTGGCATTGGGAATTATTAAGATAGCCTCTCCCACCCAGGTGTTGTATATTCTGAGCCTGCCTTGCAAATGTCACCTAAATGGAAGGAGACATCTTGACCTTTAGTCTATCAGGAGAACATTCACCACCTCTTGAGGCTATCACGGATACAACTAATAAGCCAGAGTTTACAACATGCACCTCTGTTAAAATGTAAGTCCTCTCAGCAAACCATGAAGGATTGGGCTTCTGTCAAGGAGCTACAACTGAATTCTTGAAAATGTAGTCAGCCATGGCCTAGAGTACCATGAATATGGCATCTGCAGATGTCGAGAACCAAACTCAAGCTCAAATAAGCTGGTATCATTTTGAATAAACTATATAAATTAACTTTTAAAATGCTGGCTTAATGGTTTTTATTGGAATTTTGAGACTAGTTTTGCAGAATTCTGGTACAATTGCAGCTTTAGATCAGTTCATGCACCCAGGGAATACATTTGAGCACTAAGACATACACTTTATCCTTAAGGGAAACAGCTGAGTTCAACAAATTAAAAAGTGTAGCTCTGAGGTCAATGAACTTTGCAGACCACTTCCCCAGACATTTTACCATTTGTACAACATATATATGGATATACACACATGAGAACAGCAGGTATTTAAAATGTTAAGTGTTTTTTTCCATTTCCTCTTACACATCTAAAGTGTGTTTAAAAGTTACAAAACAGGCCAGGCACGGTGGCTCACGCCTGTAATCCTAGCACTCTGGGAGGCCGAGGCGGGTAGATCACTCGAGGTCAGGAGTTCGAGACCAGCCTGAGCAAGAGTGTGCCCCCAGTCTCTACTAAAAAAAAAAATTGAAAGAAATTAGCTGAACAACTCAAAATATATATAAAAAAAATTAGCCGGGCATGGTGGCACATGCCTGTAGTCCCAGCTACTCGGGAGGCTAAGGCAGTAGGATCGCTTAAGCCCAGGAGTTTGAGGTTGCTGTGAGTGAGGCTAATGCCACAGCACTCACTCTAGCCCAGGCAACAGAGTGAGACTCTGTCTCAAAAAAAAAAAAAAAAAGTTACGAAACAAATTTCATGATCACATACTAAAATCAATTTCATGACTTTGCAGTCACACCACAAAGTAAGAATACAGTGGGATATGCTCTCCCAAGAACTTAATGCTAAAAAGTAAATTACTGGGAAATAAATCAAGGATATTTTAAAAACAAACCACCTGGGCACACCACACACACAAACACATGCTGAAAGCCTGCAAATGAAGCAGGAGTGCTCCCCCCTGGGTCTTGCAGAATCTGAGCAGAAGGCAAACCACCATGGTGCCTTGCAAAGACATGGGGGAGCCCGGGACGATGGTACCAGTTGCCCTGCAAAGGGCAAGCTTTACTGTCAAAGAGCCCAAGCTCTAGTGTGAAACCGCAATGCCCTTTCCCAGAAGCCTAGCCCTTAGTCATCTCTACCGCATCTGCATCCAGAGAGCGTAAAGCAGTAGGGGAATCAGAAAGGGCAGGGAGAGATAACCAGCAATTCTCTGCACTCAAGGCTGCTGCTGCTGCTAGAAATCCCAGACTGCCCAACTATACTGAGTTGCTACATAGGAACATTACTGGTGACTAGTCAGTACCCTGAGCCATATAAAAGTCACACTTTCAGGTCCTGTTTGGACACCCAGGGCAGAGGAACAAAGTTCTGTTTCCAAGAAAATGCATATACTGTTGTATCAGGGCTTCTGTCACTGATAGTTTGGCAAACTAAACATATGTCCTTAAATAAATACATGAAGGCACATATAAAAGCCACTGCTTTGAATGACTTTAGCTAATCCAAAACAACTGTATGAAATGTTTCTCTTTCCTGATACAGTTGATTAACATATATGCCTACAACTTAAAAAAGGGAAAAAGTCAAGTTTTAAGATATATACCTTCTTGAGTCTTCACAATTACACTCATACGTCGGCGGACAGAATCAAAGTTTAAGGTGTGAAGAAGTTCATACCTTTAAGAGAAGAGGAATGAGAAAAGTAAAATACCTAGACCACACTGAGAAAAATAAAACACAATAGAAATCTTAAGATATTTTAACATCTTAGATAAACACATAGCTCTCCTCTTTGGGTGAGGGTCACTGGTGGTGTGCACAACTGATACTTTCCCTTGAAATTTCTCTGCCTGCCGAACATGCTGTCAGAGAACACCAGTGTTGGTTAAAGGGTATTTATATTCTCTCACTATATTACTTAAAATGGTAAGGAGAATGACTAGGTAGGAATGGAGGACAAAGAGCTGTCCTACTAAGCTATATCTGGAGGGGTCTAGAAATAGTTCCACTCTGCCAATTATTTTACTAGCGTCTATGGAGTGCCTACTATGTGCCAGGCACAGTGCTAGGTGCTGGGAAACAAAGACGAGTATGCCAGAGTCCCTTCCCTCAAGGAGTAGTTCACCATATGATAATGGAGACAGGATAATAACTACTCTCCCAGTCTGTTGAATCCTATAATAAAGGCACTCACAGAGGAGATGGGAGAGCACAGAAGGAAGCCATCTGAAGGTTGGCTTCCTGGAAGAGGTTGTGCCTGAGCTGGGTTCTGCAAAAGTAATAGGATGAAGAAAGAGGACCATGGCATTCTGAGTAGAGGAAAGAGCATGTGCAAAGGCACAGCGTCATGAGAGAACATGGCTGACAGGGGACTTTAAGTAGTTCACCAATGCCCGAAAAACTCACTGATGAGAAAACAGCAGGAGATGAAGCAAGAAATGTAAGCAGAGGCTGGAAACTGAGAACTCTGTAGGTCATTTGGGATTTTATCCTAAGAACAACAGAAAGCCAATGAAGGGTTTAAACTGTGGAATGACATGATGAGATTGATCAGATTTGCCTGTGGATGGCTGAACAATTAATCAGATGAAGGGATACAGAAGAGTTAAAATAAGAGTTAATTATTACAAGGAGTGTAAGGGAATATTTTCTTTAAAATAAACACTGGGATACATGTATTTAACATAAAAATATTTACTATATGGCTTGGTTTTGGTGGGAAGTACAGGGTCACTGGTTTGGAAGGAGTATGTTTATGTAAGATATTTACATGTAGCATCTCCTTTGGTGTTGGCCAGATGGGAGCACTGTTGTGGACTGGTTAGAATCTGAACTCTGACAATGACCGTGGGTCCCTGGCAGTCAGATGCCCTTCCTCTGGGCTTTTGAGCATCCTTCCCCAAGGGAGCACATTACCTAAAGCACCTCTACATGTATTACAGGTTTCTGAGAGGGGTCTCAGGAAACCATAGGGGTCAGAATGGAAGTCAGGTAAGATAATCACATTTCAAGTTCAGATGAAGAAATTTAAATTAATCACAGAGCCTAATTAGCCAGAGTAGCTTTGTTCATTGGGGTCTTTGTGGCAAAAGAGGAAAGGTGGAAACACTGCTGCATCACAGTATTAGCCCTGAGATTCACACCTGAACATCTAGAACAAGACAAAGCTTCTGGTTCACACCAAAGCTGCCATTATGGGCTGCGCTTACAATCCCAGAGTGATTGCTAGGGTTCTGGACAGCAGAAGGTTTAATGTATGTACACTGATTTTCCCTGGAGCATGTGTTAGAGACCTGAAATGGCATCTAGATTTCAGAAATAGTCCAGGCAGACTCTCTTTCTGGCTACTAGATCCATATGTGAACCAAATTGGAATTTCCACCGCCAACCCCCGTTTCTGCCATTCTATGAAAAATGGCTTCTACTCCAACTAAATTTATATAAAACTCTGTACTGTTAGAGCAGAGTCCTGTATTTATAGGGGCATCAATTTCCTTTGCTGCCCTGCCTGAATCCATTGAAAGTTTACTGTGGGGTTAGGAGGTGACTGACAAACATCAAACACAGAGCTACTTACTCTTCTATTTCTTTTCTTTGGTTCTCTACTTTCATAAGTCCATTCCGATTTCCTAAAAATGTGAACCCGTACCTATCAAAAACAATAAAAAAGACCTTTGTGTACCTGTATGGAACGATTAATTTTCCCTTGCATTGGGGCTGCTCATGCTTGTTTATTCTTTGGTTTGCTTTCATATAATCTCAACCAAGAACTGCACTTCCCTTTCCTGGATGAATTGGTAACACAGAGCAAGTCAATGCCCAGCCACAAATTATTGTAACCAAGTGAGAGGCAATTTGTAATTCCAATTCTGCAGCTAACACACTGGGTGACCTTTCAGCCACGTAATCATCCTGGGCCTCATGGGTAAAACTGGTCTGTCAGTTATCAAAATAACACCAAAATTGCTGGGAGCATTTCAGAAATAACATGTGTTATACAAACAGTGGCCACTGTTGTATGATTTGCAAAATATAATATGAACATTCAGACTTCTGGCTGGCATGCATAAATAGTAAGGCAAGTTATATCTATGGATCACTATTTTCTTTTTGGTCTTAATTGGTTAGGTTTGGGAATTTTCCACAAACTTCTGGACAAAGCACATTTTTTTAATATTAGATAGCAGGAGATGTACACAATAAGGTTATTGAAGCAAACAGGGAACACCAAAATAACTTCTGTCCTCTTGTGATTTCACTTTCTCAGAAGTATCAAGTGCTTACTTTTTAGCTCCTTTCACCAAAGCTATTTCATCTGGTGAAGACGAGATATAGGTTAATTCAGCTGATTCTGCAGCTCCATCAACAACATCATTCATTTTAATTTCTACAGTATGACATAAACACAAGGCACGCAAAAAGAGTTCTTCTCGATTCTGTGGAACAGCAACAGGAGAATGGCTATTATTTTTACTCTGATCACTCAGTAACTAGGCAGTGAACAGAAAAAAAGATACTAATGTGAGAGAATGTTATAACCTCAATAAAGCTGAGTAACATAAATCTATAAATTCCTAATACTCAAATAAGCTATATATCATCCTCCTAGTACCCAACAGAGTTCCTGTTTCTCAGCTAGTGTACCCTAAAGGCTGCTTTAACTCATTCAGGTTATTATAGGGCCACCTAAACAAAAGCAGTGACTTCTTCATGGTCTAAAAGAGTTCATTCAGTATTTAATTCACAATCCAGCAATAGCTCAGGTATAGGGAGACTCTGGTTCATTTAATGCCTAGATATTCCTGGGAATTTAATCATTTGAATAGACATCATTCTTCAAGGAGCATATATTTGAAAAGACAAAGCACAAAAAATTATAATCACACTGACAGGCAAGCTTTTACCCAACTATCCTTTCCACAGTTCTCTCTACTTGTAAATTATACTAGTTTACAAATTCCAGAGGTGTTAGTAAAACAAGAAAGGTGAAGCCAAAAGAATAAACAAATGGTTATTCAAAAATCTATGTTATATGCCTACTGGAAAATTCTTTCCACTACTCAGGGTTAACACATGCATACACAGATAGATTTCTCAGATAAAATGGTAATACAGAAAATGCCACCTTATCTGCTTTGTCAAAAAAGGTTAAAGGTCCATCAGTTTGAGATAATCCATCAACCTCCTGAGTTACACCTTTATATTTGTGCCCATCTATGCAGCATTCAATGAATTCCATGCTGTTTTCAGTGAGTGTTCCAGTCTTGTCTGTAAAGATATAATCCACCTAAAAACAAAAACACAAACATACATTTTCAGTTTCTTCAGTCTAATTAATTTTTAATTCAATTTAAGGCAGGGCTATTTTCATATCCATAGAAAATCACAGAAAATCACCTCTTCTAAGACTTCCTGTCAAACGTCCAGAGAATTACAGAGGCAATATTATCAAAGAGATGAGAAATAAACGAGTATTTTTAAAGACACTGAAATAGTGTAGTATGTCTAAGGGTAGACCTACTCAAAAGTAGATTAATAGGAAGAAAAAAATGCAACCATTTTATCCAACTAAGAACCCCTCAATTTAAATTAACCTGTTTAGATGTAAATAAGTTACATTAAAAAAGTCAATTTTTGGCCGGGCCCGGCCCACGCCTGTAATCCTAGCACTCTGGGAGGCTGAGGCGGGTGGATTGCTCAAGGTCAGGAGTTTGAGACCAGTCTGAGCAAGAGCGAGACTCCATCTCTACTAAAAATAGAAAGAAATTACCTGGCCAACTAAAATATATATAGAAAAAATTGGCCGGGCATGGTGGCACATGCCTGTAGTCCCAGCTACTCGGGAGGCTGAGACAGGAGGATTGCTTAAGCCCAGGAGTTTGAGGTTGCTGTGAGCTAGGCTGATGCCACGGCACTCACTCTAGCCCGGGCAACAGAGTGAGACTCTGTCTCAAAAAAAAAAAAAAAAAAGTCAATTTTTAAGTGGGAAATAAGAATACATTGACCACTTATTTCACACTCAGACACATAAACACACTTTATGAGCTGGTATATACATTACCCATTAAAAAAATATTTAATAGGAGCTTAAATTAACTGGGATGTAGCTGAATAAAATAAAAACTAATGGAGTTTCTTTTGGCCCTTTAAAAGTAAAATTTTCTATAAAAATACTGGATTGAAGTAGAATCCATTACATCATATAATGTACATAAGAACTACAAAATATAGACAGAGGAAATAATAATGTTAACAGTTACCTATGTGGGACATATGTCAATAGTGATCAAAACATAACTGAAATTTCTTTCAACATACTATGCATATTTTAATATACCACAAAGAAGTTCCCAAATTAAATAAAGAGTTCATAATGATGGGTTAAAGTATAAGACAAGGATATTTTCATAAATAATGGAAAAAATAAGCTATGAATCAATTTTCCATTAAAATAAACCATTTTGGGCATTTCTATTTTATCTCAGTTTTTTATCTCTTCTATTTATAACATCTGGCTTTTGGAAACCCACAATTTTATCCTCCTTTTTGGCAATTTATGCTTAAATAGTTAAAATTATGGGCTGACAGGAACAAGCACAAGTACAAGATTAAGGTTTTTATTATGTAAGGGAGAAAGAGATGAACTCCTGCAGTAGTTGCTTTGTAATTATTTTTCAAAGCTTTTCACGGTAGCAGCACTGGCACAAATATAGCATTCCAATCTTCCCTTTTTTTCCTGTTAAGCCAGCCAAGTTTGAATTCTCTCTTTAAATTAATCCAAGTGGTATTATTCATGTATCGTTTAGATTTTTCCAGTTACAATGAAATGCTTTGGGTTTTTTTTTCTGATCAAAATTATTAACTTTCATTTTCCCCTTAAGTCTGTCCTAGGTTGTTTCACCTCCTGCCTTTGAATGAGCATTAACTATTTCGGAATCTCTTTCATTAGTGTGAAAGGTGGTAGCTTTAAAGTACAATTTATTTGCCTATACATAATAGTTTGGGCTGTATGCATCTGCACACATTGAATCTCACAGGTTTAGGCCAACAAATTATACCTAAATGCAGCAATTATTAAACTGTAGCATGAATCACATACATTTGGAGGGCTTGTTAAAACTCAGATCTCTGGGCTTTATCTCCAGAGTTTCTGATTCGGTAGGTCTGACATGGGGCCAGAGCTACTGAAATTTGCATCTCTACGTCCCCAGGTGATATTGATGCTGCTGGTCTCAGGAGTATACTTAAAGAACCACTGCCCTAATATATGCCACATACTCAGAAAGAGGGGAAGTTGGGATCAGCTGTGATTTATATTAAAAAGTATTCTCATATTTAAAGGACAGCGAGGGATAAAGAGAAAGGCTGCTGCTTGACTCTATCAAAGCAGCCTCTTCCTCTTTGGGCTTGCTGAAAAGCCTCCTCTATATCAGAAAGCACAAACTCATAATTTTATGGATAGAAAGCCTAAATTGAGTATGACATTGTAAAATATACATTTGATCTTCTTCCCTGTTTCCTGACATAAAGCCCCTAAAATTATCTTTCGAATCTCCAGAGTGATAAGAGTGTCTTTAGTATGCTAACAAAATGGCTGGTGGCCTCTATACAACTTCAGGATGGGGGCTAATCTTACAAAAACCAAGGCATGATTAGAGGGTTGGGACTTTCAGCCCCACCCCTGAGCTGGGGTGGGAGAGGGAAGAGGGACTAATGGTTAAGCTGATAACCAAAGGCTAATAATTTAACCAATCATGCCTATGTAACGGAGCTTCCATAACCCACCCCCCCCCAAATGGGTTCTAAGAACTTCCAGATAGCTGAACATGTGGAGGTTCCTGAAGGGTGGCACACCTGGAGAGGGCATGGAAGCTCTGTGCCTCTTCTCATATAATTCATCCCATATGCATGTCTTCCATCTGGCTGTTCATCTATATCCTTTGTCATATCATTTTATAATAAACCAGAAAACATGAGTGTTTCCCTGAGTTCTCTGAGCCACTCTAGCAAGTTGATCAAATGAATAGGAATAGGTTTGTGGGAACTCCGACTTATAACTGGTCAGGCAGAAGCACAGGTTACGATCTGTGCTTGCGATTGGCATCAGAAGTGGGGAGCAGTCTTGTGGGACTAAGCCCTCAACCTGTGGGATCTAACACTATCTCCAGGTAGGTAGTGTCCAAATTGAATTGAATTAGAGGACACCCAGCTGGTTTCCACTGGAGAACTGACTGCTTGGTGTGTAGGAAAAAAATCTCACATATCTTGTGTCAGAAGTGTTATGTTGAGTAGCTGTGTGAGAATAGTGAAGGAAAAAACACTTTTTTTTCTATTTCTTAGTGAGGTAGCTACTACAGGGTACAAAGAGCTCTGAACTATATGTTGAATGTGTGAAATCACCTATATTATAGGTCACAAATTTTCATATGGTTCAACCTAATGGAACAATTGGATTCCATCTCAGCTCCACCACCTACTAGTTTTGTGACCTTGGGAAAATCTCTTCATCTGTCTGAACTTTAAATATTAACCTTAAATAACAATACCTGCTGCATAAGACTTAATCTTTAGATTAAAAAACAAAGCTCAATAATAAATATGTTCTGTAAACCACATGGTGCTTTATTGTTTATTGTCACCGCTGTTGACTTGACCAAAATCACACAGTACTGGACTCTTTCCATTGTCCCACATTCTCTAATTTTTCTGATTGATTATGATCATATTGCTATAGTTAGGTTTGATGTATGTGTTTCCCAACTACATAATAAACAATTTGAGGGTTTCTTGTTTACATTACAATAGTAACCTTGGTACCTAGAACACATCCCAGGTACATAGAAGAAGTTGAACAGTCACTGGAATTCTTAGAGTATATACTTAGACTATAATGTTACATAGGCATAGCTGCAAGACTGGGAGGGGAAAGGCTAGAAGGCTAGCCTTACAATTTTCTCAAGATGGATGAAAACCATTTGGTTGTCTAAACGATTGATGTCTAATCATAAAAGACCCCATTATTTTCCAACTGTGCTGAGCAGTCCACTTCTTTTTGTTTCTCACATCAAACACCATCCTAAACATATCTTTGTTTTTCAAATACCAATGTGGGTCATTTTAAAGAGGTTAAACAAATGCTTCCAATGGTATTGATGGGAATTAATTGGCATTGCCTTTAGTAACATGAAAAGCCCCATAGATCTTAAATTATGACTCATCAAAGAGGAAACTTGTTACACTTAATTTTGTGTGTACTGGTCCACTGAATGCTAAGTGGACCAAGAAACTATTTCAAGACTTCTTTCCATTTTTATTCAGGTAGATTTTCTATACATGCAAGCTGATAATGATGGCAAATAGTTTATACACTATTAATTGAAGTGGTGGTCTCACTATTAATTTAGTGATTTGACTAAATGGCAATCACATCCAGAAATGCGAGGTTAGGTGGAAGAAGGGAGTGATGGCTAAAAGGAAAACTGTAGCTTATTTTCACTGATCAAATTTACCAGATCATTACTCAAAGCTCTACTTTACTTTCTGCAGTGTTAACACAGTCTGATAAAAACAAGGTAATGTGGAACCTGCTGAGGTAGAGATCTAAAAGAAAGAGATATGAGTCTCATCAAGTGAAACCTGGCTGGGAATCCTATCTGTTTCTGGTGAGCATTAAGTATCATATTTGGAATGATGGCTATTCTATTTGTAGTATATAGTTGAGGCTAATCCCAGGCTAGCCATGATCATCCTTGGGTAGCTTAAATCATAGAGCCAGGCACTAAATCTAGAACACGCAGATTTATTCAGCATTCAGAGTGAACCACTAAAATAGCTGTTAAGGAAAGGCTGACCAGAGGTGGCTTATATACTCAAAAATATTAATGCAAAAAAAAATCTGCAAAATTATAGCTTTTATTGGAACTAAAGTAGTTCTACATAGAAAGCTCTGTCCTTGGACAGAAAACTTCTTGTTTAAAAAGGCAAGGATTAGTTGTGGCAGCTCACATTACCAACAAAAGAATCTTCTGGGAACAATATCTAAGGGAAAAGCCATTCGTCCATTCATTTTTTATCCTATTCTTGGTGCGTCAGTATCTACGTGGGATGCAGACTCCACAGCCTGAGACACTGGTGTCCTAAAGTCAGTTCTAAACAAAATGGTATCTGGAGAGTCTTTACTTTTTCAACTGAAGTTGTTAAGAGGGTACTTTGGTTTAGGCTAGGGCTAGGGAACCTGCGGCCTTCTGATTTCAAGATTGTTGTTTTTTAAGCATCAAAGGAGGCAAGAAAAGCTTCATCTTTCTCTGCTGCACCCCTTTTAATAAAAGAATTTGTTCTGTAAAATTTGGATTCAATCAAAAGGCTACACTTAAGGACCTGGAAGGCCACATGTACCTTTAGGCAAAGGCTGTGTCAAGAGCAGAAATAGAGTGGGGGCAGTGGGAAGGCTACACCTAGGAAGAGAGTGTTTTGAGGTATACATGCAAATGAGCACCATTTAAAACAAGTGTGAGGCCGTGTTCCAGCCACACAGTTCCATTAACTGAATTTGCATCTCCCTATCATAGAAATGACATTTCCACAGCCTTGACATTCAAAATGTCGTGAGAACCAAATGCAAACCAAAAAATTCCCTCAGCTTGTGAAAATCATTACACAACACACAGTAAATTCAAACAAAGGGAAAAACTTTCTCAATACTAATAAGAAAAACACCTAAGAAGTCATCACTTGAAGAATTATAGCCAGACTGCAATGCATTGGGAAATAAATGCACCTAGGTTAGAAACGCAGTCACAGTCTGGGTTACACTGGAATATGAAGCAAAAAGCATTTTGAAGAATACATGCCCTCACATTTTCCCTTCATTTAAATTCTTGTACTGGAATAAACAACTCTGCTAGCTAGGTCTATATTCTATTTGATCAGAATGTACCAAGAATATGTCAATAGGACAACTCTGGTCAATTTTGTTTAAGGAACAAAATGCAATTATAAAATACCTATATTTACTACCTTGTATCCACAAATGGTTATAGGTGGTGATAAAGACTATAAGTTTCCTATTTCAAAGCAATAATTCATAATATAACATCATCCTGTGAGTTTTAAAGAGAATTTTAGTAACATTCAAATTTAATACACAAATTGCATCATTCTCAAAAATGCAGGCAAAAACCTGATGCTATGGCTATGAAAACACTGCTTAGCTTCATTACATGTCTGCATAAAAGAATTTTCTTTGAATCACTTTTCCAACTGTGACACAGTCACATACATTGGTAATCCAGAACACAAAAAAATACATTTTCACGATACTGATTTATTGTAAGTCAAAGTATGTTCTAACCTGACCAAGTTCTTCATTAAGGTCTGATGTGTTCACCAGGGCTCCTTCATTAATTTCTTCATCATAAAAGTCCTTATCCCATGAGATGAAGAAGGAGCCCAAGAATTTCTGCATTTCTACTGTGACGTACATGGAGACAGGAATGATAAAGTTGAATAGAACCATAAATGACAGGAAGTCGGTGAACATTTTCAAAACCTAAAATAAAAGAGAGTTCATGCTAATTAGATAAACCACTCTATCAGATGAGTATAATAGAAACAGTTAACTTTGTATCTTTTTATTTCAATGCTGAAAGCACTGCTCTTGCTATAAATTAGGAACTTTCCCAATGACGCTGTATCATTGTAGTCAAAATTATCACAGTATGTGAGAACAACATTTAAGAACACCCTCAATTTTATCATTATTCTTTGGCGTACATATCTTCTGTCAACACTTTTTTCACTTCTGTAAGTTCTTTGTTCCTTCCACTCCTAGATATGAATGTGAGATCAAAGTTTATGTGTAAGCATCCATTATGCTCATATTATAACATCTCACAAGATTATATTAAAATGCCAGAGCTTCTTGCCAAATTGCTTCAAACTCTTAAAAAGCTAAAATCAAGCACAGATGCTCAGAGTAAAAGAAAAAAAAACCCTCTAAAACTTCTTACATATTTAATAGCTTAGGGCCACCATACAATCAAGAGAAAGCCCAGAAGCTAAAAAAAAGTGTCATTTCTCTGAGCAGTATTTCAATAAAAGGTGGCTTGATCGCAAAATTTTAGAGTTACAATATTCAGCAGAAAACAAATTACCTTCAAAGTCTCCCGCTCTTTCTGAGTCTTTTGGTTATACCAAGGTTCATCATTATGTGGGGTACTTTGCCAAACATACTTTAGAGTAGTGCATACTGCAGCTTTGGTCAGTAAGATAAATAAATACACAATCAGGAAGGCATTAATAGATCTGAAAAATAAGACAGTATGGATTTTAAAACCATCTAATTACTTAAGACATCAGCCCGATATGAATTAAACTGTTCAGTTATCTAAAGCTTCTCCTGTGTATGATGTGTAACCACAGCACAAGCCTTGATTACATATGCACCTCAGTTATCACAGCCGCAGCATCACTCTCAAGTGGCAAAATGGAAATGCTAGCCCTGAACTGTTTATTGATCACCCCAAGTACAATGGCTGACTAACTTAACACCCCTTTATTAAGGTTCCTGTAAAGTGACGGGACACACACACACACACACACACTATAACCTACTCAACCTTATAGAAGGAGTAGCTTGTCTCCACTTCCCCGAATCCTAAATGTTTGGTGTAGAGGGTACAATAGCAATGTGAAATCCTCAAGCTCAGTGTAGATTCTTTCAATTCAAAAGTGGAGCTAGGGAGAGGGTGGCAGTGACATACTGGTTATCCATGCAGGTGATAGGGAGAGGGCCATACCAGTGGCACCTAGCTTAAGGATCTACCAGGTACCACTTCAATATTTTCCAGGAGACTATCATCTATGTTACAGAACCAACTTGTATATAGTAACTAGAGGATCCCACACCATTAATTCCAGTAACAAAAAGGAATAAATTTATAGTTCAAATAAATTCTGTCCTTTAATAGTTATGCGGGCTTAGGTAAGTCATATACCATCCCTGAGATCATTTCCTCAGCTCTAAAGTGGAGAAGCTAACACAAATTACTGCCCAGAGTTGTTCAAAAGACTATACCAAATCAGACATACAAATAATTGAGCACAGTTTCTGGAACATAAACAAGTGTTTAAAATGGTAGTTGCTATTGTAGTTGTTTTTTGGAATTACTGAAGAAGTAACTATTTCAATCAATAACAACTAAGGAAATTGTGGTGTATACTAACTTTTCGACAGCAGAACGTTTCTGAGATTTCCCTTGGTAGTTTAAAGCCATTTTGGTTTCCATTCCAGTGTAAACAGCAACTCCTAAGGAATAACAGAATATAATGAAACCTGGATTGCAAATGAACTTGTCAACCAACTCCCCACCCAGTTATCTCTATAAATTTCTAAATCTATAGAAGTGGGAATTCTAAGTCCCCTTCCAACTCACCAGTTGATATATCATTAATAGCATAATTTTTAATCCTATATAACATGTCATATTCCATCTTAGTTTACCATCTTATAAATTCTCAACATCTAAACAGAGGTTTAGATTAAATGGCAATATCTACCATGCTCACTTTTTAACATGCACTATTTATTCACAGGCTTTACAAAGCATATTTCTGATATATATATATATCTTAAAAATTGTTTACCATATATCTTCTTAGTATTTTTTAGTGTAGCTCCTTTCAGCAAGAGATTTTCAGGTCCCAAAGACCTAAATAAAGAACAACCACAGTGTATCCCAACAACACAATTGCATCATCAACTGTGGGGACAGATTTTGCTCTGAAACACATCTATCTCCAAGGGGTTCAGAATGTATCTGTCTACTTATATCATCCGCTTACTCCCAAGGACAAGCTGAAAGATCCCTCTCTCTGAAGCTACTTGAGGGTATAGCACAGATGGAAGCACAGTAAAGGAGTAGCCAGCAACAGTGGTACAGAAATGCATAAGGGGATAAAAGCCTTATGAATCATAGATAGACAGACGAGGACAGGACAAAGCAGCAGACATAGAGAAACAGAAACAGAGGGTCACAGATAAAAAGACTGGGAAGGCAAACACCAAGGTGGGGAAAAACACACTGATGTATTTATAGAGAGTAAATCCTCCTTTTGGGAGATCACTAGGAACTCTGTGTTTAACTTCTTTCTGAGTATAGATACTGTTCTGAGTGTGGCTATAAAGGGCAAGTGGAAAAGTTAAGGTAATCAACTGGATGATAAAAGAGGAAAGAAAGCATCCTTTTTTGTATGAATTGCCTCATTATAAATGATCAGCCTTTCATTTCACTTAAGTCCCAGTAATTCTTCCAGCATTTTATCCACTGCCTAGTCCCTCAATTACTCTCCTTTAAACCACTGTTCTGCAAGTATATTTCCAATGTTGTCAGCCACTGTACAACCAAGGACAACACATACAGTGCCCTAGAAAATGTTTGGGAACATCAGTCAAATTGTCTGGAGCTCTGCTATTTTGGAAACCCTAAGCATTATTTCCAATAACCCCCTACCCCCAGCACACAGAGATCCTACCACCATAACCCTACCAATTACAAGGTTACTTATTCACCTTTATACCCCTTTCTATAAAGAAAGGTATTTGGCTATTTTAGTGGATTTAAAAGAAAAATATACCCCCAGCCAAAGGACAGATTAAAGAAATAACAAACTAACCTGGCAACAGCTTCAAGACTATCACTATAGATATTGATTCGCCCAACAAACCTGTAAAAAGAGCATAATTGCAAATGTGTTTTCTATATCCAGATGAAATCCATATACCACAAATATGAGAAGAAAGCAAAATACAAATACTGCAGAAAAGATTAGACTCTGAAGTACAAAAGCCGATTATATTTCTGGAAAAAGAAGTTATATTGAACTGATAAGGTATATAACATATCCGTCTAATTTTTGAAATAATATTATGGATTATAAGAATGTAAACAAAGATTCTAAATTGATTTTCCAGCTCTATTTGGCATTATGCATGCACACAACACTTTTCTCCTTTATACCTTTATATAAATAACGTGACTTCTATTTTAGATTCACACGAAGAAAGGTTTCTGGTGCTAAAACACACTTTCAAAACCATTAGTTCAGTAGTTCTAACACTTAATCATGCATAAGAATCACTGGAGGGCTTATTAAATCACAGATTTCTGAGCCCCATCCCTGAGCTTCTGATTCGGGTTTCCAAGTTGATACTAATGCTGCTGGTCTAGGGACCACCCTTTTAACCAAAACATTTATCTTAGTGAACACTAATATTTATCTTAGTGAACACTAACATTTATCTTAGTGAACACTTGATTACTATCTTGGAAATGTCCAGCCTTTGTCTTGCAGCTGATCTCAAAACTGAGCTTGATCCAATCACTTAATATGACTAAGCACATGGTAACCTGTATTTCTGCAAAATGGGGTAAAAAGGCCAACTCCTCGTTAGCAAAAGTATTTATTATGTTTTGTAATTTGCATTGTAAACACCATCTTTTCAAAAAAAAAAAAAAAAGAAATATTTTATACTACTATGTACACAAAATATGAAGGGTCTGTTCATTCATTCATCATATATTAATTGTGCCAGTGCTGTACTAAGTGCTGAAGATACACTAATAAGCAAAGGGAAAAAAATGTTCCTTATCCTAAGAAAGACAAGTAAACAGTGATCACCACTAAGGGTGGTGGAAGTACCAGGTATTCCGAAGTCACACAGCAAGGGATTTGATCTAGTCTAGGAGAATTAGGAATAACCTTCCCTGTTGTAACATTCTCCTTCATATATAAGGCAACTGAAAAATGTGAGAGTTTCCTTATAAATATGCAAGGGAATAGATACTGTTCTCTAACTCAGGCAGAATAACTCACTCCCTTTTCCGTGATCCCACGGCCCTTGTACTCACCTCTATTATCACACTGTAGTGTAAGCTTAGCTTTACTGTTTTATCTCCTTTGCTCACTATGAGGCCCCTTGAAGGCAGAGAAAAGCTGGTATACTTTGTGGCCCTAGTTCCTACGATCAAAGTGGACACAGAAGAGGAAAGTGAAGAGGGAAAAAGTGATGGGAAGGAGAGAGGGTACTGTTCTTGAGGCAGGATGAATACTTTGGTTTTCTACTAGGTGTTAGTATAAATCACATCCAACCACTTGGACTATCCAACCACTTATGACTAAGACTATTCATTAACAAGATGGCTAGGATGGGTAATGGATGCCATTTGTAATGGTGGAATAGAATGAAATTGGTCCACATGGGGATAAAACCTGTTTTAACTCAGGTTACTCTACCCTCATTAGTACCATGCTCTAATCAAACAAACTAACCAGTCCGAAATCAAACACCAAATTTTTGACAATCCACAATGATGGTTAATCAGCAAATCTTTTCCAGAGAACCTAAGTATAGTAAAATAGAGGAAATTACACCATTTTACTGCTCCCTTAACTGTTTACTGTGGACAAGAAACTGCCTATTTGCAATCTTTAGCGCATCACGATCATTGTAAGAAAGGATAGAGTGCCTACTAATTGCATGAAGAGGGTATCCCTTCTCTCTTTAATGTTAGATGGCATGTAAAAGGGTTTATTTCTGTTTTAATTAACTCGGGTAACTGCATCAGCCTGATAGACCAGTCAGTCTTGCGGGATAACTTAATTTTAAAATATGATAGATGGCCATGTTTATAAGTAACAAAAGTAAAAGAAGAATCATAGGATGCCTGGGCCCACAATGATTTATCTTTGGCTGGTAGTGAACAAGGCTGATTTGATTCATTTCCCTGCCAGAAGGAAGGAACAGCTCATAAAAACATAAATGAGAGTAGGCTGGTAAGTGGTGGGTGTTTCTTTGCAATACTGTTGGTGAAGAGAAGCAGAGCCAACAGATAGCAGTAAAATGAAACCAGGTGATTCTTACTTGTAGAGGTCAGGTTGAGGCTGTTCACATTCAATTGTTGCTCGGAGAGTATCAATGGATTCAGCTGTACACAGTGCAATGGTGTCACGTACTGCATAATGTGTCTAGACAAAAGCAGAAGCAAAAGCAAATGCAAAAACAAAAACAAAATGTTTCTTTTCATAATTGTACACCCAACTAATTCCAGGACCATAGTTTGTTTTAATAAGAGGCTTTGGCAGAATAAACAAATACTGATGCACATTTCCCACCTAATAAGTTTTATGGTATTATTCTTAAAATATATTACAGATAATTAGAAAGATAACCCTGCTGCAAGGGGATTTCAAAGATAATGGAAAAACTAAAAGCTCTTCTTGATAATGACAGCTGAGAGGATTCCATTTGCAGCATGCATCTAATTAACCAAGACCCCATGAAAATTTTAATACTTTTTTTTCTCTTATTTATAGAACTGATACTTATTATTTTTCTCACTATAGTGTATGGCAATGTAGACATACACATATGAATTGAATATAACCTTTTTGGTCATAAGAATGCTAAAATTTTGCCAACATCAAGAGAAAGAATTATTAATAGTTCCATTACACAAATAGCTTAATTAATGATCTTGAAAATGTTCAAAGTGGCTACATTTCGTGGGAAGGGCAGGGAGATGGTGTGTCTCTCATTAGTCAGACAGAATATTCTACTAGTGTACATTATGCACTTGATTCATCCAGAACTCAAGGCAGGCTCCAATGAACCAATTTATACATCATCAAACAAGTGGTAATACAGACTCAAAGAACGCACCACTTACGTAGAAGGGAAAGCTGTTGCCATGGTCTTCAGGGAATATTATGGAACTATCTGAGCTATATTTAAAACTGCCTCCTGCTTTTGAAAACCTCTGTACTTTTAGCTGATTTGAGCAGATCAACTTAATTGAAAAAAGAAACTCCCTGAACGTTTTCTTCCTCAAAACAACTTTTTTGCTATTAGGAAATCTTCAGGTAGATCTCTTGATTTTTATCTTGAGATTCTCTAAAATATAACTTTGTTGTTGAATAGTTTAAATGCTTCTTGCTCATTACCATGCTTCTGAAATATACAATTAGTCATCCAAGAGATAAAGTTCTTTTTTCACACACTGAGTCCTAGTCCCCAACTCTAGATGGAATGAACAAGCAGAGGAACTCTCCAAGGATATTCCCAGTGGTGAGCCATATCAGTATCCCCCTTTAAAGTCAACATAGAGAGGATATACATCTTCATGCCCTGTGGAGCTCTGGACGATGGCAAAGAACTGACTCTCCCAGAAAGTATAAGAGAAGTATAAGAGAAGTTGTGCCTCGGTTTGACCAAATTTACTTTAACTCACTTATAATTCTTCCAAGTCGTAATAAAGTGAACATTTGCCAAACTACACGCTAAGGCATTTTTAAAAAACAATCAAATTACTCCAGGTTAGACTTCTTATATCCCAAGAATAAACAATTTTTAAATAAAATACACATCACTTTTAGAATAAAAATAGATCAAATTGTAAGGTTAGAGTACATGAAGTTATCTTTATACTTATATAGTTTCAGCCTATGATTACTCCTATTTTTAAAAGCCTAAATAAAATATTAAATGAGTTGTGTCAATAGTAAATTCATGCAGTGCTATAAAAATTGTGGTGGCCCTTATTTGGGGCATGGTTTTTCCCCACTCAACACCACCCTTTTCCTCTAAGATAAGTATTTGCTCAGAAGTCAAAAGTCAGTTATATAACAGCGGTCTTTAAATACAAGACCTACATGAGTAGAATAAGACAAATAAGATAAAATAAAAGAACAGGAGGTGGTACGAAGCAGTACTTTATGATTATCTGAAGATCAAAATGTTTAGGCAAGGTTTAGTCTCTGTTACCTTGCAATTGGATTCCCCATCAAGACTGGCTGTAGTGACATAACAGGTTCCATCAGTGGTGCAAGATGATAGAAGAATAAGATCACAGGGAAAGGTTTCATCAGCCTGTACTTCCACTACATCACCAACCTAGAATGGAAAGAAATGCAGATATAAATATTTTAAATTCCAAACAAAATATTCATTATATCTCACACTAAAGTCAAAACATTAGCAAGAGATATCTGCAGCTCTGGGCTTTGAGAGTATCCTAACATCCTACACCACCTGAAAGGTAATAAAAGAATATTACTCAACATTCAGAATCCTCTTAAAGATCACAAGGACTTAGGATTCTTTCAGATTAGCTTAGAACTGACCTTTAACTCTAATAAATGATTCCAACACCTGTTTGCTCTCTGATATTTCTTGCACTAAAGTTTTATAAGAAAACAACCATTATCACTTTATCAATAAATCAAGAAAATCTACATGTCACAAGTTGGGCACTCATGAATACTGAGCAGCTACACTCCCACTCTACACCATGCATATTTCTACATACTTTGCCTGCCATGTGATAACAACTGATTGCTGGGTGCCAGTTCCTTCTTCAGTGCTCAGAAAACCTCTGTTAATTAGAGAGGCATTGGTTTTTCCCATAATATTTGAAAAAATATTTTTTCTATGGGTCACTTTCCAAGAATTCATCTGCTATCAGAAGAATCAATTAATATTGCAATGAGAAACAATTTCCTAGCAGCAAGTACCCAAAGCACAAGTAGAGAAATAAAACATGACAGAAGAAATTATGAACAATTTAATAATGTAGGGAATAAATCATAATAGTTAAAAGCTTAGACTTTTTAACATGAGTTTATGTCCCAGCTCTGCCACTTAACTATATGATCTTGGGTAAGTGTCTTAGATGATTGCAACTACCTCAGAGGACTGATGTGAGTATGAAATGATGATACTGGTAAAATATTAAGCAAAGTGCCTAGTATATATTAACCATTTGTTAAGTATTAATTATAATTATTACTAATACCCTGTAACTACCTTACTCTCAACCTATGAATAGTCTGAACACTTTTTTGGAAGGATGTAAGAAATTCTCTAGTCTGGTGCTTCCCAATATTTTTCATACCATGGTACATATGGAAAATGATAAATAATACTTTTATACAGCACCCTCAGGTAAAGGGAAGAGGCTGCTTTAAGTCAATATTTGGCACACTGACCTGGACACACTAGCTGTGAAATGCTGCACTAATACGTGGAACACCTGTCTTATTTGCAATATGAGTTGGCAGATAAAGATGAGGATTTCAATACTTATTCAGGAATAATTTTATTTTCTTTGCCAATCTTACTCAGTAGCCAAGAGCGACAGTATCAATAATTTAACTAATTTGTAAATAATATTTCATTTTGTTGGATTTTTCCTTCCTCACTTCCATAAACACTCATGTTGCTTACAGAAAACCACAATCTCTGCTTAAATATGCAGAAGAAAGATAACAAACAAAATCCTAACACATCTTAGAAGGAAATACTCATCAGAGGTTGGAAGATTAGCCTCAGGCACTGGTAAATAAAACGCACAAAGGGTCCACTTTTTTCAACACCTATGATTTACTCAGATATGAAATATAAAGGTCCCTGCGTCTGCAGTGCAAGTTGAGACTGGTGAGACGGACAGGAGCCAGATCACAAAGGGCTTGGCAGGTTAGGCCAAGGGATTCAGGCCTCATTCTGAAGGCAAAGGTACAGGACTTTTAAAGAAAGAGAATGACATGATCCAGCTAGAAAATCAACTCTAGACTTCTGTTTCTATAGTACTTACCGTTTTAAAAGCCACAAGAAAACATCACCCCTGCCCATTATGAATATTAGAACAAAACAGATAATCTAAAAAATAAAATGTTTAGTCCATCAGAGAGCTGAGGTTGCCAAGGCAACCAAGTAAACTAAATTTCAAAGAGTAACAAGTCCTTGTGAGGAGTGATCGGACAGTTGAACTGTTTCACAACTGACAGCACAGGAGGAAGAGATGGTTACCATAAAAGTGGGTAAGAAGAAAACAACTAGATTTTTAACCAATTCTTAAAGGCTGGGTGTGGGCTAATAGGACAGTTTAGAATCTCTACAAGCCTGAGAGACGAGAGGATAACCACTCACCAGCTCTTCTTCACAGGCTTCCACTGGATACTCATGAGAAAGCATGAGGGCAGAAGACCGAAAAGGACCCTCCTCACTGGTATAGTCATATAGGTAGTGACTGACTGCTGTGGAGAGACAGGCACAAAACATGCCAGAATTGCGGACCCCTATCTCATATGAGACAAAAGCCATCTACACCTAGGAGAAAGGCAGGAAACCTTCCCTGGCATAGTCTCAGGGAAACATCATTACTGCTAGAGAGGTAGAAACAAAAGCAGCCTGATGTAGGGGATGGGACAGGAAACCCACTTGTAACAAGGACCTGGCACTGATACAAGGCAAAAGTTCAGCTACTGTGGGAGGTGGGGTGAAAATATTGAGAAAGTCTCTTACCCTGAGGCTCAGGTGTATAAGGCCTGCCTAATATTGAGACAGGAACAAGAGAACCAAGAAACCACTCTGTTCCCACCAGGAGCCTTACACTGAATAACAAATAGCAGCCTACAACTGGAGGAGAAGCAAGGGAACAGGGAGAGGCATTTTCTGTGACTCATGAGTGCAGGATGTGCTGAGAGCAGATGGTAGAAAAGGAAGCCCATGAAAAACCCTCCAGCATACCAGGCCCTACACAAAGTTCAAGGCAATAGCATTCTACCACTCAAGGAATTTGAAGTCCAGTGGCACAATAAAAGTATCAATAGTTACAACAAAAACCAAAATTAGTCCAACTGCTGACTAGATTGACTCAAACCCCAATGATAGTGGCCCGAGAGAAGAGGCTGGGCCCATTTCAGAAGATACATATTACTTACTTTAGCCTGTACCATTCTTTTACATATAATGTCTAAAATTCAATTAAAAAATATAAGATGCTTAAAAACAAAAGGAAAAAATAAGCCTTCACTCAAAGATAAAAGACTCAATGGGATCAAACCTACAATTGTACAGGTTTTGGAATTATGAAACAGGGACTTAAAAATAGCTATCACTAATATGTTAAAGTACTTAGTTGAAAAGGTAAGCAACATACGAGAGTGGATGAGGAATTCTGGCAGAAAGATGGATAGTACAAAAAAAAAATGCAAAGTTAAAAACAAAAAACATAGTTTTCACCTTGCAAAGGGAAAAAAAAACAGTAAACTTGAAGGAAGGTCAACTAAAATTATCCAAAATGATACACAAAGGGCAAAAAAGGAGTGTATTTAAAAAAGAACAGATTACTCAAGAGGTGTAAGAAAATATCACAATCTAACTCTAATTGGAGTCCCAGAAGAAGAGAAGGGGAATGAGGCAGAAAAAAATGTGAAGAGATAATGACCAAGAATGATCCAAAGTTAATCAAAGCCAAGAAATAATTGATCCAAGAATGCTTCAAGGAGGATAACTACAATGAAAAACAAAATCTAGGCATAACATAGTCAAACTGCTGAAAATTGAAAAGGAAAGGAAAAACTTGAAGGTATCAAAGAAATATTACATACAGAGGGAAAAAATTTAAATGACAACAGACTTATCAGAAACTACGCAAACCAGAAGACAATGGAGTAACATGTTTAAAGGACTGAAAGAAAAAAACCTCTAGCTCTAATCAAGACACCCAGAAAAATAATTTTTGTAATTGAAGGTGAAATGAAAACTTTTCCATACAAACATAAGCTAAGATAATTCACTTTTAGCAGACTTACACTATAAAATATTAATACTAAGGAAAGTCCTTTGTGGGTAAAATAATATGATACTATATGAAGATTTTTATCTACATGGGGAAATATGGAATGATAAAAATGTAGATAAATATAAAACACAGTTATTAATCTTTTTTTAAAAGTTTTAAAAAAGATAATTACAATCCAGCAATTCCATTCCAAGTTATATAACCAAACGAATTGAAAGCAGAGACTCAAACAGATACTTGTACATCAATGTTCACAGCACCATTATTCAAAATAGTCAAATAGTCAAAAATACTCAGAAACAACCCAAATTTCCATGCACAGATAAATGGATAAACAAACTGTGTTATATACATAAGATGGACTATTATTCAGCTTTAAAAGGGAAGGAAATTCTGATACATGCTATGACAATGGATTAACCTTTAAAACATTATGCTAAGTGAAATAATCCAGACAAAAAAGGACAAGTATCGTATAATTCCACTTATATAAAGTATCTAGGATAGTAGAATTCATAGGTAGAGAAAGCAGAATAGAGGTTACATGGGGCTGAGGAAGGGAGAATGGGAGTTATTGTCTGATAGATACAGAGTTTTGTTTGGGATAATGGAAAAGCTCTGGAAATGGTTAGTGGTGATGGTTGTACAACATCATGAATGCACTTTTGAATTGTATACTTACAATTGGTTAAAAGTTAAATTTTATACTATATATATTTTATCACAAACATAGACAACTGCCTAAAGCAAAAATACTAACATTGTGAGCTTCATGAAATATAGAAGTAAAATGTATGACAATACCAAAGGATGTGAATGAGGAAATGAAAGTATACCATTATAAGGCTCTTACATTATACATGCAGTAGTATAACACTGTTTGAAGCTAAGATTAATACTTTAAAATATATATTGTTAACTCTAGAGCAATCATGTAAATAATTTACAACAGTATGTACAATTAGCAAGCCAACAGAGAAGATACAATGGTATCACCAAAAAATGCTCAAATAATCCAAAAGAGAGCAAGACAGTCAAACCATTATCAACAATTACATTGAATATAAATGGTCTCGATCCAATTAAAAGACAGGGACTGTCAGATTGGATTTAAAAAATAATACCTAAATAGGAATATAAAGACACAGATAGAATAAAGTAAAGAAAATGGTCGGGCGTGGTGGCTCACGCTTGGAATCTTAGCTCTCTGGGTCTAGCTCTTTGGGAGGCCGAGACGGGTGGATCGTTTGAGCTCAGGAGTTCGAGACCAGCCTGAGCAAGAGCAAGACCCTGTCTCTACTAAAAAAATAGAAAGAAATTAGTTGGACAACTAAAAATATATAGAAAAAATTAGCCAGGCAAGGTGGCGCATGCCTATAGTCCCAGCTACTTGGGAGGCTGAGCAGGAGGATCGCTTGAGCCCAGAAATTTGAGGTTGCTGTGAGCTAGGTTGACGCCACAGCTCTCTAGCCCGGGCAACAGAGTGAGACTCTGTCTCAAAAAAAAAAAAAAAGAGTAAAGTAAAAAGATGGGGAATAACATACAAACATTAATCAAAATAAAGCTGGATTGACTATTAATATTATAAGACAAATTAGTTCAAAACTAGGAATACTGCCAGGAATAAAGAGGAATATTACATAAAGGGACCAATTCACCAAGAAAACAACAATCTCAATTATTTTTTCACTTAGTACTACGAAGTAAAAACTGATAAAACTGAAAAGAGAAATAAGCAAATTCATAATTACAATTGGAGATTTCTAGACTCCTTTCTCAATAATTGATGGAACAAGTAGGAAATTATTTAGTAGGTATATAGAAGATTTGAAAAAAATTGTCATCCAACTTGCCCTAATTGACATTTATATAAAACTCCACCCAACAACAGCAGAATGCATATTCTTATACATGCTTTTCAAGTGCATGTGGAATAGTCGTCAAAATATACCACAATCTGGGCCATAAAAAACATCTTGAATATATTTTTAAAAATCAAAATGATATAAACTATGTTCTCTGAACACAATGAAATTAAACTAGAAATCAATAACAAAAAGCTATCTAGAAAATTCCCAACTATTAATAAATTTCCATGAATCAAGGAAGAAGAGTAATTAGTAAATATTGAATTGAATGAAAATGAAAATATATCAAAGTTTGTGGGCTGGTGCTAAAGCAGCACTTGGATGAAAATTTATAGCATTAAATGTTTATATTGAAAAAAAAGATTCAACTCAACTCCTTTCACTATTAAATCTAACCTAACTCCTCATTCTAGCCCATGGAACTTCCTCTCTACCTCTTTCTTACCCGTTTATCCCTCACTCTGTTGTCTCTCACTCTCTGCCCTGATCCTCAAATGTCTTCACACTCTGTCTCTCTGAATTTTACAATCTATTTCATGCCACTTCATCTGAGAAAACTGCTTTCATTCTCCTTCTCTATATTCAAAGAGTATTTTTTTAACACTCACTGGGTTCTTATCAGTTACCTTCTTGTATTTTTATTCTCTTAGCAGTATGTGTCATGACTCAGATTGTAAAACTTCTTGAGAACAATAACCATTTTTTTCATTCTTCTATAACTCTTCTGAATACATTTTGGTTGATTCATTGATTGAAGTACCAGAGAACAACTTTTATTTCTATTTGGCATTAAACCATGACGTATTATCAAGAGGTATCTTACATATCTTATTTCTAATATTTCTGATGCCAAAAACATACTCTTTCCATTAGAAATAACTGTATTTATACATTGGGATTCCTCAAGTCCTGTTACTAGGTCTCATTCTCTGTGCTCTATGTGATTCCACCCAGTCTCGTGGCATCCATATGGCATCTACAAGCTGATGGCACACAACTTTCTATTTCTAGCTAAAACATCTCCTCTGAGCTTCAGGCTTGACAACTCCAACTGTATGTCTAATAGGTATCTCAAACTTAACATGGCCAAAAGTGAATTCCTGATTTCCCTTCATTCCCACCTCTGTTCCTAAATCTGTCTCCCAGTCTTCACCATCTTATTTTAAAGCACTAGCATTTTATTTAATAGCACTAATGTAATTTACCCAGTTGCTCAGGCCAAAACCAAGAAGACTATCTTAATTATTCTTTTTTCTCTTATCCTTCTTACCCTCCATTATCCAATAAATCACTAAATCCTGATGATGCTAACTCCAAAACATTTCCTCAATATATCCATTTCCCTTAAAATCTAGACAGGTAGCAGAGAGTTGTGGCTAATAGCATGGACTCTACGTCTAGACTTGCTTTAATTCAAATCCCAGCTTTCCCACTTACTAGTTGTGGGCAAGTTTCCTAACCTCTCTGTGTCTCAGTTGCATCATTTGTAAAAAGGGGATAATAAAAGTACCTACTTCATAGGGCTATTAGGAAGTAAAGGTTAAATGAGTTAATGTCATGTAAAAAAGGGTGTCTGAAACACAGGATATACTATATAAATGGTACCCATTATTTTTATCATTATCACTACTACTATCATCCTAATATAAACTCATCTACTATGGCAACAGCCACCTAACTAGTCTCCCTGATTGCAGGTTTGCCCATACTTCCATTTTACCTATCCTCCACTTTTATTTAAAAAAAAAAAAAGATATACTTCAAAGATTCCCCATCATACTGAGGATGCATATCAAGTCACTTTCCTGCTCAAAAAGTGTCCTGACACCCTCTCCCTCTACTCCCCAGCCAAGCAATTTACCATTTAGAGACTACTGGTTAATAAGTATGTCTTCTCATACATTTATACTTCAGAAAGGGCTAAATCAAATAGCATTTCACATAAAAGTATCAACTTATTTAATCAAGATTATATCTGCTTGAGGTTAGCCTGAAGGCAAAAAAGCCTGGTGAAGGGAAAGTGAAAGATGGGGGCCTTTCTAAAAGTGGAGGTGGATGGGGAGTGACAGCAAAATCAGAAACAGGATATGAGAAAAGAGACATGTAGGTCTTTGCTTGCTTTGCAATTTTACTTAGTGCCCTGGGAGAGACAGATTTAATGCTATGAGCCATTTAGACTGTCTTTGGTTCTTCTGGTGAATAATGATGTTGGGTTTCTGTACTTGTTTGGCTGTACTTGTTTGGGAAACTTCAGATCTTAACCTATCCTAGTTCAGCATAGGGTCTCTCCCCCTGGGTTACAGAGAATGCAGAAAAAAAGGAGAAAAAGGAAGACATTCTATGTCAAACCCAGGTGACTCTGTAGCCTTCCTCCCATCGTTACTATAATATGCAAGACAATTTACCTATTGGGAATATGAAGCACTCTTAAAACTAATAACATAACAACCTGCTTTAAAAAATGGGCAAAAAACCAAACAGACATCTCACCAAAGAAGATATACAGATGGCAAAGAAGCATAAGAACAGAAGGTCCACATCATGTCATCAGGGAAATGGTAATTAAGACAACAATGAGGCACAACTATTACAGCGGGCTCCAGAGCCATCTCTCTCCTGTGCACAATGGCAACTCTTAAGGAAAAACTCATTGCGCCAGTTGCAGAAGAAGAGGCAGGAGTCCCAAACAATAAGATCACTGTAGTGGGTTTTGGACAAGTTGGTATGGCATGTGCTATCAGCATTCTGGGAAAGTCTCTGGCTGATGAACTTGCTCTTGTGGATGTTTTGGAAGACAAGCTTAAAGGAGAAATGATGGATCTGCAGCATGGGAGCTTATTTCTTCAGACATCTAAAATTGTGGCAGATAAAGATTACTCTATGACCACCAATTCTAAGATTGTGGTAGTAACTGCAGGCGTCTGTCAGCAAGAGGGAGAGAGTTGTCTCAATCTGGTGCAGAGAAATGTTAATGTCTTCAAGTTCATTATTCCCCAGATCGTCAAGCACAGTCCTGATTGCATCATAATTGTGGTTTCCAACCCAGTGGACATTCTTACATATGTTACCTGGAAACTAAGCGGATTACCCAAGTACCGTGTGATTGGAAGTGGGTGTAATCTGGATTCTGCTAGATTTCGCTATCTCATGGCTGAAAAACTTGGCATTCATCCCAGCAGCTGCCATGGATGGATTTTGGGAGAACATGGCAACTCAAGCGTGGCTGTGTGGAGTGGAGTGAATGTGGCAGGTGTTTCTCTCCAGGAATTGAATCCAGAAATGGGAACAGACAATGATAGTGAAAATTGGAAAGAAGTCCATAAGATGATGGTTCAGAGTCCATATGAGGTTAGTTATCAAGCTAAAAGGATATACCAATTGGGCCATTGGATTAAGTGTAGCTGATCTTATTGAATCCATGCTGAAAAATCTATCCAGGATTCATCCGGTATCAACAATGGTGAAGGGGATGTATGGTATTGAGAATGAAGTCTTCCTGAACCTCCCGTGTATACTCAACGCTCGGGGATTAACCAGTGTTATCAACCAGAAGCTAAAGGATGATGAGGTTGCTCAGCTCAAGAAAAGTGCAGATACCCCGTGAGACATCCAGAAGGAACTGAAAGACCTGTGACTGCTGAGCTCTAGGCTGTAGAATTTCAAAAACTACAATGTGATTAACCCTGAGCCTTTAGTTTTCATCCATGTACATGGATCAGAGTTTGCTTTTATCTTCCTAAATAAATGAATTTGGGCTCAAAGAATCAAAGCCCATGCTTGATTTAATGCTAGCAATATAAGCCCTTGAACAAATAAAATTAACTCTATCATAAAAAAAAGACAACAATGAGATACTACTACACACCTATTAGAAAGGCCAAAATCCAAACCACTGACAACATTAAATGCTGGTGAGGATGTGGAACAAAAGGAACTCTCATTTATTGCTGGTGGGAATACAAAATGATACAACTACTTTGGAAGACAGTGTGGCAGTCTCCTACAAAACTAAACATACTCTTCCCATATAATTCAGCATCCTCCCTCCTTTTTATTTACTCAAATGAACTGAAAACTTACATCCACACAAAAACCTGCACATAATTGTTTGTAACAGCTTTATTTAAAATTACCAAAGATTGGAAGCAACTAAAATGCTCTTCAGCAGGTGAATGGATAAACTGGGGTACATCCAGAAAATTAAGTATTATTCATCACTAGAGAAAAATGAGCTATCAAGCCATAAAAATGCAAGGAAGAAACTTAAATGCTTATTACTAAGTGAAGGAGACAATCTGAAAAGGCTACATACTATATGATTCCAACTATAATGATATCCTGGAAAAGGCAAAACTATGGAAATAGTAAAAAGATTAGTGGTTGCCAGGGGGCAGTGAGGGATGAATAGCAAGAGCACAGAGGAGTTTCAGGGCAGTGAAACTATCCTGTATGATACTACAATGGTGGATACATTTGTCAAAACACACAGAATATATAACACTAAGTGAACCCTAATGTAAACTATGGACTTTGGGTGATTATGATGTGCCAAAGTAGGTTCATTGAGTGTAACAAACATACTATTCTGGTGTGGGATGTTGATAGTAGGGAAGAATGTGTGTGTTTGCAAATAGTGGGTGTAAGGGTACTCTCTCTATATTTTCTATTCAATTTTGCTGTGAACTTAAAACTGCTCTAAAAAATAAAGTTTATTAATTTAGGAAATCTACTGGGAACCAAAAATTAAGTCTTTGATATAGGTAAGTCTAAAATGTTATTTGACAGGGGTCTTATTAGATAATAATAAACAATGACTAATTTGAATAGAAAATTAAATTGCCTGAGATCTTCAGATAAAAAATAGTGCCTTAAAACTCTCATACATTGCTGATAGGAATGTAAAATGGTACAGGCACTGTGAAAAACAGTTTGGTGGTCCATCAAAAAGTTAAACCTATAATTACCATATGACCCAGCAATTCTCCTCGTAGGTATATATCCCAAAGAATTAAAAACAGGTGTCCAAACAAAAAATGGAACATTCATAGCAGCAATAATGTCTATTAGCTAATGAATAAACAAAATGGAATATTATTCAGCCATCAAAAGGAATCAAGTGCTCATACATACTATAATACAGAGGAATTTCGAAAACATTACCGAGTGAAAGAAATCACAGAAACAAGGCCACAGAGTGTCTGATTCTATTTATATGAAATATTCAAAATATGCATATCTATAGAGATGGAAAGAAGATTATTGTTGCCAGGGCCTGGGAAGAACAAAGAATGCGGAGTGAATGCTTATGGGTATGGGGCTTCATTTTTGGGTAATGAAAATGTTCTGTAACTAGATAGAGTTAATGGTTACATAACATTGTAAATGTCCTAAATGACACTGAATTGTACACTTTAAAATGATGTACTTTTACCACAATAAAAAAAAGAGTGAACAAAAAAACATACCTTGATTTTTTCACTTTCTTTTCTTACTCGCTTTGCATTTTCAATAATGTAAACCGTGCTCTTGTTGACTTCATTGTCAGCTCTGTGTCTCAGCCAATCCTCATATCCCTAGAAAGATAAAAATAACTATATAATCAAGCTCAGATAATAGTTAATTAATTTCTATACCCTCTGAGTCAACAGCAGACGTTTATAATTACAGTGTTAATTTCAACTCAGAATGCTAAAGAGACAATGCTGTACATTTTATTAATAATAGCAAATCTGAGATACATTTTCAAAATGCCACTTAGGTAAATAGGTTTATTGTGTTAAAAGTTTTCTTCATTCTTCAGATAAATAGTAATGAAAACACAGGCATTTGAGTCTTAATATTCTTCATCTGTGAAAGACTGTGATTTATTCTTCTAATTCTATTCTTATTCAAGTTAATGTTAATTCTCTACATTTTAACTTGAAAAAAGATTGTTCTGAGTTTGTATTTTCTTATAGATCTAGTCACTTAAATATATTCTTCTATACATATTATAGTAGACTGATAGAGTGATCACTTCCAAGGAAATATTGTAATTCCCACTCTCATAGAACAGAAAAGATAAGCTACACTTGTTTTGGCAGAGAATCTAATAAGTTTTAGAGATCAACAGCTAAACTTCTCTACTGACTTGGTAATAAAAGAAAATATAAGTTGGTATTTATTTTTTAGAGTTCAATATAATCAGGGTAAGATCTAATGGTTCATTTTCCTTTGAGGTTTTTGTCTGGAGTAGATTTAAGCCAAAAGAACTAAGGAAGGAAGATGTTCAATTGTCTGAGCATGACTTCCTCTCTTTTTTATACTCCTTTGGCTTTTTTTTTTTCATTGTGATGTCTGTACCTTGTCAAATAAAAGTGTTTGAAAAATCTCTTGATCACCTCCCTGGCCCCCCTTTTCCCCCCTGAGGTGCTATATCCTTTCTTCTTCTGTCCTTCTTTATGACAATGCTAGGCTATCACTTCATAGGGTACATTCTGTGATGCCAGTGAAGAAAGAAAGGCCCTAACATGAACTAGTATTGGGAGTAGAATGAATCAGTAAAAGCTTTTGAAAAGCATACATGCTATTCTTGGTACCAGCAATTTTAGGATATTAAAGAAAATAATCCTACAGCCTAAGGGAAAGAACATTCCAAAAGTCTTTATTTAGCAACCAAACATTTAATAAAATATCCTTACAGTTCCTGGTAGGCAAGATAGAAAACCAGATAACCCCAAGAAGAAAGGTAATTTTGTTCCTGGTACTGTTAAGCAGACCTTTATTTTGCAAGCTTCTTTGGTACCCTTTTAAAAAGCACTTTGTCAAGTACTATCTAAAAGTATGTTTGCAAATAGTCAGGTGCTATGGACTGTCCCAATACATGACAAATATTGTTAACCCATCCCCTTCACTTCCAGTTTCCTATTTGCATTTTCAATTTTATCTGGAATTTTTCAAAAGTACTAGAATATAAAATATCTAAAATACTTCAAAGACATCCATATCATAATCTGTGGCAGTTCATCAGCTCTGATAAGAAACAGGAATAAAAGTCTCCTCTACCCACCATTCCCTTCAACAGCATCAGAAGAAACAATAAAATTAAAGTATTTGTGCTCTTGAGGTCTCTGTCATAGGCAATAGCAACAAAAAATTCACAAGAATGCGAATTTTTCAAACCTTCTGTACTGAAACAATTAATACATACTAAAAAATCCATCTCCCATTTCCTGACTGGGCTATATACCTTCTACCTACTCTTTGTTTTATGTTTACACCACACACACATTGAGGAGGAAAGAAGAAAATAAATTAAAGATGTGCCTTACAATCATTTTAATAGGTTTTCAATGGGACCCAAATACACACTAAATCCATGAAGGATACCGTCCACTGTATTTAGATATGAAAAACAGCCCATGACAATGAAATTCAAACCAGCCTGGACTGAAATGCAGGCATAAGTATAAATAAAAAATTTACCTGCTTGATGGCTGTAACAGTTATAACAAAGAAAAGTGGAAGTCCACTGGTAACTGGGCTAGTTGGTGTGTCTACTATGACCTAGGTAGAGAAATTAAATTGAAAATAAAATGAAAATTAGCTATTAACTCACATGCAGCACTTACATGCTACAAACATTTCAAACAGAAATACAGACAAAACATATTCCAATAGTGGGGTGAATGTTAATTTTCATTAACAAAAGCAAACGACACAGCAGTTAGTTTATAAAATAATCCTATATTCGGGCATAGTTTTCATCCCAGCTTGGATTAACCCCTTTCATATATCCATTCATGTAGCACCTATTTATTGAGAACCACTCTGTCAGCCCCTGTGCTATTTTCAGCCAGTCTCTAGAGATATTGCTTTAAACAAGATGGAGACAAGTCCCTGCCTTCATGTAGCTGGCGGCTTATAGGGAAAACTAGTCATCAAAACAAGTGTACAGATGCTGAGATCTGATGGGTAAACAGGAGTTAAGTAGACAAAAGGAGGCTTTCTAGTCAGAGTGAACAGTATATGCAAAGCCTCTACGGTAGAAGGGAGTATTATGGCACACATTAGGAAATAAAGGAAGCCAGTGGCAAGAGGAAGTGTGGTGTTAGATGGAACTGGAGAGGGAGGCAGGGTCCAGACTGGTGCAGGGCTCTCTAGGCCAGAGAAAGCTGTTCATTCTTTATCCCACAAATAGCAGGAAATCCTTGAAGGTTTTAGGCAGGGAGAGATCATATGAATAGAACTGCATTTTGAATAGACCATTCTCTCTGCTTTGTGGAAGGCAGATTAGAAGGGAGTAAGAGCGGAGGCAGGGAGTCCATTTAGAAGGCAATATATTGCTATAATCTAGGTGAAAGAATGTTTAGACTAGGGTAGTAGCAGCAGACATGGGAAGAAGTTCTAGAGATATTTAGGAGGCAAAAATGGCAATACTGCCAAGTGTCAATTAACGATGTCTTCCAAGTGCCTTGTTAACATGCCTAAATGGATGTTGTCATCATTCACTGAAATTAAGAAATGCTGAAAGAAAACTATTAATATATTTGAGAGATCCATCCTCAAAACTCACTGATTCTCATCTCCAATCCCCAAGCCAGACCTGCCCCCGCCATACTCCCCGTGTTGCAAATACAGTGCATACTTCCATGTACACACAAGGCTTCTACATGGCTCTGTGCTTTTAGGCAATCTTTTCCCTACCCCTGAGATACTGGTCTGGCATTCTTTACCAGGTAAACCCCCTCTAATTCCTCAAGACTCAGTTCAGATACGATCTACTCTTTGAAGCATTCTCAAATTCCTCTTAGGTACAAAAAAATCATAACTTCTACTGTATACCTATAGCATTTTGCTCATGTTACTTGAATGATTCTATTACACTAAATCACATGAATACATGACTGTTACATGACTGTCTTCTCAGCTATAACATAAATTCCTTAAGGGTAGAAAAGACATATCTTGATATTCATTGTACCTGCTACCATCTTTGTTACCTGTACTACTGCACAGCACACACTAAGTGCTTGTTACAGGTTTGCCGAATTGAACTGAAATGCACTACCCACCAAGTAGAATGATTCTTGCAAGCAGAATCTTCTACGTAGTTTATTTATTCTATGTCTGTAAGACATCTGACCGTGGAATTAGAGGGCCACCTTTTCAAATGCTCCATCGTTCAGTATTAAAACTGGCTCTTTCCCATTTTGCATCCCAGATTGGTTTTACATACCAAGGTTAACTTCAATTATAGTACCATTTACTCAAAGCCTCAAAGTAGATAAACAGAAGCACTTAACATCACCAAGGCATTTGAGTGATTTCATTGGAATTTTTTCTGCTTCGTTTAAAAAATGAAATAAGAGAAAAAGTACCTTTAATGTAGTAAACTTTTCAGGGAGTAATTATGGCAAGGGAATGATTTCAATAGCTTATAGACCTAAAGATGGAAGATGCAATTTAAAATGTCTAAAATTTGAAACACAGAAGAGTAGAAGGAACACAGAGAAATAGATCAATCTACTAGGCTTTCACCTTTAAGGTAGGTGAATGAGGCAGAGCAAAAATGGTGATCATGAAAATAAGAGAAGTTTTCAATCAGGCTGAAACTGGTGTTTAACAAAGTATATGAAACTATTAGTTTGAACTATTTTCAATTTTGATATATACCATCTCAATTAATAGTACACAATACACATCCTTCTAGGATGAGCAAAAATGTAAATTCATGAAAGTGTTAAAGAAAGTAACAATGAAATAAAAGCTCAACTTTTCTAAAAACATGCCACACTTTAAAAATCTATGAAATCATATAAATCTTAAAATGTTATATTTCTACTTTAAAAATTCATATTATAATAATCCCTGGAATGTCTTTTTTATAATTACAGGGCATTTTAAGGTTAGAAATGGATTGAAAATTTGTTTGACACAATCAAGTATCTAAAAGTTGCACTGCTGTTTATGAAGTTCTTACCTGTACAAGGAAAATGATGAGAAAATAAAAATTTGCAATTCTTCTAAACTGTTCAAATAGATTCTTTGGGAGGAAATTCCAAAGTGTATACTGTAAGGGGGAAAGAATAAAAAAATATTATTAGAAAGAAAACTTGAAAAGGGTATTAATTCACCTTTTTTATGGCTGAGTAGTACTATAAGGTGTATGTGTGTGTGTATATATATATAAATATATATATACACACACACACACACACACACACACACACACACACACACCACATTTTATTAATCCGCTCATGAATTGATGAGCACTTGGGCTGATTCCACACCTTTGCAATTGTAAATTGTGCTGCAACAAACATTCAAGTGCATGTGTGTTTTTGATGAAAAGTCTTCTTTACCTTTGGGTAGATACCCAATAGTGGGATTGTTGGATTGAATGGTATGTCTACTTTAGTTCTTTGAGGAATCTCCATACTGTTTTCCATAAGGGTTGTACTAGACCATTCTCCTAAGTGAAGTAACTCAAGAATGGAAAAACAAATACCACATGTATTAACTATTAAATTGGAACCAACTGATGAGCACACATGTGCACAGAGGAAAGTAAAACACAGAGGAAATCAATTGGGGGGTGGGGGAGGAAGTGAGGGACAAAAACCTACTTTAATGGGTACAATGATACAATGAACACTATCTGGGTGATGGGCACACCTATAGCTGGAACTCAAGCATTACAAAAGTGATCCATGTAACCTAAAACATTTGTACCCTCTAATATTTTGAAATTAAAAAAAAAGAAAACTTGAAAAATCTTAATAGAAATGACTAATATAGATCTAGATTATCAAATAGTGATATTTAATATGTCCAACACTTAGAAACCCAAACCTCACATATATGCATAAACATATATTTAGAGGTATAGTATATAAAAACATTTTTCAGAAATGAAGTTTTCACTCTAAGCATTACAATGGCCATCTAGTCCCGTATCTTTGCTTTCTCTGATTCAATCTAAATTAGGTTCCTTGCTATGTGCTCTCACATCATCCTATTTTTACTTCTTTGATAATACTCATTATAGTGAATTATTAATATATATGTGTACCTTTTTTATTAAAGTTTCTCCCTCAATAGGCAATGAGCTCTATGGGGGGAGGTTGTTCATCAGTCTTGGTTACTACATTTTCCCCAAACCTAGCACAGTGCCTGGTACGAAGTCGACAATAAATTACTTGGGTGAATGAACAAATTAATTCCCCTGCTTCAGCTAACCTATGGAGTCTTGATTATCTTCACCAAAAGATAAAATTCTGTTCCTATCAGTACCTCCCATCTCCATGACAGCTGAGAAGGTATACACACAACTCTGGGTCTTAGAGGGCTTTCACTTGTTAATCAACAACATACCACCCCGGGCTTTGGTAACTGGTAATAGGTAAAGGTTTCAATGCTAAATTACACATGGGCAGAAGGAGAGCACTCTCGGGCCAACTATCAAACCACATGTACTTTCTTATTGATACCTCAAGCTCAAGGATTGGTTCATTTAAAAGTTACCAGAAGAAGTTGGGTTTTCTAGCTGTCTTAATCAATAAGACCAGGAAGAAATTTTTTAACCCAGAAAGATAAATTTTAACTTGAACCATCTCCATCCCAATTATCTGCATAATATCTGAGAACATAGCCATTAATAAGGTGACTGAAAAGCCAAAGTGGCAGCAAAGGATGTAGTACATGAGAATTTACATTTTAAAGAGGCTTGGCCTGGCACGGTGGCTCACGCCTGTAATCCTAGCACTCTGGGAGGCCAAGGCGGGTGGATTGCTCGAGGTCAGGAGTTCGAGGCCAGCCTGAGCAAGAGCAAGACCCCGTCTCTACTAAAAATAGAAAGAAATGATCTGGACAACTAAAAATATATGTAGAAAAAAATTAGCCGGGCATGGTGGCGCATGCCTGTAGTCCCAGCTACTTGGGAGGCTGAGGCAGTAGGATCACTTAAGCCCAGGAGTTTGAGGTTGCTGTGAGCTAGGCTGACGCCACAGCACTCACTCTAGTCCGGGTAACAAAGCGAGACTCTGTCTCAAAAAAAATAAAAAATAAAAAAAATAAAAAGAGGCTTATGGGCTCAAAATTCAGGGAATCTGGAGAGAATAAAAAGAAAAAAATACATTAAGTGGAGCAGCTACATTGCAACCAACAGCCAACTAAAAAGGTTCTTTCCCTGGGTCCAAGAAAGTGCCTTAGGGAGAATCATTCAAAAATAAATGCAAGAATTGTGTGTGGATGTGCCTTATTTGGGAGAAGAAAGTCTATACTTTTCATGAGATTCCAAGGCAGCTTGTAACCAAACATAAAAGCCACTCCAAATCACTGATCCAGTCACTTTGAAGCTGATACACTCCAGAGTAGCATGTAACTGTCCCAATTATTTAATATCAACTTTCTAAAACAATAAGCTAAACTCCAACAGGGTAATAGCTGAACTTCTGGTGTGTTGACCTTGTGTTCCCAAACTAAAGGGTTTTTAATTTGTTCATTAAGGACAGTTACAGTCCTCTGTGGAAGGTGATGCAAACACATCAAAAGGGAACACTTTCATTATTGTTGTTTCTAAGCACCAACTCTTAGTTTACCACTGTTTTAACTTATTAAATGAACTGCTTCCTTGAGGAATTCTGGTTATTCCCTTCATAGGAAACTATTGCCCTCTTCTCTCCTTCAAAAGGTCATAAGCTATTAAGAGGTCAGGGAGCATGTCATAAGCCCCCTTACCACAGGTGCCTAGCACAAAATTTAGCTCACGCCTGTAATCCTAGCACTTTGGGAGGCCAGGGTGGGAGGATCACCTGAGGCCAGGAGTTTGAGACCAACCTGCATAAGAGCGAGACCTTGTCTCAGCAAATAACAGAAAAATTAGCCAGGTGTGGTAGTACACACCTTTAGTCCCAGCTACTCAGGAGGTTGGGACAGGAAGATCACCTGAGCCCATGAGTTTGAAGTTGCAGTGAGCTATGATGATGAGACCCCTGTCTTCACCAAAAACAAACAAACAAAAAATACAAGAAATCTCAATTAAAAAACTTGCTTTGGCCATTTACTCCATTGATTTAGCTAAAAGGCAAATTAAGTCGCTATAACATCTTCTCATTATAATAGAAAGGTAACATTTTAATGCAGACCAAGACAAGCCTACTTTTTGCAGAGTTTTCTAATTAAAAGTGAAATTGTGCTAGAGACATATATACCAAGTTATTCAAATTGACTTATTTATCTAAAAAGTGGACTCTCAGGCTTGGTCAGTTGCTACAAACCCAAAGCAATGCTAATCACAGGGAGAAAATGTGTACAGCAGTTGTTTTAGACACAATGGTGAGAATTGAGGGGTTTTTTTTTTTTTGGTGGGGGTGGTCATAAGTAAGTTCTTGCTCAGAAGTCAGTAAATAGATCTTTTATACTATCTTAACATGCAACTATAAACCAAAAAAGAACCCTGACATTTAGAACATGCTTAAAACTGTTTCTTCAGAAAAAATGCCAGCTTTCCAAGTATATACAATGCAATTTCCATCTGCTTTGTAGTCAATTAAATAATTGATACACAAGTGTGGCCTCTAAACATGCAATTATGTGACAAAGTTGTGGGTCCCTGCCTTAACATCTACCATCTAATTTAATTTGAACCAAAAATCTTACAAATTTACTAAACAAAATTTCCTAATTCAAAGGAGGGAAGTTGAAGTGAATCTCAGCTTTGAGAGTCTGTTACTTCATTTAAGCAAAAAGAGGCTTTAGAATTTTACTTGTTTTGTTTTATCCAAAATTTCTAATTTAGCATTAAAAATGATGATGGAGAAATATGTCTGTGTGGCACAAAGGAAAGGGAAGTAGTTAAAAAAATGAAGTAGTAGACAAGAACACTCATACACTGCTGACGGGACTGCAAACTAGTGCAACCTCTGTGGAAAGCAATGTGGAGATACCTTAAACAGATACAAGTAGACCTACCATTTGATCCAGCAATCCCATTATTGGGCATCTACCCAAAAGAACAAAAGACATTCTATAACAAAGACATCTGTACTAGAATGTTTACAATAGCACAATTCACAATTGCAAAGATGTGGAAACAACCCAAGTGCCCATCAATCCATGAGTGGATTAATAAAATGTGGTATATGTATACCATGGAGTACTACTCAGCTATAAGAAACAATGCGGATACAGCACCTCTTGTATTTTCCTGGATAGAGCTGGAACCCATTCTATTAAGTGAAGTATCCAAAGAATGGAAAACCAAGCACCACATGTACTCAGCATCAAATTGGTTTCACTGATCATCACCTAAGAGCACATTCAGGAATAACATTAATCGGGTGTCAGGCAGATGTAGGGAGCGAAGGGGATGGGTGTATACATACATAATGAGTGTGATGCGCACCGTCTAGGGGATGGACATGCTTGAAGCTCTGACTCGGGGGGGGGGGGGGGGGGGCGGGGAGCAAGGGCAATATACGTAACATAAACTTTTGTACCCCCATAATATGCTGAAATTTAAAAAAATTTAAACAATGTAGTAGCTATATAAAGTAACTAATAAAGTTAACAGCCAATTGTGAATGAACTACTAGAATGAACACTAACTTCTAACTATCAGAAGGATTTGGAAACAATGGAACAAAATATATTACTTTGAGTTTGCTAAATTACTGTATTCATTCTATTATCAACTCTTGTTGATGTAGGCATTAAATCCAATTTTGAGCATCACAGCAGTCTATTTTCATTTTCATTACCATTATCACACAGAACTTTCCCTTTTTTAATGCATTGCCCTTTCCACTATAAATTCCACTATAAATTCAAATTTCCACTATAAATTCAACAGCAAAAAAAGTTACCAGGACATAACTAGATCAGAATTTAGTCACTTTAAAAAGGCACCTTCAGAGAGTTAGGTAAGACTGAGATAAAGAGAAGTCTAATAAATTCTACTGATGATTCTGATTTCTAAAATAAGGAAACATGCTATTGTAATTTTAGGCTTCAAACTTTAATCCAGGACATTCTTGCACATAGGAGTACTAAGCTTAACCCTGAGTATACTTTCAAAAAGAGGTAGTGCTCACTGACTCTTATTCCTTCGAAGGGCCTTCAAGATGAGGCTCATGATTTTTAAAGAAAACACTACAGAACCAATAATCAAGATGGAAACCAAAGATCCTAACATAGTTTAATCAATGTTCCTTTTGCTAAAGAAGGGAATTCCTAAGTTTTGTACCAGTTACAAAATTCTGGTGATTCACCAAGTCCCTACAGAGTGTATTAAAGTAGTAAGGCTGTAGAGGACAAGTTTTTCTAACGAAAATATTTGTATTTCCAGGAGAAAATAAAAGAACACTAATTTTATAATTAAATAGAATTAAAAGTAAGTTAAAGTGTTTATCTTCAGTATTCTCTGCATTAACAACATTTATTCCCAGTGTTACATTGACATTACTGATGATACTTATAAACAAAAAAGGCACCCAATTAAGATAGTTATTTTTAACACTGAAGGGTAGAGAAAGGAAATCAACACTTGCTATGAAGTTGGAAAGCAGCTGACATATTCTATAAATTGTATACTTCTTCAATTAAAAGATTCTCGTACAAACAGCCAAAAGACAATGTGAGGAAGAAAAAGTCAAATTGTGAAATTATTGGTCTCTCCAGAGTAGACCCGAAGGTCTCCTTTTAAGAGAGAGCATCCCAGACATTCAAAACATATAAGCCTGAGGAAATTAATATTAATAGTGCTGTTCAGTACTATAATAGTAATCACAGACACACAAATAACAATAGGAGCTACCATTTACTGAGTTGTTACTGCATGCAAAGCACAGCGCTAAATGCTTTATGTGGATTATTTTATTTCATCTTTACCACAATCCCATGAGGTAGATACTATTAATATCTCTATTTTACAGAAAAGAAAATTGAGATGCAGGGAGATTAAAAGACTCATTTTAACTTCAAACCCAGGTCTTCAGTCTCCAGGGATGAAGCTCTTCGGTACTACATTGTATACTATCTTCATAATTATTTATTATATTAAGATTATAGTAAGATTTCATTCTTTTTTCAGAAGTTACTATACTGCCAATTCTTTTTTTGCTCTACAGTGTTTATGAAAAAGTAGATAAATTGATCAATAGTTAATTAGAAAAACTATAAATACAATATTCACAGAGAAAAAAGAGATCCTAGTCTACCAATGTAGAAATGCTCACTTCTTTACCCTAGTTTCATATATATATGAAAATCTGTTTAGAAACAGAATTTTACTTGCACACGGCCTCCTATTTTTTAACAATATTGTACTGTATTGTTTTACCTACTGGCAAAACTGAAGCTAGATAAAATATGGAAAAATATTCCATTAAAAACATAGTGAGAATTAAACTGAGTCATATATTCTTTCAAAATGTGAAAACTGGCCAGACGCAGTAGCTCACAGCAGTTTGGGAGGCCAAGGTAGGAGGATCAGTTAAGGCCAGGAGTACCAGCCTGGGCAACATAACGAGACCCTGTCTCTACAGAAAATGAAAAAAAAATTAGCTGGGCACAGTGGCACATGCCTGTAGTTCCAGCTACTGGGGAGGCTGAGGCAGCAGGATGGCTTGAGCCAAAGAATTCCAGGCTACAGTGAGCTATGATCATGCTACTGCCTTCCAGCCTAAGGCAACAAAGTGGAACACTGTTTAAAAAAAAAAAAAAAAGTGAAAACATAATGATTACCACTAGTTCAATGAAAGTCACTTTACCTTCTTCCACATAAAATACTATGGAAAACAACAATTCCCTAGAAAATATTTTACATTTCACTTTGATGCAAAAGGAGAGAAAAAAGTGAGGAAGGAGCCCAAATAGCACAATGATGTGAAAAGAGCTCTTTTATTCAGTGACATTAGACCTTATAAATTTGTTCTGCTCCCACCTTTATCACTAACTCTGCTTGGTGACCATGTCACTAACTTAATTTCTCTGGGTTTGGTTTCTCCATCTGTAAAGTCAGTGAGTTGAACAAAATAACCTCTTAGGACTTTTCAGGTCTACAAGTCCACAATTCCGAGTCAAAGGACTAGCACTGATTGTTTAATTGGATACCACAAGGTGAGTAAAAATTTCCAGTAAAAAGACTATTCACTATTTTGGGCACAGGTATTAAACCTCAGGCTGAGAATAAAATTTCTGCCACAAGGGTATAAGATTAACAGGAAACAGACATTTTATCCAAATATACTCAGAATGTTCTACAAGCCTGTAGATCTGCTCTTAGGAAACAAAGTTTTCACTTGTCCTTACCATATTTCACATGTTTCTCTACTGTATCACTAATCAAAAAAAGAAATTAAATGCATGTTTGAAAGCCAAAATGTTATATGTTTTAAGGAAGGGCATAATTTTGTGTTTCAGGTCTTAAGTGACTGCAAATGTGCAGTGAATCAAACATTTTATCTCTGCCTTACCAGGCTCCATGAGGAAGTGAGGAAAATCATCAAGAACTGTTCCATGCTACAAGATATGGCAGTAGGCCAACCATCTAGCACCTAGCACCTAGCCTGGTCAACCAGAGGTAAAGATTAGTAAATTAATACTTATAGAATGATGACTACTAGGTATTAGAAACTATAAAAAGTCTTTTCACATATGGAGTATTAGTCCCATTTCACCAATGAGGACATTCTGACTCAGTGATTAATTTGGCCAAGGTGACACAGCTGGTAAATGGTCGGGCCAGGATATAAATGCAGGTGTTCAGACTTCCAGGCCACTGCGCTTAGTGCTACACTATGCTGAGGATGATTAGTCAAATTGTGATACAGCTGCAGTGATTTAACTCTTAACAAGTCACAGGTCAAACAGTATACTGAGTAGAATGAACCCTTTAGGACCCAGAAATGTACTTGAGAAGTGGGGTGGGGGTGGGCGGTTGGCAGGGGAAACAGAAAGTGATGCAAATAAAGTCATACCAGAACAGCATCCTCCAAAAGAATGCAAATCATTTATGTCCTAGTCCAGCCATTCAAGGGTAATTCTAGAAGCTTTGCATAAGTAAATAATTCCTACTTTTAGCACATTTTAAGTCTTATAGTAATATGCATGATCAACAGGCACTGTGAATCATAATGGAAGGCAAGTAAATATCTTTCAGCTCTAACAAGACAAAGTGATGAATTTTTTTTAATAAACTGCCTTTCAGAGAGATAATTACCATAGTTGGTATATCATCTGTATAAGTGCACATCCATGTATGTGTATATATAAATGCATTAGCATCCTCAGAAGCATAAAAATAAGTACATTATCTGACTCACTATATGAACATCCATTGAGTGTTTTTTTTAAACTTACCTTAGATGAGACTATTCTATTATCACAAAATCTTTGTGCAATGTAAGCGTCTGTTTCCAAAACTGGATGACTGCCAACAAACACTGTACGTGTACCAACTCGTTTCTCTTCTCCAGCACACTGACCAAGAGAAAGAGGAAAAAAGTCAGTCTTTCATCACATTTCCCCATGCTTTTACCAAGCTCAGAATTCTTGTCTAAGCATATTTGGCTATAATCTGGGGAGAAAGTAGTAAGAGAGGAGAAAACCTTGTTAAGAAATTCAAAATCCACTAAGCTCTTGCTTGCTGACTTAATAAAGATTAGTAAACGTGTTGCTTGAACCAACTGTTCTGAGGCCAAAAGTGCAATTCTAAAATGATTAAAGAAAGTATCCTAGAGAAACAATATTTTTACTGCCAATCATTTTTCTTTCATCCACAGCCCAAATGAACCTTGAGCATCACCTTCACAGCAACATACTAACTTAGGAAAGGTTGGACTGGGAATATTTACTATGCAACTACTGAGTACAACCTTGTCAACTACCTTACCAGACAGCAGAAACACAATGCAAATTACTTCTAAACACACACAAAAAAATACAAGTATACAGGTCATAAATAGAATGGCTGTTTCTATTAATGGAAAGATCAATAATTTCTACAAAGAAACTGTAATTCTTTGGCTTTACAGAAAAGAATTTCTTTTGCAGTCTCTCAGAGCCTACTGTCATATACTCCCATTTTACAAATATATTTCTAATGCCCTTTTTATATAGTTTTTAAAAGTAGATTTGCTGAATCTAAAAGTCCCACGTCACCCTTTAATTTCGCTGAGGCTTCACTCTGTTTTCTTCTCTTAAATCAGGATAATACACTTTCTTATATAAATTTGGGATAATCTCCTTTGATGGTACTATATTACCATGTCTGAGACTACCAAATAAAATTTAAGTCAAAGGAAGTATGATAGAAACCAATATTGATTTATATATTTCCATTATTTTTAAAAGATAATTTTCCAACCTAAAATGTTTTAATACATGTAGCCATAAAGATTTTTCTCCTTTCAATGATCTACTTAAAGGTCAAAGATATAAATCCCCACCCTCAAAATAATCATTTTTAGCAAGACTACTTACTATTTATAGCTTGCAAAGTCTTCCAAATGTCTACTATGTTTGGGCGTATTCAAGGCGGAATTTGTATACCTTATGCAAATATTATACAGAAAATTATTTCTTAGTTTAAAAAATAAAAATTACCCCAAAGTACAGATAAAATCTCTTTGCCTTTCCATTTTCATTTAAGCTTGTGACCTATTTAGTGGGATGTTGCCTTCCAAATTCCTAGGGAATCGCTCAAAGTAATTGGGATAAATTGACGTAGGAGAGAGATTCAGGCTGTGTATAAAGGGTAACATTTGGAAAGCTACCCTGGCATAGGCTAAGGAAATTTGTGGGATCCCTAGAGATCTGGAAAAAGTCAGTAACTGTTATGGATAGCTTAACTATTTTCCTGACTCCCAAAGATAGTGCATTAGAACACCTGACCAAGTTCCTCTGTAGGCTAAGAGTAAGTGATTCACAGGTAAATTTTCAAAGGGTTCCTGGAAACCAGCAAACAATACCTTTACAAGATGGTAGCTTTGATTTAGGGACTGACTTCTCTGTTTGCAACTGTAACATACAGGGTCTGACACAGCTTACTGATAAGAGCACTAAATTTTCCATAATGTACATTTTGCAAAACTTAAAGTGAACACACCTGCCGGACGTATAGTTTATTTGGTTTCAGTGCTACTCCCACCTTCTGTTGCAGGATAAGACCTTTCTGTAGTCTCCATAGCAGACCTGACCCTTATAATGTACCAATTTGAATTACAAAAAATGTCAAGTCCATGTATACTGTGCAATCTGCAACCTTTAATTTAATATTCATATGGCTGTTTAGTTTTCCACACAAGCAAGAAGTTGCTGTAGAGTAAATAAGGAAGAGTTACCTTTTATGCAAGTTCTCAGGTCATGCTACAAAGTAGAAAAGGGGGAGAGGCAAAGGAGGTAGAGGGTCAATGAAGCAGGATGTTTCCTACACTGCCAATATAGATTAATTTCCCCCTCAATTACAGTGGCTACTGATTAACTTAAAACAAAAAAAGAGCCAGTACTTCTCCAGTTCTGAGCTGTCTTCCACATTCTTCTGTGCAAGAGAATAAAAGGAAGAAAAAAGCATAATGCAATTTTGACGCACATATTTTTATGAATTCCCTACGTTTGAATGGCATTTATAGTTTTATTAAGAGCTTTCCCCATATATTATCTCTCTGATCTCTTTTGAATAAGGCCTAAGTGACCTCTATCTCCATTTAATTGGAGAAAATGGATTGAAATTACTGTGCAGGTGTGTGTGTGTGTGTGTGCACGCGCGCACGTGTAGATCATGGCAGTGATTGTTGTTAGATGATAAAACAGAGTCCTGAAAGAAGCTGCAGAATGTCCACTTCTGAACATTTTTCAAAATAGCGCAAAATCTCCTTGGCCCAGGCAGGTTTGGGTTTAGAGGTGCCTGAGGACTAGGGGTGAGCTGGTATGAAGCAGATGACTTTTCTGTGCCTGTTTCACCCTAAAATTTGATGAACCCGCAATTTCTAGTGGAATTTCCTGCAACTGTATAATACTGTTTGGTTTACATAAAAATGGCAATGGTGAACTCACATGTAATTTTTTTGTAATTTTCCACTTGCTGCCAATATACAGTGTTAAAACTGTGTTAGTTCCTGCGATTTTGAACAATGTACTCGCCTGTACCAAAGCAGAGAAAACTCTATCTATGCTTTCTCATTAAAAAAAAAAAATTCCCATTTGGATGGCACAAAATGTAGTCTAGAGTGGGAGTGCAGGATTCCTGCTACCTTGTGATGAATTTTAACTCATTAAGAGTCCATTCTGTGCCGAACTGCTTCCCATCCAAATGTCCTTAAGAACAGCATTTTTCTTAACTTGAAATATGCTGGCACCGACTCTACTTTAATAACACATCATATACTACATCTAAAGTATGGCAAATATTAAAAAGCATATTTACAATATAAGAGTTAATAGAGAAAGCAATTTAAAGTTCCTCCCCAAAATAAAAATCACTCTTTGTACTCCTGATTTACACCTTCACAGTACAAGCTGAATATTGTTCTTTAAAAAGCTAGTAATTTATACCCCAAAACAGCCTCTGAATAAAAATCTAACAGAGTGAAATGGTACTCTTATTCAACTGGTATTGTCTTAAAATCCTATCTCCCCTAGTAATAAAAAATGAAAAGCTGTTGGAAGCATAATTTGTTTTTTGATTGCCTCCAGAACAGTGACTAGATAAGAACTGAGGAAAAATAGAGACCTCAATACAAAACTGTCACTGTAAAAGCTGGCACAGGATCTGAAACAAAGCCTACCTCTCCATGCTTTCCAAGTTAGAGGACTTAAATTTATCACTTAGCCATAGACCTGTAATTCTTAATCCTGGCCACACATCAACTTTAAATACAATACTGATGCCTGAGTCTTTCATTTAATATTTAATTTTTTTGGAAGTTCCCCAGGTGACAATTCTAATTTGCAACCAAGGCTGAGAATTACTTCCCCAGACTCTCTCTTTCAGTCAGTGATTGCCCTTAACTAACATTCCACAAGTTTTTAGTATACCAGTCATAATCCTACACTTTGGGGAAAATGGGAAGGGGTGAGGGATGAAAAATTACCTATGGGGTACAATGTACACTACCTGGGTGATGGGTACACCAAAAACCCACACTCCACTACTATACAATATATACATGTAAAGAAATTCAACTTGTGCCTCCTAAATCTATTAAAATTTAAATTTAAAAAATTCTGCACTTTTCAATTAAAATAATTGAAACAACTTGCTTTTTAATGAATAAAAATACAAATAACCCACAAATAATGTCCCCTCCAACCATTTTAAGCTACTCACAAAATGAGATTCTCTTTCAATATTTCATTTTGCATGTAGTTAATGTCTCATCAATCAGTCAGACCATTGATAAGGAAAATTGCGGGCCCTGATATAATACAAAGCTACTTGGGTTATCAGCAAATAATCTTAACTGATGTAATCTGTGGCAATTACAGCATTATTTATATTGGTCATTCAACTGCTCTCCTTGAATTCCTATAGCAAATAAAAGTATTTACTCAAAAATGAACAAAAGAAATCCTCATTAAAATCTGAAGACTTGGCAATGATTTAAAACTGTTTCCCACACCCCAAGCCAAAGCTATTTTCTTCTCTGAAGCACTAGTATTTTTGAACAGCATAATGTCTTTAAAAGGCCAAGTGAATTCAAAATTGAAAGAGTATGTCACACAATTTCAGACGTCTATTGAAATGCTCCCCCCCAAAGTCAGCATGTCCATACTAGGGCTGGGAGGTGGGGGCATGGTGGTATGCAGGGAGGAGAGCACTACAGTGCCAGGGAACATTTCCAGTGTGTTAAGCTTCTTGGTTAAAATCGCTACAATGTATTCAGTGGTCATGAGGTTTCCAAGTCCACTCCATTATAACAAGCCAAGATGAATAATCTTGTGTAATTTAGTCATAACTCTAAAATGATCCTTAAAAATTGCTCTTTTCAGATTTTGCTTTTACTGCAACTTAAATGATTAAGTTGTCTCTCCCTCTTTTGCCAGAGGAAGTGGAGCAAGGCTGAGATAGAACACTTTGTGTCCTTTTGCCTTTAAAGCTTAATTATGGTCATTTTTAACTGAAATTCTCAAATACCTGACCAAAACACAACTGACTATACAAAATTCATCCCTAGAGACAAAGACTGTCTCTAATTAGGCATTATCCAAAGGCAGCACTTAAATTAAATTAAAATTGCTACAGGAATGGATATTAAGCCTCACATAAACAAACATCTAAATCAGCAAGCACAATACTTAAGAAAAAGCATTGATCATGAAGACTTGGAAAATGCCTTCCTTGGAAGCTCAGAGTTGGACTTTCATTATCTCAGTGTGAATCACTGAGCCATTTAATTTCACCAGGGACAATCAATTCTAAGTGTTTCCAATCTGATTCCCCTCCCCCACTATATCCTCACCCTAAGGACCTCAGGGCTATTGAAACTGTAGCTCCAAAAAATGAAATGCGTCTTTCTTACAGGATGGCTAACAGAGTTGATAGATCAAAAATGCTGTAAGCATTTGTGATTCAAGATTCTAAGAGGAATTTTTTTTAATGATTCGGAGGTTCTTCCATTTATAGAAAGTAATCCAAGACTCTCAAAGTTCCTACAGGGGCTCAGCAACTCAACTTTCCTCATTAACAAAATCTTTCCTAACCCAGAGCCTGACAATTTAACTAGCAAGTATACAAGGCTTCAGAAGTTACTTTTCACTTTCACTACACATATCTACACACACCTTTCATTCCAAACACTTAACAAAATTTTAAACTCTAAATAGGGAGGTACTTCTAAAGATACGAGCAGTGAGGCTGACAACCCAGCTAAGCATTTATGATTGCCCTAAGCAAATGGATAAAAATACACATACAAATAAAAAGCAAGAATAAAGAAGGCCTCAAGTCCTCAAAGCCCAACCTGGCTGAAAAGAGAACAGAATAAAATATAGATCACAAACCTCAGAGGCTGGAGGGAAAAATGGGCCCATCTGCATACTGACGTGCAGAAATTTGCTAACACAATGGCAGCTAAATCACAGAGAGAATGCTGCAGATTATCAATCAACTTGTACCAACCCCATGATCCTTGTAAAGTTTCCCAGAATTTGGGAAGAAAGCCAATTGTGGCTTGCCTAGCTCATGTACTTCCACAGGAGTTAGCAAACGAAGCATTAGAAGACTTGGTCTATTCCTTAAGAGTTTGAAGCAACACTCTGGTGGCCTGGCCTCCATTACTGCACCATTTCACATCTTTTTGTTACTCTTCTCCAAAGACCTGATTTGCCTTTGTAACTTTTGTATTTTATAAAGTATCATTATTGTAAAATATCAGTAGCTTACACCACACAGTATTTTCTCATCTTGGGCAGTTCTTTTCTATTAGTAATTTCTGCCTACAATAAATGGACCATGATAAGTGGGGCTAAACAATGAACTTCAGCAATTGAACTTTTGGTTGTAGGCAGGTAAATACCTTAAGTGGAAGAGATATAATCTAGGTATTTACTATGATACACTGAGTTTCCCCACACCAAGAGAGTGACTGTAATACTGTACACTGAAGCTTCAAAAATGTGTACAAAAATATATACAAGGGCTAAGCAGATGGTTTCTGTGGAAAGGTTCCTTAGGGCTGGAATATTTTCCTCACTATTTAGAGATCTCATGGGTAAGAAAGTTATTATCTCAGCAGTAAATAGTAATATCTAACAGTCAAAAGGATAAGAGCTACGGGGTATTAGGGGAGAAAATGCCTTTGCCAATATCATTACCTAGAAGAGATAAATTCTCATCCAAAAATTACTTTCCAGATAGCCAGAGAAAAATTTTTATTACAGGATAAGAAGAGATAAGAAACTCTGGCTAGGGGGAAAAATTGTAAAAGAGGTGTCCAATGACTTGAACAGGATTTTATTTCCTGTTTCGGTGATAGTGTCTTTATTATAAAAGTGATAATAACTTTCTTAGAAAGGTCTCCCAGTTCAAATGTAAGCTGGAGCATAAAACTAATGAATGCATTTTTCCAGGTAAATTGTTAAATATCAAACAGAAAGCAAATCGGCTAGAAAAAGAATGCCCAAGTTGTAAATGTAATTAGGTTAAATAACACATCCAGAGTACATCTGTTTGTTTGGTTTTTTTTTTTTTTAACATACTCAACAAAACAGGAAAGTGAAAAGCAAGTTTCCATTGTGGAGCATGGCTTAGTTGAATAAGCAACGAAAGCAGTGAGGTGAGTTCTGACTCAAAAGGTAGCCACTTCTTCAGTGAAGCATTTCTAGCCTTTAATTCAATCATGACAACACAGACAATTTCTCTGCTCAATTTATAATGTCTTTAAAAAAAGCCTGTTCTTGAAAAACCATTCTTCCTATAGGTGAAGGCTTTCAGGACAAGGTTGGGAGGGGACAGGAAAGCAAGAAAGATACGACCCTGGGAAATATTATTTACATCTATGTTTTCTTCAACATGAGACCTAGGGGAAAATGCCTCAGTTGAGCCTCAATTTTCTTATCTTTAAAATAAGGTCATATAACCTAAAAGGCTGCTTACAGTAGGATTAAGAAAAACACCCAAAGATCACTTTAAATGACTCTAAATTCCTCACATGAACAAAGGATGAGGTTTGCAGATAGATGTTCACTCACTATGGAAATATTAAAACTCCAGCAACTGGACCAGCACAGAACTAGGCAATGTCTTCACCATAATCTGGGTGTAATTGTTTAATTTAAAGCAGGCAAGTTTCTGGCTCTACAGAAGCAGCATAGGCAATTCTGAGGCCACCTCTGTCCAAAAGGGCAGGTGAGTATGGTCCACTGGCAGAGAGTGCTTGGTTTTGAAAACATTATTTTTTAGTACACATGAAGAGGACTAGAGTTGGCATGTTTGACAGCAATTAAGAGCCACTTGAGGCATCCCTGGAGGCTGTTGTCTATAACATATGCCATTAATCCTTTAGAATTGTTGATCTGACCTCACAGTAAAATTAGGAATTCATTTTTCCTTTTGTGGCAGTGCACATGGTCACTTGGGAACTTTACCAGAATTATTGACCTTGTATCTAAATCTCCCTTCCCTCCACCCAAAGATCTGGATTCAAATCTGCTGCGCCCTACAAAGATTAGGTCTGCCATAAATGTAACGGATAATTTGACTGTAATTATTCCTAAAACATGCTTAAACACATATATAGTCTGTTAAATAGACTATAGAAATTAGCAAGACATTTGAAATATAATGTATAACTTTTAGTATATTGAAGCATAGAGAGAAGAGCACAACAAATATTCAGTGATGCCTTGTGTATAAAAATTGTTTGGATTGTTAAATTTTTTTTTTTTTTTTTTTTTGAGACAGAGTCTCACTTTGTTGCCCGGGCTAGAGTGAGTGCCGTGGCATCAGCCTAGCTCACAGCTACCTCAGACTCCTGGGCTTAAGCGATCCTACTGCCTCAGCCTCCCGAGTAGCTGGGACTACAGGCATGAGCCACCATGCCCGGCTAATTTTTTTGTATATATATTTTTAGTTGGCCAGATAATTTCTTTCTATTTTTAGTAGAGACGGGGTCTCACTCTTGCTCAGGCTGGTCTCGAACTCCTGACCTCGAGCGATCCACCCGCCTCGGCTTCCCAGAGCTAGGATTACAGGAGTGAGCCACCGCGCCCGGCCAGGATTGTTAAATTTTAATGTACCTTTCAGTATTGCCCACTAGGAATGCCACAGTAAGAACTGATAAGAATAGCAGAATACCACATTTCCCAAACTGCATTTACGTGAAATAAGTTAGTAATGAGGTTCCTTAGAGAAGGGGGAAGCCTGCTCCAGTAACCCATCTCCTGGCTATTTGCAATGCATACTGATACTAAAAGCTCTAAAAAGTCTTGAGTAAACTTCTTAACATTCTTTAAGTCAGCATTTCCCAAAATTATTTGACCATAGAACCCTTCCCCATCCCTCTGCCAAGGAAAATTCACTGGCATCATGTTCTGTGCAAAACATTTTAGACATTGCTACTCTAATACATTTCTTACCTCATCAAACACGTCTGCACATCCAGAGTACATCTATGCTAGGGTCTACTGGTAGAAAAAATACATGGTATTCACAATCACTTATATTGACAAAGCATTCAAGGGTATGAGGTGAGATAAACGTTATAGTTGTGAGAACTTCTATTCCTGTATGTCAAAAATAGATAAGTAAAATTAAGTATTTGGCCATGATCCCAGGTGGCTGCTTTTGTTTCTAAAGCTTAATTAAGAGAGGCAAGAAACCAGGAGATCTTGGTTCTAACTGCCTTCTACTATCAATTGGTCTGTATGTAGGGAAGTCCTGGCATTGGTTTCTTCCTATGTAACTTGGAGAGGGCTTCACAAAATAATCTGATCTAAGAAGATGCAGGGGAATTGGGGCTAGATCTTCTACGGATAAAACTTGAAATGTGGCTTTGGATGTTGTGTCATTTGCCACCTCTTTCTGCCTTGTCCACTAAAACAAAACAAACAAAAAAAAATAGTCAAGGGTGGGGAAAAGTTTACAAACAAATACGCATGAGAAGATAAGGTACTGGGGATGAAATTTATTTGTAGGCTTTAAAGCAGAAAAGGAGAAATAAATGAAATATTACGAAGTCACAAAGACCAGAGAAAGGCTCATGTGCTAATGCCCATTTTTAATATTTAAGTACAAGCTGATTAGATTAAACTCCTTTGGGGTACTGATTTTGGTACACAAGAAGGTACATTGGGTCTTTCAGTCTTCAAAGATGCCCATTTAAAGCACCACAGTGGCAATTTATTTAATGGTAATCTTTAGATGTGAAAAAATGAATGCCTTCTCAAATGTGCCTCTTACGCTAGGGAAACAGTTTAGTCCTCTGATAAAATAGAATAAAATCCATGTCCCTGCACCAAAGGTACAAACAACTGCAAGGTAAAACAGGTTAGGATTACCTGCCCCAAGGGCAATTTTTTTTTGTTTGTTTTCGTTGCCAGGGCTGCAGTGCCCTGGCGTCAGCCCAGCTCATATCAACCTCAAACTCCTGGGCTCAAGCAATCCTTCTGTCTCAGCATCTGAGTAAGTAGCTAGGACTATAGGCATGCACCACCATACCCAGATAAATTTTTCTATATATTTTTAGTTGTCCAGCTAACTTCTTTCTATTTTTTTTTTAGTAGAAATGGGGTCTCACTCTTGCTCAGGCTGGTTTCAGAACTGCTGAGTGGAAGTCTGGTGGTGGGCACCCCTCCCCTCCCTAATGGAAAAAGAAAAAGCCCATGAGACCTGCCAAGGACAATGCCTGCAAGGCCCAGCTAAGTTAAAGGACGACCACACCTGGATGGTTACCCTGATAAGAGTCTCCGTTCCTAGAATCCACACATACCACCGGCCCCTCCTATTTCTCAATACCCGCCCTAAAACTGCAGCAGACAATTCCTTGCTCTCCCCACCATAAATCTTCCTGCCAAAGAAACCCCTATCTCCAGCCCTAAAAACATGCGTAAACCCACTCAGACTTCTGGGTGGTGCGACTTCTTGGGTCTCTCTCTCTCTCTCTCTTCCAGGACCCGAGATCTTGCCCGGGCCCCCCTCTCATGGGACCCGCTACCCTCACCCAGGAGCACCCCAATAAAGCCTCTTCACTTATCCCTTTCAACTCTGCTCGTCTTTCTTCCTATGGCGCTGGCCACTCCAAAAAACCTTACACTGAGCTCAAAGGATCCACCCGCCTCGGCCTCCCAGAGTGCTAGGATTACAGGCGTGAGCCACTGCACCCGGCCCATAAGGGCAATTTTAAAAAATACCAAACCACTTAGAATTACAAATTTTACTTGTACACAGGGATTTTGCTATAAAATGAAAACACACACATGCAGAAATAAAACCACATGAAAGAATTATTAGAGTAGACACATTCAAAATGTATGACTTCTCAAAAACATCACCACTCACACCAAAGACCAAACTGCCCCCAAACCAATTTTCCACAAATGAATTTTTTTTTAATGAAACAAGACAAACATTAGTTTGAGGTTCTATTCAAGTATATGATTGAAAATAGTAATGGGATATTTCTAAAACACACATAGGAAGTATCTAGAACAATTATCAGAATTTACAGTCAACATTAAAAATACCCAGCAAACTTTAAACAGGAAAAATGCTTTCAGCTAAATCATGAAACAGCACAGTAGTTGTGGGTCTCTTCATTAAGTGACTATTGCTCAGTGGAATGCAATATTAGTCATGACCAGTACTCAAAAATTAAATGTTCATAAAGACTCAATTCTCCTGATTGCAATGCACTTCACTTCACATTATTATAAAAAGTATATGTGTACACAAATGTGTTAATATATTTCTAAGTCCTTTCTTATTCTACTTTGTAAACTCAGATATGATGTTAAACTTTCTAAATGATGACAACAGAAAAGAATTACAACATTAGTTAAGGGTAGAAAAATGGTAGAACCCAATGGAATACAGGCAGACCTCAAAGGCTGGAAATTAAAGTACATTTGCGTTTTTTAGCATTACTAATACCAGCCAATTAATGGTGGAATGACAGACTTTGGATGGGCAGGCAGTCTGAAAAAGATCTTACAGCCAGTGTTCTTGAATATTCTAACATGCCCTGTTGATGTCCCAGCTTGGCTCCCAGTTATTTACTATAAGCAGATACAACTCCTCCCTGCGTGGTGGGGACACCTAAACTAAAAAAAGAAAAAAAAAGTGGGGAGTAAGGGGATATGGAAAGGAGAAGGATAGAAATACAAATGTGTCAAACCAAAAGAAAATTACCTGTGATGAGAACATTCTGCTATAAGACTACACGGGGCTTCCTCATCATTCTCAGTGCAACTCTCAAAAGACACCTCCAATAGAAGAAGTCTTTAAATGCTTTAACCAACACATACATTCAGAAGGAAGAAACTTCTTTGGATGTGAGATTAGTCCTTTACACCTCACCTTCAATCCTAAAAATGGTAGATAAGGGGAAAAGGAGGCATTCTAATAGTTGCAGGCCTGTCTTAGCAATGGACCAGAATGCTGCTGGACTCAGATCTTATGAATTTACAATCCAATTCAGTCCAATGTGCCTTTGAACTTCACTATAACTTTCAGACTGTTTAGTAACAATGTGATGAGATATCAAAAAATGAAATACTGACTGCAAATAAGGGGAGGTTCATTCACGCATTTTAAAGGTAACCAACCACCTTCTAAGATGACTAGAATTTAAAAAATGGAAAATAACAAGTGTTGGTGAGGATGCGGAGAAATTGGAAGCTTCACACATTGCTGGAGGGAATGTAAAATGTTTCAGCTGCTGTGGAAAACAGTTTGGTGGTTCATCAAACAGTTAAACATAGACTTACTAATACCATATGACCCAGCAATTTCACTTCTAAGTAGAGACCCAAAAGAAACAGGTATTCAACTGAAAACAGGTGTTCAAAGACTTGTGCATGAATGTTCATAGCAGCACTATTTATAATACAATAGTCACTGCTTGCTTCGGCAGCACATATACTAAAAATTGGAACGATACAGAGATTAGCAAGGCCCCGCACAAGGATGATTCACGAAGCGTTCCATATTTAAAAGAAAAACAATACAATAGTCAAAAGGTGGAAACAACCCAAATGTCCATCAGCTGATAAATGAATAAACACAACGTGATGCATCCATACAATGGAATATTACTCAGGGATAAAAAGGAATGAAGTGGACCAGGCTTGGTGGCTCATGCCTGTAATCCCAGCACTTTGGGAGGCTGAGGTGGAAGGATCACTTGAGGCCAGGAGTTCAAGACCAGCTTGGACAACATAGTAAGACCCCGTTTCTAAAAAAAAAAAAAAAAAAAAAAAATGTTTTTAAATAGCCAGGTGTGGTGGTACATGCCTGTAGTGCTAAGTACTTGAGAGGCTGAGGCAGGAGGATTGCTCTGCTTGAGCCCAGGAGTTTGGGGCTGCAGTGAGCTACAATCGTGCCACTATACTCAATGCCACTACATTCCAGCCTGGGTGACAGAGCAAGACCTTTTCTCTTAAAAAAAAAAAAAAAAAAGTGGATGGGCCTCAAAAACATATGCTAAGTCAAAGAAGCTAGATACAAAAGGTCACATATTCTATAATTCCATTACATGAAATATGCAGATTAAGTAAATCCATAAAAACAGAAAACAGATAAGTGGTTGCCAGGAGGTAGGGGAAGGGGAGAATGGGTAGTAACTATTTAATATGCATGGTGATAAAAATGTTCTGGAACTAGGTAAGAGTTTGTAGTTGCATAAAATGTATATGTACTAAATATCAATAAATTGTTCGTTTTACAATGGTTAATTTTATGTGGTGTGAATTTTACCTCAATAAAAATATTAACCCCCTTGCCTAATAGCAGATCACAAGGTAAATTTTTTAATACAGTTGATACATTCATTCAACCACTATTTATTGAGCTCCTACTATGTGTAAGGCACAGGAAAGTGATGAATAAAAAACAGACAGTGGCCAGGTGCAGTGGCTTATGCCTGTAATCCTAGCACTCTGGGAGGCAGAGACAGGAGGACTGTTTGAGCTGAGGAGTTCAAGACCAGCCTGAGCAAGAATGAGACCCCACCTCCACTAAAAATAGAAAAAAAAAATTAGCTGGGCAACTGAAAATAGAAAAAATTAGCTGGGCATGGTGGCGCACGCCTAGAGTCCCAGGTACTCGGGAGGCTGAGGCAGGAGGATCACCTGAGCCCAGGAGTTTGAGGTTGCTGTGGGGTATGGTGACACCACCGCACTCTAGCCAGGGCAACAGAGACTCTGTCATAAACGAAAAGGAAGAAAAAGAAAAAAACCACAGACAGTCCCTGCCTTCAAGGAGCTTAGAGTGTAGCAGGAGATACCAGGCAATCATCAAATGCTCACAGAAATCAGCCAAGTATCAAGAAAGATGGCTGCATATTACTCACAAAGCTAACCCAGCAAGGAGCACAACCACCATGTAGAACACAAACCTGATTGTATCGTTCCTCCAGCCCCTGCTTTCATGGTTTCTCACTGATCTTAAAACTGGAGATTAAAATCCTTACTCTGACCCGCAAGGTCTTATACGTGATCTGGCCTCTTTCTTCTATTTGTCCAGCTTCATCTTGCCCCAAGCCTCTCCTCTTCCCTTTCTCTGTTATAGCCCATTGGTCTTCTTTCCATTCCAGGTGAGCCTCAGGCCCCTTCCTGTCCCCAGGCTTTGTATTCCACTGCTTCCCTCAGCATAGAATACTCTTCCCTCTTTAGCTACTTACAATCATCCTTCAGATCTCACCAACCATCAGTTTCTCACAAAGCCTTCCCTGATGAAAACTCAAATGAAGGGAAACCAATAACATGTTCTCCAAAATCTGTCTGCTACAGGGAATGAGCAAAGCATGAAGAAAATCTCAATTCAGTTTCTCAAAAAGGCACAACTCCAAGTCTCCTCCTAAAGTCTCCTCAAACGTACCTATCAATATTTTCCCAAAGAAATCCTTTGTGAATTCCTTGACTTTGCAAAAAGTGCTTTTTTAAAAAAACTTTCTGATCATTTTCAGTAAAATCAAGGCAGTGATTGTGATGACAAGAACTCTGTATAGTCTATTAGGACACTTTTGTTAATTAAACATAATTTAATGTGACTGGTTACTGGGATGCCTTGTTAATTGATTTATATCTACTTCAATTTTTATCCTGAACAGTATTCAGATTTATCATTTCCAGCTGACTAAACAGTTGATTAAAAGCAGAAGTAATGGTTATTTCTATTTTTTTAAAAAAAGTCAGGCTTTAGGCTAGAAACATAATCTCCAACATAATATTGTTTCTGTGAAGAATATAAGGTTAGACTTATATTAATTTGACCTATAGGAAACTTTCCATGAACATAAACTGCCATAAAATGCAAAGACAAATTGTAAAAGGTTCTCAGGAGGGCCCATCACGTGAAACAAACATGCACCATGGAACAGAGGCTGGGACCAAGGCAAACACAATTCAAATCAGCCAGACATGTGCTGTTCTCTTTTCAAGTTTACCTCATTTAATAATCATAAATTGGGGCAGGGTATTTTTCACAGCATTAATTTCTCTGCAAACAGAGCAGAGAAAAATATCACTAAACTATAGAAAGTCCCACACAAAAAAGATCCTGCCAAAGCTGTCAAAAGACATTTATACAACATTATCTCTGTGCTTTTTGGAAACTGAAAATTATTTAAAGAATAACATCTTAATGATTAACATATATTATTTACTTATACACATATTTGACATAACAATTAGTAACTAAGCTTGCACAAAGAGTTTACTAATAAATGAATAAACAGTAGCCTGTAATCAACACCACTATTTCTTGGATCACAGTTTCCAGAACACTATTGGGCTATCAACCCAAAATCTAGATACCCTACTCCAAGTGGAAAACAAAACTTGTTTGTTTTTAGTAGTTTTCATCTGCACTCCTGAATGTTTATAAATACAAAATGCTAGTTCATGAAGTGTGCCTAAACCCTACTAAGATCAAAGAATTGTTTCTATTTGGTCACAGCAAATACCTCCTCCTATGGAAAACCCTCCTATAGGGTGGGGTGGGGTAGAGAAGGAGGACTGCAAGTTGAAATGGTGTTGGTACAATGGGTTGGAAAAGAAAGGTATTTGTTCAAATGAAACTCCAAATGAGTATACTAAAATTCAACATTCAGGAGCTGCAGAGCTGTAAGAATAAAAAGCCCTCCTTTCATTGATATTCAAAAAACAAGCTAGCGAATTTTCTCCCTTCAGCTTTTGCTGTCCCTATGCTGAGACTACATGTGCATGTTTTTGTTTCTAGGCTTTCATGGCAGACAGAGCTAGGAATTATACAAATGAATACACATATATACACACATTTATGTCTCTCTCTATATATAATTAGTTCATACTGACATCTCTGACTTCAACACACAGGTTTCATTCTAGTCTTCCCTCTTTCCATATTTGTAATTTGTTTCTCACAGTGTCAAATGTGGCTCTGATTATCCACGATATATACTTTTCTCAATCCTGCTATATAGTTTCAAAAAAATAAAATACTAAATAAAAGAGTTTCCAGATTGCTAACCCATACCCATGTGAAAAACAATTTTACTAAGTACAATATTTGCGTACCATTCTATTTGTCTTTAGCCTTATAGTATGCAATCAAAATAAGGTTTTTCTTTTCTTCTTTTTATTTATTTATTTTTTTTGAGACAGTGTCACTTTGTTGCCCTGGCTAGAGTGAGTGCCGTGGCGTCAGCCTAGCTCACAGCAACCTCAAACTCCTGGGCTTAAGCGATCCTCCTGGCTCAGCCTCCCGAGTAGCTGGGACTACAGGCATGCACCACCATGCCCGGCTAATTTTTTCTATATATATTTTTAGTTGTCCAGATAATTTATTTCTATTTTTAGTAGAGACGGGGTCTCGCTCAGGCTGGTCTCGAACTCCTGACCTCGAGTGATCCACCCGCCTCGGCCTCCCAGAGTGCTAGGATTACAGGCGTAAGCCACCGTGCCCGGCTACAGTGAATCTTGTATAGAAAAACAACTCACACACACAAGTGGTATATTTCAATCACAAAAATTTCTACTTACCAAATTTTTTGGCACCCTGGATAGTAGAAAAGGCAATAAACAACGGAGTTTTTAAAACATTATATATACGTTATTTTTAAAACATTATATATACATATACACTCTACCTGGAGCTCAGAAAAAATAGAACCTAGTAAGATGACTTTTTTTAAAAAGTGACAATTTGATTTCACTAAGGAAAATTGTTCTTTCTTCCTAGTTCCCCTAGCTAACTATGTTCCTGCCACTAGAACAATATCAGGTTATAACTCAAAGATGATGGGTCCATGGCTCTCCAGGGCTTATCTTACCTTGCCTGGCCTAGAGTACATGAGCAGGTTTTAAATTCCATACCATCTACATGCCCTCCAAGACTACCAATTTTCCCCCTGCCACCCTGCAACCCAGCAACTCTCCCTTTCTTCTTTTACTCTTTCACCTTTTGCTGTTGTGGAAGGTCATCAGTCAGCAAATAGGAAAAGACTGGTTTTGTGAAGCCCAATCATTTTGCTCCTTTTGCCTGCACTCTTCAGTGACCTCTGATCTAGAGCTATACCAGATCCTGCAAGGGACAAGTTCACAACTTCATGGGGTTGACAGAAAGTAGGACATAAGTGAAGGAAGTACATAAATATATTTGCAGCACACTGCTAAGTAAACACACAGGAAGAAAGAAATAAGGGTTGCTGGAATGTAGAGGCTGACTGGGACTGGGTAGAGTTAGTCTAAAATTTCCAGGAGATTTATATGTCTGAGCCTTGGATAATTTTGGCCTCTTCTAATCCAGAATTCAATCAAATTAGTTTTAAAATCGGTCATATGTGTCATGCTCCAAAGGCAGAGTTTGCATACAATGGAAAGAGAATTTTATTTTCACTCATATACTGTGCTTGGTTTCAGATCTCCTCTAACAAACCTGACCTTCGCTAGCCATACTAACTGCATTTTCCACTAATAGTCCTCAGCCAGAATCCTCTACTCTCACTAGGTTGGTGTCCCACCTCATTTTCTCTGCAAGTATCTCAGTTTACTCCCAAATGCTGTTCTCTTGGACTGGAATTGTCTGCATGAGTCTCCTTGTAAGCAAACCGAAAGTTCAACTAGTACCAAATTCACCAGCTTAATTAAGAGTCCCTGTAACATATGGACAGCTGTAGATACATAAAATTGGCAAACCCTTATAGACTGGTTTCCCCTCAAGGTGATCAACCAGTGATTCCTAAAGATCTGTCTTATTCTCTTAGTATAAGACTGGGATTTGATTCCTCAGTGAAGATAAAGCAACACCTAAGTGTGTGTTATGAGCAGATTAAGAATTTTATAGATGGATAGATGGAAGGATGAATGGAAGGAAGGATAGAAGAATTACAAACAAACAGATATGGCTCACCCGTTTGACTAAACCAGCTTGGCCCCAAAATCAGTGTCATTGAGAGCCATTTGAGATCACTAAGGATCATCAAGCTATGACTTGAGATGAGAATACAGTTTTATCAAGGCTAGAATCTCCATGTTTAACTGTCTCATGAACATTTAATGGGTGTTTTTTTGATGCTCAAAAATCAGAGGTACTCTGACATTTGTGATTTTAATGACCTTCTTTCAGAGAGTATGGCAAGTACCAGGTTGTTTCAAAATGGCCATACAAGGGATGGTGAAGAAGAGGAGCATACTGGCTAAGTGTGCGAGTGCTGAAGCCAAATGTCTGGGTTCAAATCTGCCACTTACCAGCTACATGACCTGGGGCAAATTCCTTAACCACATGATGTCTCAGTTTCACCACCAGTCTAAAAGGCGATAATGATGTTAATAACAACTTATAAAGCAACTTACGAAACAGTGCCTTCATACAGTAAAGACAAAAAATATTAGTTGCTGCTATACAGCAAAATGGAATAGTAAATTCCTTTGCTGCCAATAACCAGTTGCTTCTGATACAGATAAAAAATTAATGTCCATGTAAAAAATGTAATCCTAATACAAATAATTAAAGTACATCTGCAGGGTTATTACACTTGAAACTCAGTGGACACAAATGAAATCAACATGAACATTTTTCTAACTAAAATAAAAACCGATGTAATCTTTGTGAAATAAAAGCAATGAGAAAGGGAACAAGCTTACAAAATCAAAATGACCACAAATAGTTCTATAATCTATGTGACACTAACCAGATAACACTTCTTAATTAGCATATGAACAAGCTAATAGTACATTGTGTCTTTACTCAAGATTTCACAGAACATTCAAAATGCTTGTAAAAAGAAAGGAAAAACCAACTTCAAAAGGTTCCTCAAAGGTTATGATAAATGATTCCGTTTAGGGTACAATGCGTGGAGTAGCAGAAAGTGGGGGGCTCTGGGTAAGCACTAGGGCTAGAAGCAGAAATAAACAGCATGTGTAATCAAATTTACAAAACTATGCCATACCACATGGCTCTGCAACACCTGCAATGCAGGGAAAATAGTGCACTGGGAGTAAGAGGAAAGCACATATACAGGCAGGCAGCAGGACGAAACATCCCATGCTGCCCTGGGAGCACCCTAACTAAAGGGAAGAAGGTGGTCGGAGCAGCCACCTGCTATAGACAAAAAGAGGGCCAGCTGGCCTCGGACATTCACCTTCTCCTACAATCTTTCCAAATCCAATCAAATAATCTGTGTGTACAGAGGCATATGTATTTGTAAGATTCCCTCTAAACCAAAGGCCCATCCTGTTTTATTGAAATAAATATTTTAAACACATGAAATGAGCTAGGCACAGTGATAAGCATCATTCCCATGCTAAATCAGGAAGCTTATTTCACCAGAAAGCCAACTGTGAATCTCAGTTCCTCCTCTCTGTCTCAGTTTTCCCATTCATAAAATGTGGGAGTTGAATGAGAAGGTTCCTTTGGGCATACAATATTTTACAGATTTACCAAAAATTGACCAAGAGAGATAGGATCAAGATGGCCAACTAGACACAGGTAGTATGTGACCCTTCCGTGGAGAGGAACAAGAATGGTAAGCAGATTCTCATGTTTTGAACAGGTCGTCTAGGAGAAAATGCTAGGATTCACCAGGGAAGCAACAGGAAGCACCAAAAGTGGGTAAAGAGAGAGTTCCTGCCAGGGACTGGCTTAACAGCCAGGAGAAGCTCCTGGAGGCGGGGAAACAGTAAGAGAGACAACTCCAATGCTCCGTTCTCCGAGGGCAGCTTTTATAGTCTTGGCTACAAGAGAATCCCCTAAGCCATGTAGGTCTCGGGCCTATCATAGGGAGCTGCGTGGAGATTACACAGAGATGTTGCCATCATCTTAAGTAACTCAGGAACAGACAAATAAATGCGACATGTTCTCACTTGTAAGTGGGAGTTAAACTATGGCTACACAAGGACACACAGAGTGCTATAATGGCCGTTGGAGACTCACATGGGGGGAGGGTAGGAGTGGATGAGGGATGAAAATTTACCTACTGGGTACAATGTACACCATTTGGGTGATGGGCACACCAAAAGCCCAAACTCCGCCACTATACAATACATACAAGTAATGGAATTCAACTTGTATTCCCTAAATCTATTAAAATAAAAATAAATTTTAAAAAGACAGTCATAAAGAAGATGAAATTATGCAGATTCAACTTCTTCAATGTGAAAACAAAAATTACCAAGTTAGAACCCTAAAGATGGAATGTTCAAAATGGTGACAGGAACATAAGCAGGTATTTACCTAAAAAGAATGTCAGATGATTAAGTGGGTAAGAAGTCATGACCAACCTTAGGTCCTGGTGGACAAACTTGTCTGCCTCTCCTCAGTTTCTCCAGTGTACCTCACCACCCCAGGGGCTGGACCCAACCCCAATCCATTACTGATAAGCCTCAGGCCCAAGGGACCCTCTCTCTCTCCTTTGGGGGCACATAGCCTACAGTCAGCTCAAAACTGGCCTCCAACATTAAGCCTTGCATAATGCCACCTCCCTAAGCAGCAGTAGTCCCGTGTTTGATTTTAGTGACCAGAGGGCAATGTGGGACAGAACCAAATCTAGAACTACTCCAGAGCTTCTGGTTTTAAAAAATTAGAGACACCACCATAAATGTTTCTGCTTTGTCATTAATGCATTTATTAACAATAAATGTTTAAAGCAATTTATTTTGGTATCAGGAGAGTTCAGGCATTTTTGAGAGAAAAATATTAGGGAATAAATGTACAGGGGAAAGCAGTGAGGAGTCTGAATATAGATCATGTATTAAAGTGACTGGAGAAAATAAAAAGACCTCAATGTGCCTCATACTAAGTATAAACTACATTAATTAAAACTTTTAAACACTGAAGTACTCAAGTTTATATTAGGTCATTCAATATGAAATGTCCGATTTTGAATCAAAAGTGTAGCTTATTGTATCTCAAAAAAGAAGCAGTACAACAATCAAAGTATGCGCCTAAACAATCAACACAGTTTTGCCATCTTAATGGTAGGTAGCTTGTTTACGCCAGCAGTGAAGAAGCCTGGAGAGCGAGTGGCGATAAAATAGCAAAAGGTGTTTTTCCACAGCTTGTTGAGAATTGAATATCTTTCCTTGCAAGAAGTGGTCCAAAGCCAGGAAGAAGTGGTCGTCAGTTGGTGCAAGGTCTGGTGAATACAGCAGATGACAGAGTTTGCAAGTCCAGCTGCTGTAGAGTGAGCAGAGTTGCTTGTGTTACAGGTGGTAGAGCACTGTCTTCCAAGAGAATTGGCCTGTTTCTATTGACCAGCCTTGGCTGCTTAATCACAAGCATCCTCCTCATTTTGTCCTATCGGGTGCAACAGACATCTGCTGTAAGCGACTGACCAGGTTTCATGAAGCTGTAGTGGATAATACCAGCACTGGACCACCAAACAGATACCATTAGCTTTTCTGGATGAGTATTTGGTTTTGGACCGTGTTTCAGCACTTCATCTTTATCCAACCATTGTGCCAAACACTTGTGATTGTCTAAAGCATCCTTTTTTTTTTTTTTTGAGACAGAGTCTCGCTTTGTTGCCCGGGCTAGAGGGAGTGCCGTGGCGTCAGCCTAGCTCACAGCAACCTCAAACTCCTGGGCTCAAGCCATCCTTCTGCCTCAGCCTCCTGAGTAGCTGGGACCACAGGCATGCAACACCATGCCCGGCTAATATTTTCTATATATATTTTCAGTTGTCCATATAATTTCTTTCTATTTTTAGTAGAGACAGGGTCTGGCTCTTGCTCAGGCTGGTCTCGAACTCCTGGGCTCAAGCATTCCACTGCCTCGGCCTCCCAGAGTGCTAGGATTACCGGCCTGAGCACCAGCCTGAGCTACTGCGCCGGGCCTATCTAGCTTCTTTACCTTGCCAATTTGCTTCAAATGATCCAATATTGTTCGAATAGTAACATCAAACCTTGCTGCTAATTCACGCGTAGGTTGAGATGGATTCGCTTCCACTACAGCTTTCAGGTCATAATTATCCACCTTGGTCTCAGGAAGCCCGTGGGGCTTATTTTCAAGATTAAAATCACCAGAATGGAACTTCTCAAACCACTGAGGTACTGTGCGTTCATTAGCCACATCCTTCCCAAACACTTGGTTCATATTCCAAGCTGTCTGTGCTGTGTTGGTTCCATGACAGAACTCATATTTGAAAATAACACGAATTTTTGACTTAACCATGTTTTCACAAAAATTACTCTTAAAAAAAATTGAAAGATAATCACACACCAAAATGTGCATTTGAAAGACTGAAGACGTACCTTCACAATAAAAATAAAACAAGATGTGTTGAAGTGAAATGCCAGAAATATTAATTGTCAAACTTAGTACTTAAGGAAATCAGATATTTCATACTTAATAACCTATATCTAAAATACACTTTAGAGGCTGCGCAAGGTGGCTCATGCCTGTAATCCCAGCAGCACTCTGGGAAGCTGAGGCAGGAGGATCGCTTGAGGCCAGGAGTTCAAGACCAGCTTGGGCAACATAGTGAGACCTCCATCTCTACAAAGAACAATTTAAAAAAATGAGCAGAGTGCGGTGGCCCACGCCTGTAGATATTCAGGAGGCTGAGGCACGAGGCCTGCTTGAGCCCAGGAGTTTGAGGCTGCAGTGAACTATAGTAATGTCACTGCACTCCAGCCTGTGTGACAGAACAAGACCCTGTCTCTTAAAAAAAACAGAGAGAGAGACAACACTGACAACATGTTAATAATTACACTGTATTCACTTTTAGGAACTACTGTCTTTATTCATAATTCCCACTATTTAAGGCCCAAGGTAGGGTTTCCTACATAATTATTCTTTACAAGAGAACTCTGCTAATTCTCTGCCTTTCTAATTCTGCATCATTATTACAACCTTTTAAAAAATCTTCGAAATCACTTTTAAACATGCTTATGCTTGCCAAATACTGTCCCATTCTTTTTTGATATGTTTGAATGGGTTTGCTTTGGGAATAATTAAATTTAAGAAATAGCCACAGCAAGAGGGAAGTTGTAGACCACTACAGAGATTGCTCAGACTGTTGTTGTGTGGGAATCTCTATCACATAAATTTCATTACCAGTCATCTGGTTTCATTGTGACCCTCCAAAAATAAGTTTGTCTTATACATTTATATTTAAAAGTTTATAATAAAGGGCCAGGCATTGCTTGACCTTTAGAAATAGTGCCTCTTGCATGAGCCCAGGTAACCTCTGGCTGTTAACCAGTATGTTATATAACAAACTGGAACAAGATTTGCTAAGGGATTTCAATTTTACTAATGCCTACATGTTTCCACACTGATGAACACTGGATTTCTTTCCTAAATAATTTTCATCCAAAAGAAATCCTAAACAGCTAAATTATAAGACTTTCTGGTGTCAGTGGCTATAAATCTCAGTAATGATCACTCTACACTTGGTTTACTAGAACGGAGTCTCTTTGATAATCAGGATTAAAGGGCTAATCAAAATCGGCTTTATAAATGTTTCAGTAGGGTTAGGTAAACAATTGCCCATAGCATAAGAATGCAATCTACCGTGTAACTCCTACAGTTTACTTTACTTTTGCTGCCAATCTTTTTTCCTTTTCCTTTTTAAATAAATAATTCGATAAATAGATGAGTAAACACCCAACTACCCAGTTGCTATAGTGAAAGCAGGATTTGGGCTCTAATGGTGACTATAAAATACTATGAGGAAATGCCTTTATTTACTCCTAGGAATACATATTTAAAATTTAAAAGTAATACAAATATGTATATCACAAGTAAGGGTTTTGGCAGCATTTCTAAAACAGCATGCTCGTTGTTATAGCTTGTGTTTTGCATGAAGCAGACCTACATTAGTTAGAATAAATGTTAGGGTTTGGAGTAGGAAGCACATAACCTAGAACTCTAATCAGGCAAACAATATCCACAGAGGGAAGGGGTTGGTGGAAGCAATTGCCAGGTACTCCTGTGGCATTCTGGACTGCCCACACAGCATTTACGGAAAATGCCTGTACAAAAAAAAAAAAAAAAAGTGGAACCTAAAGGCCAGTTACATCTACCCATGACTCTCATTCAACTGCCCATCCTCATCCTCTTCCTAGAAGTTTCTTTCTTCTACCCCACATACATGCCCCAACCCTCTCTATCCCAATCCATTGATTAAGCTATGTCCTACACAACCCATCATCCTCTTTAATCAAACTCTCTGCATCTTCAACATCAGAAAGCCTTCTCTACAACTACCCACATTCCCTCAGATTTGGCTCTCTTCTGGAGGCACTTCCCCTATATCTATATCCCAGAGGGCTAGGGGCCAGCTTCTTCTTGCCTCCCCCTTGCTTATGCAGCCCATTAATCTAACCTTATGATCATCCATTTAGGCTCACACCATCTGGAGATACCAGTTTTTATCCATCCTCATCATGATCATTTATGCATCTCCTGAACACTTCCCCTTCATTCATTTGGGTGGCCTCTCCATCCTATCTCCTGCCATTAGCTGATGAAATTTTCATGTACGTGTGGACAGCCTACTCCATACCTGTTTCATAGTTTGTGGACTTCCTTATCTTTAGTGACCTTTACTATCCCTCATCATCTCTATCAAGCACAGATCTCTGGTCACTTATTGACACTGACTGAAGACTTTGAAACTTGGCTTACAGTCCTGTTCTCTACTTCACAGTACCTGGAAATTCCATCATCCACATGGACCTCCCCCATCCAGAAACCTAGATTGCCAAGTCCCAAAATTCCTTTGCTTTAAAGATTTACTCCTCCACTCTGCTTTAGCCAACTACTCTCTATGAGAGGCTAGAATTTATTATCACCTACTGGTTCATCCTTGATACCTTAACAATAGCCCTTTCTCATCTTTTTAGCTTTTTAACTCTCACTATAATGCTAAGACCTCTACTCTGGTTTCTTAGTTTGTTTATTTGTTTTTATTTTGTTTAGAGATGGAGTTTCACTATGTTGCCGAGGGTGGAGTGCAGTGACATCATCATAGCTCACTACAGCCTTGAACTCCTCGCTTTTTGCCATAATTGACCTACCTACAAAGCCCTAAATCCAGAACCAATCTCAGAAACCAATCCTGTATACAGAAAGCTGAGAACAGTTTTGGTAAAACCATACTAATGTGACTAATGTGATGTCATCACAAATTCTTCAGTGACACTCCACAAACTTCCCATTTGTTCTTATTCATCTCACTCTCCACTTATCATAAAAGCTTCATGAATCTCAAGACCCCTACCATAATCCTCTGTATATGGGTGACCATGCTCCTACATCCCTTCCAAAATCAGGGTCATTTACGGGGCATTCCTTCACAGTTCCCTGTGTGTGCACATCAGCTCTTTCCCTCCTGTTTGAGAAGAGGAGACCTCTTCTCCCACTCAAGACTGATAAAGACTGTAATCCTAGCACTCTGGGAGGCTGAGGTGGTCAGATCGTTTGAGCTCAGGAGTTTGAGACCACCCTGAGCAAGAGCAAGACCCCATCTCTACTAAAAAATAGAAAGAAATTAGCTGGACAACTAAAAATATATAGAAAAAAAATTAGCCAGGCATGGTGGCGCATGCCTGTAGTCCCAGCTACTCGGGAGGCTGAGGCAGTAGGATCACTTGAGCCCAGGAGTCTGAGGTTGCTGTGAGCTAGGCTGACACCACGGCACTGTAGCCAGGGCAACAGAGTAAGACTCTGTCTCAAAAAAAAAAAAAAAAAAAAAGGCGAAAGAAAGGGTCCTGGTACATCTGCTGCCTGCCATCATATGGAGGTGCTTAGGCTTAGGCCTATGCTGCTGATCAACCTCTCTCACAGATTTTCATTCTCTCTCAAAAAAAAAAAAAAAAAAAAAAAAAAAAAAAAAAAAAAAAAGACTGATAAAGAGCCTCCACCCATGTTCTTGATCTCCATCTTCCTTCCCATTTTTTTTTTGCTCCTTTGCTCCAATAATCCAATAATCTCATCTTCCCTCTATCATCAACTACTTCATCTCTACTCTGTATCTCCCCATGGTTCCTTAACTTACATACGTTTAAGTGCTTCTTTTCTTTAAAAACAAAAACAAAAAACCACAATTTCCTTGATAAGGTATCCTTTTTAGCCTGTTCTCCCTCTTCCCTCTGTAGCTGCAATGTAAACTGATATCCTTTAGGGTAGAGATTTTTCATCTGTTTGTTTTGTTCACTGGCATATCACTAAAACCTAGAGCAATGACTGGCACATAGTAGGAGTCCAATAAATAATTGCTGAATAAGTGACTAGTCTCCTCAAAAGAATACACTCACTCACTCTACTTTCTTGCCTCCTCTTCACTCTTTCAGCCCTCTCTCTGTAAGCTGGTCCCTAGCTCCACATACCTGCAACTTTAGCTTGCCAAATCCAGTGGATAGAGTTCCCAGTCTTTACCTTACTTTAGCCTCTGCTATGGTTTGAACGTCCCTTCCAAAATTCATGATAAAATTTAATTGCCACTGTGACACTATTAAGAGGTGAGACTGGAACTGTTAAGAGGTGATTAAGCCATGGGGGCTCTGCTCTCATGAACAGATTAGTGTCATTATCACAGAAATGGGTTCCTTATTTCGAGAGTGAATTGTTACAAAAGCAGGTTAGGCCCCCTCTTGCTTGCTTTTTCTTGACCTTTCCTGCTCTGTTGCACTCTTGTCTTTTTGCCTTATGCCATGGGATGACACAGCAAGAATGCCCTCAGCAGATGTGGGCCCCTCAACATTGGATTTCTCAGCCTCCAGAACTGTAAGAAATAAATTTCTTTTCCTTATAAATTACCTAGCCCATGGTACTCTGTTATAGCAACAAAATGAACTAACACACAAAAATGATACCAAGGGTAGGTTGTTGCTATAACAAATACCTGAAAATGTGGAAGCAGCTTTGGAATTGAATAATGGGTACAGGCTGAAAGAATTTGGAAGAGTAGGTTAGAAAAAGCCTAGGTTGCCATAAATGGAGTATTAAGTGCAATTCTGATGAGGGCTTGGAAGAAAAGAGCTGTAGGGAAAGTCTGAAACTTCTTAGAGATTACTTAAGTGGTTGTGATCAGAATGTTGGTATAAATATTAATATGAGGTCTTGTCTGATGAGGTCTCAGACAGAAAAGAGAAATATAAGAAACTGGAGTAAAGATCATCTTTGTTATGAAGTGGCAAAGAAATTGGCTGAATTTTGTCAGAGTGATGAACTGATGAACCAGGATATCTGGTGGAAGAAATTTCTAACTGAAGGAGTGGCATGGCTACTTTTAACTACATACAGATATGAGAGGGGAAAAAATGACTCAAAGATGGAATTTATAATTAAAAGAGAAGCAGAATGGAATGATTTTTTAAAATTTCAGCTAGGCCATGTAAAGAATGAAAAGGCCAGTTTGGGAGAGCAAACCAGGGATATGGTCAATGTCCATTTACTAGATTAGTAGAACAGAAGGGATCATCACCAAGGCAATAAAAGACAGACCCCAGGCATTTCTGAGATCTTTGAGGCTGCCCCTCCCATCACAGGCCTAGACCTCTAGATGGCAGAATGGTTTTAGGGGAGAGGCCCAGGGCACCCTCCACAGAAGCCATCTCAGGTCTCTGCTCCCCACATTCTGGTGCAGCACTACTTGTTCACCCAAACCATGGATCAAGGGGGCCCAGGTATAAATCGACCTGCTGCTTCCAGAAGTTGCAAGCCATCAACCTTGGTGGCTTTACGTGGTACTAATTCTCCTGATATGAGGAATGGAAGAGCTGTGGGGGCATGGCTTCCTCCACTTAGATTTCAAAGGATGTCAAGGACATCCTGGGGACCCAGGCAGAGATGTGTTCCAAGGGTGGAGCTACTGTAGAAAGCCTCTACTAGAGCAGCATTCCTGAGACCTAGGAACTATAGAGCTACCAGCTTATAGCGTCTGCCCAGGTTAGCTACAGGCATGAGACTTCAACCCGTGAGAATTGCTGGATGGACTGGGCACAACAAAGCCATAAGGGCAGGGCCACCTTAGGCCTTGGGGACCCAAACTCTGTCCCAGTGTGACCAGAATGTCCAGAAAATATAAGAGATTATTCTCCAGTTTTAAGACAATGTTGTTTTCGCTGAAGAGTTTTAGACTTACTGGGGACCAGATACCTGCTCTTTCTACGCCCTTTTGGAATAGGAATGTCTATCCTATGCCTCTCCCACCACTGTATTTAGGAAGCATATAATTTGATAATTTCACAAGCTTACAGCAGGAGATGAATTCACCTCAAAATGAATTATGCCTTAAGTTTCTCATTTATATCTAATTTAGATGAGACTCTGGAATTCTGAGTTGATGTGGGAACAAGTTAAGATTTTGAGAGCCATTAGGATGAAATGAATATATTTTATATGTGAGAAGAACATGAGTTTTGGGGGAGTCAGGGGCAGAATGCTATAATTTGAAATCTCCCCTGCAAAACACATGCTGAAATTTAATTGCCACTCTGATGGTATTAAGAGGTGGGACCAGGACTGATTAAGAGGTAATTAGGCCATGAAGGCTCTGCCCTTATGAATGGCTTAGTGTTGTTAAAAGTGAATTCTGCCCTCTCTCGCTCTCATGTTCTCTTGCCCTTCTGCCTTCTGCCATAGGACGACACAGCAAGAAGGCCCCTCGGCCTTGGACTTCCCAGGCTTCAAAAACTGTAAGAAATATATTAATTTTTTTTTCATTATAAATTGCCCAGTCTGTGGTCTTCAGTTTTAGCAACACGAAATGAACTAAGACAACCTCTCTTTAGCACTGACACTATTAGCCATATTCTCCTTCTTGGAAGACTGTTTTCTCCTTTGTTTCCATGACGCCACTTGTCTCACCACTATGGACACTGCTTTTGAGTGTCTGGCAAAGTTTCCTTGCTAGATCTGTTTGTTCTGCCCCACACTAGATGCTGGTATTTCCCTAGATTTGGCCTTCAGATCTCTGTCCTTCACCCCATTCTGCATGTTCTTCCTGGGTTTCCTAATCCATATGTGTGGCTTTAATTACCATTTATATGTTGATGACACCAAAAAGGTTTATCTTCAGTCCCAGACTTCTCTTCTGAACTCTACACACAACATAAGAATAATGACAGGCTAGGTGTGGTGGCTCACACCTGTAATCCTAACACTTGGGGAGGTCAGGAGTTTGAGACCAGCCTAGGCAACATAGTGAGACCCCCATCTCTACAAAAAATTTAAAAATCTGCTGGTGTGGTGGCATGTGCTTGTAGTCCTAGTTACTCCACAGGATGGGACAAGAGGATCGCTTGAGCCCAGGAGTTTGAGGCTGCAGTGAACTATGATTGCACCACTGTACTCCAGCCTGAATTAACAGAGACCCTGTCTCAAAAAAACAAATGATAACCACTGACATTTGAGAGGTTTATGTTGCAAAGCACAATTCTAAGCTCTTTGTATATATTTACTCATTTAGTCCTCACAATCAATTCACAAAGAAGGTATTATTATCCCCATTGTACAGATGTGGATGCCAGGGCACAGAAAGGAAGCAACCTGTCCAGGGTCACACAGCCAGCTAGTAAGTGGTAGAGCTGAAATATAGTGATATGAGTACCATTTTAAAAAACAGCTTTACTGATGTATAATCCACACACTAAATGAGAATTCACTCATCTAATAATACGATGTTTTTTAATATATTCACAGCATTGAGCAACCATAACCATAATCTAACTTTAGAACATTGTCATCATGCCAAAAAGAAACCCAACCCAGTATCTATTAGTAAGCACTATTAATATTTTAACTTTGATTTAAGAAACTGAAATTTTAAGATAATTACATTTTTAAAATAAACTTGAAGAATTGTATTAAGTCAATTAAGATAAACTTTTTTTTACAGTTTACATATACTGGGTTTACAATAGAAAAGATTGTTTTTCTGTGTTTAAAAGAAAATTTTCTAAATAAGTTGATACCATACAAATAAAGAGTAGAATAGTGGCAACTAGAGGCTGGGAAGGGTAGGCAGGAGGAAGGATAGGACAAGGTTAATTAATGGATACAAAAATACAGCTAGATAGGAAGAATAAGTTATAGTGTTCTATAGAGCTGTAGGATGACTATAATTAATAATAATTATATATTTTCAAACAGAAGAGAAGATTTTGAATATTCCCAATATAAAGAAATAATATTTAAAGTGATGGATATGCTAATTACCCTGATTTTATCATTACATAGTGTATATATGAATAGAAATATCACTCTATACCCCATAAATCTGTACATCAATTAAATTTTTTAAAAAAAATTAAAAGGCGCTTTCCACTAGGATTAGTTACCCATATACTATATCAGATTCAAATAAGAAAGAGCTTAATATTTCTAAAGCTACACAAGTATTGAAGCCTTAATGTGTTACCAGAAGGCAGACATATTCAACCTTCATGTGAACAAGAGTAAAAAAGAGAACACCTTTATGAGACTGAATGAAGAATGATCTCTCCTTAAAAACATAATTTTGCACAATGTATCTGTGTCTAGTTACATGAAAAATGAAACTAATTGTTTAAAGCCAGAAGGGTATATAAATGGTAATTATCAACAGCATATATGGCACAAATGAAAAGAAAGTACTTAACAAAAATAAAAATGGAAAAGTCTTTTATTTTTAAACAGAGGAGTTTATCAGACTTTTAACAACTATAATAAGAGAAGATATTTCTATGCTGTTATAGGTAGACAAATGCAGCAAAAGTAAAACTACCATTTATGCCAGCTCTCCTTACTCAGTGACTAAAAGTTACTAATGGGTTATTTCCAATCTAATTTACCTTTTGTGGACTTAGAATAGACCAGGAAAGAAAAAAGGAAGAAAATACATATATAGGTTTTAAGAGATAGGAGAAAAGAATAGCCATTTCATCATTATCAAATTTTACAAGGGAGAATTTTTTCAAATGTCTGTTTCTTGCTCTCATATAACCTGTACCTGATTTGAGGTTTGAAATGTTACTTTAATATAAATCAGATTCAAATCCCATAGTTCCCAATAACTTTGAAACCATTACTGGTGTGAACGGGCAGCTCTTTATTTCCATCTGAGATCAAAGCATGAGGAGAGTAAACTCATCCCCTGGGTCACTCCCGTAGATACTTTAAACATAATCATTAATCTAGCACTACTATGCCCCAGATTCTATATCGTGTGTAGGGGACCAGAGAGGAAGAAGACATCATCCCCTTCCTCAGAGTTAAGTAGCAGAGGAGATATACATCTGATGAGGCAGGATATGAGACTGTGATAAGTAATATGGCCTCAACAAGATGGTTCTGTTTAGACGAAGTAGCCCAAAGTTTTGTCCTAGAAAACATGGTCAGTATAGCTGCAAATACCATAAGTCATGGGAGGAAAAGACTAGTTTCAAAGGAAATGGAAAGTAGAAAAAGGGTAAATCTCAGAATCATAAAGGTATCCTTTTACTCACTAATTCATTCATTTCACAAACAATTAAGTACCAATATATGCCAAGCTCAAGAGATATAAAGACTGAGATTTTGGCCAAGCTCTCAAGTAGGTCTCAGTTTAGTGAGCATAGTAAATGAACACTGACACAGTACACTGACAAGTGGAGATAATAATATTAATGATAATAACAATGGTTAACATGTACTGAAGACTCACTAGGTATTGTTCAAAGCATTTCATATGTATTGATTCATGTAATCCTTATAAAAACTCTATGAGGCAGGTAAATATTACTCTTCCCATTTTACAGATAAGGAAACTGAAGCAAAAAGAGGTTATATGGATTATCCTAGTTTAGGTGGCTAGAAAAGAGCAACGATTCATATCTCAACAGACTGACTCTCAAGCCTCCATACTTAACCACAGTATTACAACGCCTTAATCAAATGTGTAAATCAAGTTCACGTAGTCCTGGATAATGACCCTCACAGCAAAGCTATGAAGTAAGTTTTGTCATCCCTACTTTAGAGGGGAGAAAATTGAGGCACAAAGAGTATAACTAAATCATTCAAAGTCTTCCACCTAAACAGCAGAGCCAGAATTTGAAGACCAGCAACACACAGTGAACTCTAATTTGTTTTCATAAGACAGAACCACCCTCCAGAGGAGAAAACAAACAGGACATAGGATTGACATTATTATAGTTTTGTTGGTATAACACAACTGGATCTGTTGTAATTAGAGCGTGGTGCTTCATAATGACTTGTTTAGGGAAAATTAGGAAGAAGAATTCCTTTTTTTTGGGGGGGGGGCGGGGGGGACAGACAGGGTCTTGGCTCTGTTACTTGAGCTAGAGTTCAGTGGTGTCATCATAGCTCACCGTAACCTCAAACTCCTGGGCTTCAGTGATCCTGAGTGATCTGCCTGCCTCAGTCTCCCAAGTAGCTGGGGCTACAGGCACACACCACTACTCCTGGCTAATTTTTCTACTTTTTGTAGAGTTGGGGTCTCATTCTTGCTCAGGTCTGTCTCCAACTCCTGGCCTCAAGTGATCCTCCCGCCTTGGCCTCCCAAAGTGCTAGGATTATGGTCATGAGCCACCGTACTGGCCTAGGGAAAAAAATTCTATCTTACTGATAAGGAAAACCCCCATCTATTACTTAACATAGCAGCCACCTGAGACCCCCACTCCTTACAAAAGACCCGAATTAACATAATACTAACCTAACACCTGGCCCATCAACTAATCTATTACCTGACACATCAACATAACAGTAAATCTATTACCTGGCACATTAACATAACACAAATAGCCTTCCAAGGCTATCATCCACTGGGAAATGATGCCCTATAATAAACATATAAGAGCATCAAAGGGGGGAATAAGGAAAACCCCCATCTATTACTTAACACAGCAGCCACCTGAGACCCCCACCCCTCACGAAAGACCCGCATCAACATAATACTAACCTAACACCTGGCCTGGCCCATGAACTAATCTATTACCTGACACATCAACATAACACTAAACCTAACACCTGGCACATCAACATAACACTAAACCTATTACCTGGTACATCAACATAATACTAACCTATTACCAGGCGGGCATTAGTCACCTGAGACCCCATCCCTTGGATCACCCCAACTTAATAAAAGTGGAAAAAACTGGGTAGACGGGGTTCAAAATTTGGTAACAAGACCCCTCTGAGCCCGCCGGCAAATAAACCTTAATTCTCCGACTCTCCGTGTGCCGCTCGGTTTGTCCTCGGTACCAGTCACTGTAACACTTACTGTAACATTGCCTGTTGACTTTAATTTCTAAATGATCTTATCTATTCTAACACTTAGAAAAACACATTTGTTTTCATCATTCCTAAAAACTGTATAAAATAGCACTCATTAGGGCCACATAGCAGTCCAAGTGGTATGTAATTACTAAGATGCTTTATTCAAATTTAAATGACTGATGACACATAGAAATACTGCTCCAGAGTTAGAGTACAATTCCAAAAAATGTTGAAGCCATTAAAAAAAATCCTTAAAGTATTTTTAAAGAAAAAAGTATTAGCAAAAAATGTATTTTAGAATAACTGAAATACATGTAATTATGTTAAGGATACTTCATACATTTAAAATAATTTTGTGGTTTATATTACATAAAATTAATCAGTGTATGTATAATATAAATGTCAACATATAATTTTATAGCTATTAATTTTTAATTTGCTCATTGAACATACTTTACAATATATTTTTAGGATTTAACTTCTTATAAGTGGAACTATAGACCTTTCAACTTTAAGAAATCTAAGGTTCTTTTAACTTGGTAAAAATTTTGGAAAAGTAGCAAAAACCTGACAAATAAGACAAGTTATCAACATTCAAGATGAACAACAATGGTACTTTTTTACACAAGTTTCTGTAAAAGTGGGGGTAAAAAAGACCTTGGATCAAGACCCTGGCTTTGCCACTTACTAACAAGTTGGCAAGTTACTTACCCACTCTGTGCTTCAGTTCCCTTATACATAAATTGGGGACATACTATATTCCTATTAGGATGTAAAAATGATATACATATAGTGCCTGGCCCATAGTTGGCACTCAGTAAATGTTAATTTCCATCACTACCACCCGCGCTCCCATTTTCTGAAAAGATGCTAAGGAAAAAGTATAAAATACTACTTTGGACAGATGGAGCTTAGTACACATACAATTTCACTTTCCAAGACAGCAAGATGAGTAGTTTTCTGCCTTTTCTGCACCAGATTTCTGAAAACTCAAGATCTGCCTATCCTGACTAGATGTCAGTCTTTACAGGCCTGAACCAATTTCTTTCCTGGCTGCAAAAGATGGAGGGCTCTAGAACTGGTAAAACAAAAGAAACAAACAAAAAAACAAACAAACAAGCAAGGACTTAAAAAGTAGAACAGATCCACTAGCTCAAGCACAGCCTGGATTTCTATAATACTATTCATATTCCTCAAAAATCTAAGGGGGAAAAACAAACACCACATGTTCTCACTAATAAGTGGGAGCTAAACGATGGGTACACATGGTCATAAAGTGGTTTAAAGGACACTGCAAACTAAGAAGGGGGAAGGGGGGTGAGAGGAGGGATAAAAACTTACTTATTCAGTACAATGTACACTATTCTGGTGACGTGCACACTAAAAGCTGACTTCAGCATTATACAATTCATCCACGTAACAAGAACACCTATACCTTCTAATATTTTGAAATAAAAATTATTAAAAAAGATTGAAGGGGCTTCTAATCTCAGACCCTGAGCAGGCTTACTGGTCTAATAAAGGTCAAAGTTTGAAAGTTTTTATTTTTGTCTAAAATGTTTATAATTTTTCTTTAGGTATTCACATATCTAATTAAATACAAACTGCTACATTAATCATCAAAAATCCAAAACACAAATTTAAAGATAAAATAATAGTTTTTTAACAACTGTTTAAATTCTATTCAAATATTTATCTCACAAAGAATTATTTGATACTTTCAACTGTGCGATACCAAGCCAGGCTCTGGAAATGCCAAGATACTAGGTGTCTCTGAGGCCAACTTCCCAAGATAGGAATAATTATAACTAATACTTTCTAAATGTTTACTGTATACCAGGTACTCTTGTAATATGTTATATAAACTTATTTGTTTAATCCTCATGGCAACTCTGTGCAGGAACTATTACTACTAGCCCCACTTTACAGAAGAGAAGATCCAGGCACACAGAAATTATGAGACCTCCCCATGGTAACACAGATGAAAATCTGTAGGTAGAATCTGAAGTCCAACAGTCTGGCTCCAGACACTACACTCTTAACAGTATACTCTGTGAGGCAGCTAAGGCAAACATTCTTTCAAATCATTCAACAAATATTCACTGATTGCTAACTACATATCTTGTACTAGTTTAGGCAGTAAGAATGCAACAGTTAAAAGAGACAAAAATCCCTTTCCCCCTTGGAGCTTACACTCTAATGGAAGGAGACAGACAATAAATAAGTAAAATATATAGTATGGTAGACAGTAGTGAGCGCCAAGCAGAACAATAAATCAAGGAGGGCAGATAAGAAGTGTTAGGGAGGTTGTAATTTTAGATAGGGTTGCGAAGGAAGGCCTCCCTGAGAAGGAGACATTATGACTAAAGGAGAGATCCCCCCATCATTCATACACAGACACACAGAAACTTGATAAAGATTTCCCTGTGTCTGTAGTCTCCAGAACTTACAATCTAGTAGAGACGACAAGCACCCAAATAAATCATTATAACCCAGTGTGGTGAATATAATATCAGAGGACCTACAGGCAAGTAGGGGAAAGGAGAGTGCCTAACCCAAACCCAGTTAGGGGTCAGCAAAGACTTTCCAGATGTGATGTCTGAAGTGAGTCTTTCAAAGATCAGTAAGGGTTAGATAGACTAAAACGTAAGAGGAAGGATCTAGCAGGGGAACCAGCATGTGCAAAGGCCCAAGGGCAAGAGATAGTATGGGGTGACTCAGTGACGTACAATGAGTCCACCTATTGCTAAAGGAAAATATATAAGGAGAAAGACAAGAGGCAAGGTTGGACAGGGGCCAAGCCACACTGGGGTGCTTGTGACTGCACTGACATAGGCAAGAACTGTTGACAGCCTGGACTATAGCTATGGCCATGAGAATGAAAAAGATGTAGACAGAGTTAAGAGAGAAAAAAAGAACTGAAAGACTTGAAGGTCTATTGCTTAGATGACAGAGTAAATGGGAACACCACCACCCAGACAGGGAATATAGAAGAAGAACCAGATTTATAAATAGAGGTGATAATGAGCTGTTTTGGACACACTCCTGTGTGTAAGAGGCCTGTAGGAAAGCCAAGTGGACCTCTTCAGTAGGCAGCCCCAAATATAGTTGTATAGCTCAGGGGAAATGACCGCACGGGAGAAGAGAGAGATTTGTTCTTCACCATCCTAAATTCAGCAACTGAGGGCATGGCATTGGATGATATCAACCCACAGAAAGAAGGCCAAGGATAGACCTCTAAGGTCATCAATATTTTTAGGGCTCTCTATGGTTTTATAATGCTGGACACTATACACAATCTCCTCTTTGTTTTTTTTTTTTTTTTTTGAGACAGAGTGTCGCTTTGTTGCCCTGGCTATAGTGAGTGCCGTGGTGTCAGCCTAGCTCACAGCAACCTCAAACTCCTGGGCTTAAGCGATCCTACTGCCTCAGCCTCCCGAGTAGCTGGGACTACAGGCATGCACCACCATGCCCGGCTAATTTTTTCTATATATATTTTAGTTGGCCAGATAATTTCTTTCTATTTTTAGTAGAGACAGGGTCTCGCTCTTGCTCAGGCTGGTCTCGAACTCCTGACCTCGAGTGATCCACCCGCCTCAGCCTCCCAGAGTGCTAGGATTACAGGCGTGAGCCACCGTGCCCGGCCTTACAATCTACTCTTTTAAAGAGTACAATCCAATGGGTTTTTTTTAGTATGTATACAGAGTTGGGCAACCATCACCACTATCCAGTTTCAGGACATTTTCATCCCCATAAAATGAAACCCCATAATTGTTAGCAGTCACTCCCCAACACCCCATCTACCCATCTCCCACCATCCCTCAAGCCCTTAATAATCACTATTTTACTTTCTGCCTTCTCTGGGACTTTTTATAAATAGAATTATATACTATGTGGTTTTTTGTGTCTGCCGTCTTCCACTTAGCATGTTTTCAAGGTTCATTCATGTTGTAGGAAAGCAGTTGTGATTTGCATTTCCCTAGTAACTTATGATCTTGAGCATCTTTTCATGTATAGGCCAGTTGTATACATTTTTTGGAGAAATGTCTATTCAAATCCTTTGTCTATTTTTCAACAGGTTATTTTGTCATTTTACTGTTGAATACACACTGTTTTGGAGTCCTTTCTCTGATGCTTACTGCCTGTGGGATCTTAGATGCATAATTTCATCTTTCTCTATTCACGTGCCTCCATCTATGTATGGGAACAATACAAGTACCTATTCCAAGACTTTAACTAAAAGACAGTTATAAGAGACAAGGAAGAATATTACATAATGGTAAAAGGATGAATTCATTGGAAAGATATAACAATTATAAATATATATGCACCCAATATTAGAGCACCTAAATATACAAAGCAAATGCTGACAGAGCTGAAGGGAGAAATAGACAGTAATACAATAATAGTAGGAGACTTCAATCCCCCTTTGTCAATAATATATAAAATATCCAGATAGAAAAATTAATAATGAAACAGTGGAAATGAAACAGTGGATATGAACAATACTATACACCAAATAAACCTAACAGATATATAAAAACATTCCACCCAACAGCAACAGAATACACATTCTTCTTAAGTGCACATGGAACATTCTGTAACATAGATCACATGTTAGACCACAAAACAAATCTTAACAAATTTAAGAAAACTAAAAAGTACACTAAGTATATTTTCTAATTATAATGGCACGAAACTAGAAATCAATAGTAGAAAGGAGAAAATGCACAGATATGTGGAAATTTACATAATCCTGAACAACCAATGGGTCAAAGAAGAAATCAAAAGTGGAAATCAGAAAAGATCATGAGACAAAAGAAAATGAAAACACAACATACCAAAACATATGGGATATAGCAAAAGCAACACAAAGAAAGTTTATAGCAATAAACACCTACGTTAAAGAAAGATCTCAAATAAACAATCTAATTTTACACTTTAAGGAATTAGAAAAATTAGAACTAAGCCCAAAGTTAGCAGAAGGAAGTAAATAATAAATGTTAAAGCAGAAACAAATGAAACAGAGACTAGAAGAATAGAAAAAAAATGACAGGAACTAACAGTTGGTTTTCTGAAAAAGATAATGACATTGACATATCTTCAGCCAGACTAAGAAAAAAAAAACAGAAAACTTAATCAGAAATGAAAAAGAAGACATTACAACCAATGCCACATGAATAAAAAATGATTATAAAAGATGACTACGAATAATTATACATCAACAAATTGGATAATCTAGAAGAAATGGATAAATTCCTAGAAACATACAACCTACCAAGATTGAATCAGGAAGAAATAGAAAATCTGAACAAATAGTGAGTAAAGAGATTGAATCAGTAATCAAAAATCTTTCAATAAGAAAAGCTCAGGACCAGATGGCTTCACTGACAAATTCTATCAAACATTTAAAAAATAACTAATACCAACACTTCTCGAAGTCTTCCCCAAAAATGGAAGAGGAGGAAACATATTCAAAGTCATTTTATGGGGCCAGCACAATCTGATACCAAAGCTAGACAAAGACACTACAAGAAAAGAAAGCTACAGGCCAATATCTCTAATGCAAAAACTCTCAACAAAATACTAGCAAACAACAGCACATTAGAAGGACCACACACAATGATTAAGGGAGATTTACCCCTGGGATGCAAGGATGCTTCAATATATATAAATCAATACATGTGATATATCACATTAACAGAATGAAAGATAAAAGACACATGATTATCTCAATACATACAGAAAAGCATTTGACAAAAGCATTTCAACACCCTTTTGTGATAAAAAAAAAACCACTCAATGATCTAAGTATAGAAGGAATGTATCTCAACATGATAAAGACCATATATGACAAGCCCACTGCTAATATCATACTCAACAGGGAAAAACTGAAAGCTTTTCCTCTAAGATCAGGAATAAGGCAAGGATGCCCACTCTCACCACTTGTATTCAGCATAATACTGAAGTCTTAGCCAGAGCAATTAGTCAAGAAAAAGAAATAAAAGGCATCCAAATAGGAAAGAAGTACAATTATTTTGCAGATGACATGATCATGGCAACATATGAAATCAACATACAAAAATCAGTTGCATTCCTATACACTAACAACAAACTTTCTGAAAATGAAATTAAGAATCGTAACCTCAGTTACAATAGCATCAAAAATAATAGAATACTTACGAATAAACTTAACCAAGTAGGTGAAAGACTTATACGCTAAAAACTATAAAATGTTGATGAAAGAAATTAAAGACACAAATAAAAGGAAAGACGTAGAAAAAAATTCCAATAGGATTTTTTTAGAAATAAAAGAAGCAATCCTAAAATTCATATGGAAGAAAAAAGACCCAGTATAGCCAAAGCAATCTTGACAAAGAAGAGCAAAGCCGGAGACATCACACTTCCTGATTTCAAAATATATTACAAAGCTACAGTAATTAAAATAGCATGGTAACGGCATAAAGACATAAAGACCACTGGAATAGAATGGAGAAACCAGAAATAAATCCAGGCATAAAGTCAACTGATCTTTGACAAGGGTACCAAGAACACACAATGGGGAAAGGACAATCTCTTCAACTAATGGTGTTGAGAAAACTGGATATTCACATGCAAAAGAATGAAACAGGGCTCCTATCTTACACCACACATAAAAATCAACACAAAATGGATTGAAGACTTAAACATGACACCATAAACAGCAAAATTCCTAGAAGAAAACATAAGAAAAAATCGTCTGTCTTGGCAATTATTTTTTGGATATAACCCCAGAAGCACAGGCGATAAAAGCAAAAATACGCAAATGAGACTATATCAAACTTAAAAAGTATCTGCACAGCAAAGGAAACAATCAACAGAATGAAAAGGCAACCCATGGAACGAGAAAAAATATTTGGAAACCATACAACCAACAAGGGACTAACATCTAAAATATGTAAGAAATTCCTACAACTTAATGGCAAAAAAGCCCCACATAATCCGATTTAAAAAATGGACAAAGGGCTGGGTGCGGTGGCTCACGCCTGTAATCCTTGCACTCTGGGAGGCCGAACAGGAGGATCGCTCGAGGTCAGGAGTTCGAGACCAGCCTGAGCAAGAGCTAGACACCCCCCATCTCTACTAAAAATAGAAAGAAATGATCTGGACGGCTAAAAATATATATAGAAAAAAAAATTAGCCGGGCATGCTGGCACATGCCTGTAGTCCCAGCTACTCGGGAGGCTGAGGCAGGAGGATCGCTTAAGCCCAGGAGTTTGAGGTTGCTGTGAGCTAGGCTGATGCCACGGCACTCACTCTAGCCCGGGCAACAAAGTGAGACTCTGTCTCAAAAAAAATCCTGATGACTAGCTGTAAAAGTTTTTTAAATCATATCTATACTAGTTACGTAAAATGAAAATGAAAGAGAGTCAGAGGGAGACAGACTGACCCTGAATGAAAAAAAAATCACTTCTACTGATTTTATGATCAGATAAAAACAAATTCAAATTTTAAGTTATTATAAAGTACACTTCAGTCCCTGTTTGGCTGACACAACTCAAATATTTTAAAGATAACCTAAGGAATTCAAACACAGGGCTGCTACCTTTCAATAGCTAAAAACTGATTTTGGCCACAGTAACTTTCAGAATAATAACAGCAGCATCTGAAATTACCTACATCAAGCTTACCTTTAATCTAATTATCTGCTGTAGAACAAAGTGAGCAAAAGAAACTTCTTCTAGGTTTAAGATTTTCACAGAAAGATAAGAAGGGGGGGTAAGTTGTATCTTTAAAAGCTTCAAATAAAACTATTATGCCTGTATAACCACACAAGAGAGTTTTCTAAGTATTAATATTAGTAGCCCGTGGATGATTCACGTAAAAAAAAAAAACTGACAGGAGGGAAAAGTGGGGCTTCAGCTTTCATAATCAGCACTTTTAGCATATAATGCTTTGCTGTGTCCAAAGCATCCCAAAATATATGATTTCCTTATTTAAAATTACTGAGTATAATGAATTTTCAGCCTGATGCAGCAATTTGCATTAATTCATGTGACCAGAAATGTATTTACTTTCCAAAGAAACTGCTCTCCCAAAAGAACCAACCAGCAATAAGGCTTGTTTTTCCTTTCAATGCAGCTTTCTTATGTTTAAGTTGTCAAATACAAATGTAGTTGTTTTACACAGTGCAGCAGACCTCAAGTGCTTTAAGAGATACAATTGTACATTTTTAAAGGCATACTATAAATTCTATTTAAAATGTCTATAGCTTCTTGCTTCAACATTGAGTATATGTTTGTAAACCCTGGTTTGATGTGTGATTTTTTTAATCTCAAAATTCAATAGAAAGCTGTTGGCTGTGGAGATTAATGGTATACTCTTAACATAAAAATTGATTGGCTCCATCATAGAGACAGAAAGTAGAATAGTGGTTGCCAGGGTCTGGGGAGAGAGGGAAATGGGGAGTAATTGCTTAACGAGTATAGAGTTTATTTTGCAAGATGAAAGAGTAATAGAGATGGAGGGTGGTGATGGTTGCACAACCGTGTGAATGTAATTAATGCCACAGAACTGTACACTTAAAAAGTTAAGATGGTAAATTTTGTTATATGTGTTTTACTACAATTACAAATAATTTTTAAAAAGCATATTAACTTGTTCCTAAAACATTTTTTAAAAACTTGATTGGCTCCAAAGACAGTGCAATGTAGCAATTAGAGTGCAACCATCAAGTCTTGAACCAAGCATTATGATGATTCCAATTCCATGCCCCTGAGGTCCAGCAAGAACAAAAATAGTACAGATTAGATTATCAGAATAAACTTCCTGTTCTCCTCCTAAGTAGCTAAGTGATTTGCGGAAGTCATTTAACCTCTCCGAGTCTCAGTTTCCTCATCTGTAAAATACCAAAAATAACCAGGTTTCTCTAATGATTCAGTGAGATAATACCTATACAGTTTACATTACAGGAACTAGAATATTAAAAGCACTCAATAAACCTTAGCTATTATTAGCAACCATATGGGTATGAAAAGTTGTTTTTCCCAAACTAAAGAAAGATGCATTTGTTCCCATTTTGGCAAAGGTGTAAGAGGACAGGTGGATGTGTGTGGGTGATTCCAGGTGTTCTACTCCATGGCTGACCAGTTATGGGGATATGTGGGCCCTAGTTTGAATTCAGGCTTTCTCAAAGGTTGCTTCTGGGAAGGGCTGCAGAACAATCCCCAGGGAACTTGTTCAAAATATAGAGCTCTGTGCCTCAAAGCCAAAGCTAGTGAATCCAAATCTCTGGGGATATAGTGTGGGAGTACCAGCCACACCTGGCTGCAGACACAATGAAGAGAATGTGAGAGGAGGAGAAGAGGGGAAAAGGAAAATGAAAAAAATCTGTTTTACCGTGAGGCTTCCTGGATTTCTCTCATTTTGATTAACTTTACTAGCAGATGGTGCATGGATCTTGACATCTATTTCCATGACCAGCCGAATGTCTTATCTAATTTAAATTTTCTTCCCTCCCTTTCCCACCTTCTCTCCCCGGTCTCAATCCTTGAAGGAAGAGCATACCAGACAAATTTAAGACTCAATCCTCTCCCATCACACCACTTTTCATTATCCATTCATTTGATTCCATTGCGGAAAGAGAAGATGAAATCAAATGTCATATTCTCAGAATAAAACTACACAAACTTAGGTATTATAGCACCTATTTCTAGGATCTGCTTGATTTCTCATCTGGCCACTAAAGTCTTAGTAGTTATTGCTTTTCTCATGCTCTTTAGGCAAGAAAAGCAAAGCACCTTTGTAGAACCTTCCTTAGGGTAATCAGGATACCTATCTGGGTTTTCTTTGGAGAACAATAACAACAATCCTAGCGTATTGACCTGGACAGCATCCTGGCCCTTGGGTAAGTGTAGATTTTCTCAGGGCACCGGAGGACAAGTTCGGGAAATGAAAAAGGAAAAGTCCCAAGTTGTCTCTGAAATGTTTTTCTTTGAGAAGTGTTTCTAGCTCATTCTTCCTGTCAAGTTGAGAGGCACCCTTATATATTTTACCTGACAAGAAAACACATTACTTCATCTGCAGTATCAGGAACTAACAAGAGAACCAAACTGCTAACCATTAGTCACTAAATCCTTCTATGGTGCTTAGACTATAACAGGAAGTAGGGTAGTCTGGGAAAAGAAATAACAGCAACAACTACAGCCTTGAACCTCATTCCTGCCACCCTCAAATAAACTTACTAGAAAAGTTACTGATAAAGTGCCAACTAAAAGAAAATGCCACAGCCACTTCACTAACAAGAAGAACAGCAACAAAAATGGTGTGTTTTTTCCCCCAAAATGGTTACATGTAACTGATCTTAGAGACAATCATTATCTGCAGAGGCACCTTCTAGGCCACAGTAATGTTTTCAAGTGCCCTTTCCAAACAAAGCAGTACCTGAGGCAGTGTGGTTCAAATCCTAACACAACAATTTTTTTTTGAGGCAGGGTCTCCCTATGCTGCCCAGACTGGAGTGCAGTGGCTATGCACAGGCACAGTCATAGTGCACTGCAGCCTTGAACTTTTGGAATCAAGGGATCCTTTTGCCTCAGCCTCCCAAATACCTGGGACTACAGGCACATGTCACCACATCCAGCTAACAAATTTCTTTATAACAAGAGATATGCTAAGTAGTTAGTAATAACTATTTGCATCCTGAGCTAGAAAGCAAGGATAATAATAGCACCTACCTCAAAGGATTTTTGAGAGGACTCCAGGAGGTAACCATGCATAAAGTACTTTAAACAGCACCCAACATTTGCTAGGGGAACAAAAAATGTTAACTGCTCCTGCTGTTGTTAGTTTTAAGAAATAGGCCAGGCGCGGTGGCTCACGCCTGTAATCCTAGCCCTCTGGGAGGCCAAGGCGAGTGGATCGCTCAAGGTCAGGAGTTCGAGACCAGCCTGAGCAAGAGTGAGACCCCGTCTCTACTAAAAATAGAAAGAAATTATCTGGCCAACTAAAAATATATATAGAAAAAATTAGCCAGGCATGGTGGTGCATGCCTGTAGTCCCAGCTACCCGGGAGGCTGAGGCAGTAGGATTGCTTGAGCCCAGGAGTTTGAGGTTGCTGTGAGTTAGGCTGACGCCACGGGACTCACTCTAGCCCGGGCAACAAAGCGAGACTCTGTCTCAAAAAAAAAAAAAGTTACATGTGATAAAGTTTTACACAAGCAAAAATTCTAGATAAACCTTGAAATTTACTTAAGTAGAAAGCTGACTTTGAAAACCAAAATGTAGTAAGAGAATTCTTTAAAATAGACAAGAAACACTAGCAGGTAAGCAATGCCATATCTATGCCATATGCAGGACTGGACAGTACTAAGGGGCACAGGGTTCAACCAAAGAAAGACTACAGTTCTACCATGGAGAAGCTGACACACTAATAAGAGAAACAGGACAAACACTGGCACTGCCATATACACACATGTGAGACTAGACTTCATGTGTCTGCCTGCTTACCAATGACCATCAATAATTCCTCAAATGGGTGAGGCTAAGTCAATTCCTCCAGGGTCCTTGCTCTGAGTTTCTGTAAGTCCTGTGGCCTGTGTGTGGTACCAACTATTGGACCATCCCTGTACTGGTATTCTTTCACTTAATTGCTTCTTTAAATGTACACACATGGATTTCCTCTTAGCACCTCAAAAGGAAAGAAATAATAATTAATGTTAATGACCAATATCATTTTAAAAGATATAACTTATCACCTTACCAGGCACAAAGCACATCATTTGTGGCGATAACAACCCTTAAGGCAGCAGCCATCAGCTAAATAATACATGTGTGGCTAAGAGACATCCCAATACAAGGGCAACCTTCTTGTTTGTGGCTCATTAAGAGTCATTAACCAAGCTGCCACCCATTCAACACAAGATATACACACCTAATATCAGTAGATCTGGACAGGGCCTTGCACAGAAGCAATTTAGGGAAGGAGGAATGAAGGCATTAAAGAACTGACTAGAGTCCAGTGAGGTAATGGGTAGCATACATCTACAAATGGATCATGCTCCATAGAAGCCTTGCAAAATTCTAGTGTTTGCTACTGAGAACTATTATCTTTCTTTCTTTCTTTCTTTCTTTCTTTTTTTTTTTTCTTGAGACAGAGTCTCACTCTGTTGCCAGGGCTAGAGTGCCGTGGCATCAGCCTAGCTCACAGCAACCTCAAATTCCTGGGCTCAAGCGATCCTCCTGCCTCAGCCTCCTGGGTAGCTGGGACTACAGGCATGCGCCACCATGCTCGGCTAATTTTTTCTATATATATTTTTAGTTGGCCAGATAATTTTTTTATTTCTATTTTTAGTAGAGACAAGGTCTCGCTCTTGCTCAGGCTGGTCTCGAACTCCTGAGCTCAAGCAATCCTCCCTCCTCGGCCTCCCAGAGTGCTAGGATTACAGGCGTGAGCCATGGTGCCCGGCCCTATTATCTTTCTTAATAAGAGGTAACAGTGGTAGGAAAAAAGCATGGGTTTTATATTTACAGTCAGATGCCTAGATTTGTATCCTAAATCTACCCCTTTTAGCTTTATAACTTTACTCTAAGTTCCATTTTTTGACCTGTAAAATGAAAATAATAAAGGATTATAGTGACAAGTCAGTACATAATACACAGGGCTTAGCACAGTGGCTGGCATATAGGTGGTACTTAATAATTATTAAATGTTATTATTGAAAGAATAAAAATGGTGCATAGGTAGCCAGAAAGGCCCACAAAGGCTTATTTTACCAATAATGGAGTCAAAATAGAAAATATTTACAAAGAAAAGATAATAAAACCAAATACTGGTAATATTAGTTATTGAAAGAAAATAAAATTAACATGTTTTTACTTTGCGTGAAATAGGAATACTGAAGAAAAAGCTTGATCATATGATCAAATAGAAGATTTTTATGTAAATTCTGAAAAAAAATTTGACACCACGAAAGAGCTTTAAAAATGGATTTTACAGATTCATTCATTCAACAAACATTTATTGAGTACCTTCAAACAATCTATCAGGTACCAGAAATTACGGAAAATGCTAATAGAAGCATGTGTAAAATGCTATAATAGAAACAGAGCACAGAGAAGGGAGGAATTCATTCTGCCCCAGGTATGTCAGGAAAGGGACATCTAGGCCAGCATATCACAGAAGAAATGACATTTGAGTTGGGGCTAAGATTTCACTGGTGAATAGGAAGAGCACAGCAACTCCAAAAAGAGGGAACAACAGGAGCCAATGCCTGGAGCTATCTGGCAAACACCTAGAGGCATGTGAGGTATAGGGCAGCCTGTGAATAAAGCAGTCTGGCCAAAGACGAGGGTACTGGGGAGAGGAGAAGCAATCATAGAAAGGGGAATGCAAAGATAGGCCTGAGAAAACCTGTGAGGACAGGGGAGAAAGGAACTGAAATCAGAATTTCAAAGGGATACCTGCACCACCATGTTCATTGCACAATTATTCACAATAGCCAAGATACGGTAACACCCTAAGTATCCACTAATAGATGAATGCATAAAGAAAATGGTGTGTGTGTATATACACATAATGGAATATTATTCAGCCTTAAAAAAAAAAACAGGGAAATCTTGCTATGGATTGATGTGGAGGACATTATGCTAAGTAAAATAAATCAGACACAGAAAGGCAAATACTATATGATCTCACTTATACTTGGAATCTAAAAAACTTGAACTCCTAGAAACAAAGAAAGTAGAGGTTGCCAGGGGCTAGGGAGGCAGAATAGAGAAATTAAAGAGTACAAATTTTCAAATATAAGATGAACAAGTTCTGGGGCTCTAATGCACAGCATGGGTTGTGATGGATTCGTCAGTTAATTTGATTGTGATAATCATTACACAATGTTTATGTATATCAAATTATTACGTTGTACACTTTGACTATATACAATCTTTATTTGTCAATTAAATAAAACTTGTTGGGGGGAATTTTTATACCCCTAGGCTTTGGCATAAAGGCAACCAGATATGGTAAGGCTGATGTCTTTAAAAAGCACCCTCTAAATAAAGAAATCCAAGGAAATAACTACTTTAAAAGTCAGGACAGTGTTATTTCAGGAAGGAGGAAAGGTTTTGATTGGAATAGGGCACCTAAAAGGACTTCTGGGGTGGCTGACAAAGTTCTATTTCTTGATGTGGATGGTGATTTCAAGTATGTTTGCCTTGTAATACTGTATTAAGGTACTCATTGGTTTGATTTTTTTTTTAATCCTTGTTTCATTTTACAATATAAAAAGCTAAAAAAGAAAAAAAAATCCACCATCTTGTGGCACTGTATAGGCAGTCGGGGCCAGAGGGGTAACTGAAAGAAAGATGAGGAAAGAAGTTATTGCCTCGAGATGGAAGATGAGGAGAGCCAGGCCCAGGACAAGGACAGTAGGAGTGAGACAGGGGGGAAAAACATTTGAGAAACATCCTCAGAGTTTATGGCATAAACTTTCAGAGGGCTCCAATAGGAGAAAGCTTAGAGAAAAAGATACAGAGGATGATTTCAGATTTGAGATGCCTTTGAAAATTCAAATACTACTTTCCCCTTTCTTATTTTAATGTATGGTTTCCTTTGCCTTGGTACACATCTATCAATAGTAATATTCTATTTCTTATCAGTCACAATTCAATCCATGATTTTGGCGTTCAAATGGGATAGAAAAGTGAGGAGGGGGTAGTTTTTGATGTAATAGGGCAAGACTTAGAAAAGACAGGAGGAAGATGGTTAAAAGAGATGTGTTAGTAGTAAAAGACAGAAGTAAAGGGGATAAATATCCCAAGTGAACTATTCCACTAAAAGGGAAGAAAATATGGATGGCAAGAACTATTGTGTCAGTTTCCCAATTTGATCAGCAAAAATCATTGGAAGTGGGATGCTTCATATGCCCATCTTGTTTTCTCATCTGAAACTTTCTTAAGTTACTTATATGTAACCTAAGGAGAATTATAATAGAAATTTGAAGGTGGGAAAGATGGGTCGTGAGAAAGAGAAGAAAAAGTATTCCATACCAGAATACTGGTTAGAACACAGTGGAGAAGCAAGCGATTTTGTTTTCCTACAAGTCAAAATGAACTGTCCTCACTTGAGAGAAGACATGGGTATCAGCAATTGTGTGTGTTAGATTACAGTATGGGCCATAGCAGCCCAGGTCATTAGAGTCCCATGCAGCATTATCACTGAACAGACACTCAACAAATGCATGAACAACTGACTTTGATAATGCTCAACTAGAAATATTAAGATTTTGCCTTCAGACCCCTGCTCCTATTGCATAATAATAAAATCTAGCTACCATTTATTGAGCACTTAATGCCAGGCACAGTTTAAACTCTTAGCATGCGTTATCTAATTGAATCCTCATAGCAAGCCCGTGAGATAGGTGACATTATTTGTCCCCACATTACAAATGAGAAAACTTGCATGCCTTCAAGTGGTAACTCTGGGGAAACAAGACATGAGGGAGATTGCATAGGGCAAGACTAGAGCCTGGGCTACAAGGAGCACCTGCCTCATACTTGTTCCAACCTAGGCTACCAGAGTAGAATGTTTCATAGGGATCAGGAGCTAAATCTCTACTTGCTGGCAGAGTGATTTTTTTCAGGCCTTATCCTCAGCATGTTTATCTCCTCTGGCAACATGTGGCAGCAGTAGGCGGCTGGTAATGATGCTGAGATTTGGGATCCCAGCCAGCTCCCTCTTTCTATCAAAAATATGACCAAAATCTGGCAGAGTAAGCAAACGTCAAGATGAATGGGCCTCCACTAATTCATACATTACAAACTAAATTGTCAAAATTGGTCAAATTCCATTACAGAATTACAATTCAGCTGCACTGAATACTAAATACACATGAGCCATTAGCTGGGACTTTGAAATTTCTTTGCTCTATGGAAATTTCTATTCTGGTAGTAGTTGTTGTATGAGATTTGATCTTTATCGCACTTTTCCTGGCAGCAGTAAAATTCCATTTCCATCAACTCTGTTTCCTCTCAGGAAAGAAGTCTCTCAGGAAATACTCAAAACATTGTTCTCAACAAAGTTCTTAAATATGAATCATTTCAACTGCCAAGAAGACACTCCTTCCCCCCACTGTTTTGCATCATAATACACTTTCTCCGAAATGACAGTTTTTGGGCAAGATGTACTTATTTGGGGAAAAAAGACATTTATTAAATACAGAGCAACTCATTCTTCTCCCTCTACGGCTTTGCTTAAGCAGTTCACTCTGCCTCAACTATCTTCTCCCTAGGTCTGCCTGTCCAAGTCCTACCAATGCATTCATTCGACAAATATTTCCTGAGCACCTACTAGATGTTTGGTCCTATAATAGGTGGGAGGGGTACAAATCAAATAAATGTATTAAGAATTTTCCAAAGATTAGGATATAATCATTATAGGTGGTGAGATCATCATGGACATTCTGAGATTTTCCTTCAACGAAAAGTATTCTGGAAGAAGAAACATTTATAGCTGGCCCTTAAAGGATGAGTAGGAGAAATTAAACAGAAGGGAAAAGGCATTTATGGCAGCCAAGAGAAGGCCAAGGAGGCAACTCAAGGTCCTTTAACTACAAGGAGCATCACTACAACTACAAGGAGCAGAACTGATCAAGGACCCCAACTGCCTCGGAAATTCATGCTAGCGTTTGTGCTGAAGTCACACCTCCAAAGGGGTGCTCCCAGCCAATGACTCAGTACAGCAGGGATATAGAGGCAGACTGTCGCTAAAAGTTACAGGACTCCACTGACTGCTGACTTAGGACTCCCCAGTAGCTTCTGAACCTTTCTCAGACTGCAAAGCAGTCTAAAAAGCTTCTCCCTAACCAACTTTCCCTCTCCCCTTCACTAGGGGTCAGACTTGCATCAAGAACTGATGGCACTCCCACCCTCCCCAGCCCCCTCACCATTGTCTCTTCCACAGGCATTCTCGCCTAATAAACCCTCGCAGGTTTAATCCTGAGTGTCTGTTTTTCAGAGGATCCAGACTAATGCAGCATTCTAGACAGAGAGCTCAGCAGAAATAGACATCTAGAGGTATGAAAAATCATGACAGGCTCTGAGCACGCCAAGGCATGGTATATGCCTGGAGCATGCTGTGGAGGTATGGATATGGAGAAAGAAGAAGCTGGGCAAAATCACAGAAGGCCTTGTAGGTCCTAATAAGAAACTCCAACTCGGTCCTATGAGAAATAGGGAGCCACCAGAAAATTTTAAGCAGGGAAAGGGCATATGTTTTCAAAAAACAATTGTTTTGCTGGCAGAATGAAGGAAAGATGGAATGGATGAAACAGAAATTAGAAGCACCTTTATGTATGCTTCCATCTTGTCTGCTACCTTGTCAGGTCCTAAAGGAATGGAATCATATCTTTTGTTTGTTACATTTTAATCTCTATCCTCCTATAATGCTTTGAATAATGTTTACCACAACGAAGCTCCTCAAGAGGCTGCACTAAATCTACAAGGTTGGGCCTCACCTCAGTGCCTAACATTTTAGTTAAAGCTACCCAAAAGCCACCCAAAATTGACCAGCGTTTGGGCAGTCCTGCTTGGACATTGAAACATTCTATCCAGCCAATCTAGAAAGGAATATATAATAAATGAAGGGTGGAAGAAGTTACTCCCAAAATTTTATCTTTCGCCAACTAGTTATTTCATAACCTCCTTTGAAGATGGGCATCAAATCACATTTGTTGATCCTAATTGTGGGGACAAAAGCAGCCATTAGATAGTTTTTGAATGTTTACCACATCAATGAAGTTTAGAAAGCTAGATCAGGCTCAAGGCCCAAAGGTCTTATCCAAAGAGCACTGGACAAAAATCAGAATCAGGTTATGGATATTGACCCAAAGTCCAATGGTGATCTTTGGGGAAACATAGCCCTAGGGTCTATTTTTCTCATTATAAAGTGGAAATAAGACCTACCCTAAAATGATGTACAAAGTAAGGTGAAAGATGTGGCCAATGTGATTTGAAAACATAAATTTTACAAATTGAATATATAACTTGGGAAAATGGACAAATCTAAGAGATTAAAATCTAAATTATCACCCTAACACAAGCATGTCCTGATAAACATAAGTTATTTATTGCATTCACTGTGACATCACCTTGCTAAATAAGGTCATTATTAACCACAGAGTTTGCATTTGGACTGTAAGCTTAACATACATACTTAAGGACTTCAGAGCTAGAAGGAATATATTCAAAATAAAGACTACTTATTCTGATTTTCAACAATATTAAGGGACGGTGTGATATCCCAAAAATTCTCAAAATACAATTGTTTTGCTTTTATTTTGATGTGTCAAGCAGTACTTTTGGTAGAAAGGGTACTGTTATTAAATCAAATAGTCATGGGAATCAATTCCCAGAAGGCTATTGATTGGTGGAGCTGGAGCCAACAGCCCTCCTAAGGTCTTGGACACTGAAGAGTCATTTGATAATAGCCTGATGCCTTTTCTCAGGCTCAGCCTTTTTTCTCATTCCTACCTCCCTGACTTGACTGATAAAACACACAGAAGGTCTTGAGCCCTACCCGTAATAACCAAAATGACCTTACTGGAAAAAGCAATCATTATATCGAGACAGCCTAGATTGGCTTGTGTACCTTAAAGAAGAGAGTCTCATGAGTCATAAACTGTCAGATCTACATGGGCTATGTAATACTAGGTAGTGGACTAAAGTTAACTATCAATGGTTGGTTGCCCATGTAAAATAAAAATGGCATCTCCAGTCCTCCCGGCTGAGATAACCACTTCCAGACCAGTAGGAAAGACCAAAGCATTCAGCAGTACTTTTAAAAATCTTTCAAATTTGCAAATTGATTTAGTAAATACATTGGTGTTGTTTTGACTGGGTGAGAAGAGGGGTAAAAAGTGGAAGAAACTAAATCCAATTTTTATAAAAAAGAACTTTCCCTAGGCTATTTTGGCAAAAGAACTAAATAAACAACTACAGAAATCACTCTAAGCCTCATTTGGTATCTTCCAAAACCAAATTAATTACTTTCAGTTACAAAACACATTTAATGGTAGGAAATCAATAATGATGATAGTAATGGACACCACTCTATTGAGCACATTCTATGTGTTAAGACCTTTTAGTAATACATATACTATCTGTATTCCTCATAAAAACTCAATGTTAATATTTTATATTTTGATTTTTTTAAAATGAGGCTGAGACAAATGTGCCACAAATCACGTTAATGGCAGAGCTAAGATCCAAACCAAGATACCTAAAAACCCAGATTTTTAGATGGCAATGAAAGGTGGGAGAGCATTTCTCTCTTTCCCAATCTCTGTCTATCTCTCCCCCACCCTCCCAATCCCTGTTCCTCCTTCCTTCCTGCCTTTCCTCCCTCCCTCCCTCTTTCACTCACAATACTTGAATATGTGCACCACCAACTCACTTCCGGAGAGAGGTTAATACTATGTAGTGGGCTGATAATCGGTTTTACCCCCCAAACACCTGCACTTAAATTCTGACCCTGCCATTTATCACCTGCAAGACTTGGGTGATAAAAATTATTTGATAGATCTCATTTTCCTATTAAGCAACATTAAATGAGATAAACATACATAATGCCTAGTACGCACTCACTATTTTTGTCACTTTTCCCCTGCTCTCTTTTGATAGCCTAAAGACCAAACGGAAGATGAAGCAAAAACTTACTGCCTGTATTATGTGGCAGGCAAGAGAGCTAGCACTTCCCTTAACTAGGATGAAAGAAGCTCTATGATCTATAAAACATACATACAGTTAAGGAATTGCCACCTACTTTATGTCATCCTTCCATGATTTTTAGCCATAAAATATAAGAGAATAATATATAATGGCTACATGGGATTTAGCCTAGGAATGCAAGATTGGTTCAGCATTCATAAATCAAATGCAACGCCATTCACAATATCAGCAGCCTAAGGAAGAAACTCTATGATTATGTCTACAGATGCAGAAAAAGTGTGACATTCATTCAGCAGCCATTCATGATTAAAAAAAAAAAAAAAAAAAACTCAGTTAACTAGAAACAGAAAGAAACTTCCTTGGCCTGAAAAAGGGCATCTATGAAAAACCTATAGCTAACTCATACTTAATGGTAACAGACTAAATGATTTCCCCCTAAGATCAGGAACAAGGCAAGGAATCCACTCTTACCATGCCTATTGAACATCATCTTATCAGGTAGAAGTCCTAACTAATGCAATAAGACACAAAAGAAATGAAGAGAGATTCAAATTGGAGAGGAGAAATAAACCGTCTTTATTCGCAGAAAACATAATTATCTATCAAGAAAATTCAAAAAGAACTATAAAAAACTACTAGATTAATTAGTGCCTTTAGCAAAGTTGGAGAATATAAGATCAATATACAAAAATCCATTGTATTTTTATATACAGCAGTGAACAACTGGGAAATAAAAATTTTAAAAGCACCATTTGCAATAGCACCAAGAAACACACAATACTCAGGAATCAATCTAACAAAGTATTGTATGATTTATATGTTGAAAACTATAAAAAAAACACTGATGAGAGAAATCAAAGAAGGCCTAATTGGAGGGATATACTGTGTTCATGGAACAGAGGAATCAATATTGCAATTCTCCGGCAAATTGATCTATAGATTTTAATTCACCGCAAATAAAATCCCCAAAGATTTCCTTTTCCAGAAATTTACAAGGTGATTCTAAAATTTATATGAAAAAACAAATAATCTAGGGAAACCAAAGCAATTCTGAAAAAGAAAAGTAAAGTTGGAATATTCACAGTGATTTCAAGACTTACCATAACCTATGATATTCAAGACAGCACAGTATTGGCAATAGGATAACACACAGATCAATGGAACAAAATAAAGACTCCATAAATCAATCCACACATACACGGTCAATTAATTTTTGACAATGATGCCAAGTTAATCCAATAGACAAAGGATAGTCTTTTAGTCTTTTCAACAAATGATGATGGAACAATTAGACATATCTATATTCAAAAAAATTAACCTCAACCCATATCTTGCACTACATGTGAAAGTCAATGTGAAATAGATCATAGACTGAAATGTAAACCCTAAAGCTGTAAAACTTGTAGAAAAAATAGAAGTAAATCTTCAAGATCCTGGGTCAGGCAATTATTTCTTGGATAGGACAAAAAAATCATGAACCATAAAAGAAAAAATTGAAAAATAGAATTTTATCAAAAATTTAAATGTTTGCTCTTTGAAAGACACTATTAAAGAAAACAAAAAGACAAGCCACAGACTGGGAAAAACATTTGCAAAACATGTATCTGACAAATGACCAATAACCAGAATATAGAAAGAACCCTTAAAACTGTATAATAAAAAAAATCCTACCCAATCAACACAATGTTAACAGATACTTGCTCAAAATCATGTCATTAGAAAAAATGCAGAATAAAATTACAATGAGATATCACTATCCACATACCAGAATGGCTAAAATTTTAAAAGATATTTGCTGTAAAGAATAAATCTAAAGAAAAAAAAAAGACAAAGAAAATTTTAAAAGATAGACAATAACAACACTGCAGAGGATAGGAGCAACTGGAACCTTATACATGCTGTTAGGAATCAAAAACAGTACAATCACTTTAGAAAAGTCTGGCAATTTCTTATAAAGTTAAATACACACTTATCAAAATATACAACCATCTCACTCTTACATATTTACCTAACACAAGATATATATCTATACAAAAAATTAAACATAAATGTTTATGGCAACTTTATTCATAATCACCCAAAACTGGAAAAAAAATTCAAATGCCCTTCAACTACTGGTGAAAGAATAAACAAATTGTAGTACATCACATAGCGGAATTCTACTCAGCAATGAAAGGCAGCAAACTGGATAAATGCAATGACATGGGTGACTCTCAAAAGCATTATGCTAAGTAAAAGAAGTCAGACACCTAGAACTTCATATTTTGAGTCGGGCTATATATTTTGATCCCGTTTATATGAAATTCTGGAAATGACAAAACTATAAGGACAGAAACCAAATTAGGGGTTGCCAGGGGTTGGCAGTATAGGTAGGGGATTGACTACAAAGGAACGTAAGGATACTTTTTCAGTGACAGAAAATTCTGTTATTTTTATTTCAGTGGTGATTACAAACTATGTAACTTTGTCAAAATTCATAGACTTGTACACAGCTAAACAGGGTGAATTTTATATTTCAATGATCCTGGGGGGAAAACTGTGTTAATTAAAAAAAAAAAAAACCTCAGAAATGGCAACTATTTTAGGCAGGGATCTGCAGCTAATTAGAACTGAAAATGCTGATTTCTGATTGTAAATTTAAGATCCATGATCACAGGACATGAAGACATGGGGCAGACAAAGTTCATGAAAGTTTTTTGTGTCCTTCACTGCTAATTGATATAATTGTGTAAACAGGGGCTCTGGAAAGAAGCAGATAAATTAATATTTTAGGACCAAAATACTCCATTTGGTATTTATTCAAAACAAGCCAACAAGATAATAAATGGCTATAACTGTCCTTACAAATTGCTTGAATTTGTAGATAACTCATTCAAAGGACTGCCTAATAAGACAGGAACCTGTTCAAGTACTAATTCTCCTCACTTCACAAGCATTCTGACTTAAAAGAGCAGGGAAGAAACATTTTCATTTTGTGCAATTTCTTCCTCTTGATCAGAGCTCTGAAAAGACACAGTAGAAGCTTATCTTGGCAGCAAAGACTGCAGGGTGGGAGAAGGTGAAGAGTTGTCCAAAATCCCTGAAGGGCTTTTCTCTCTGTTTGGCAGGCTATTCAGCGACAGTTGCAGGCAGGTGTTGAGCAGAGGATAAGCCAGTGTGCATGGTCCTGGGTGTGCAGGGAGCTATGGTCAAAACAGTGGTAGGAGTTGTTCAAGTACCATTCTTAGAGCTCCAAGGAAAACTAAACTGCAAAATAGAGTACAGAAGACCTGTCCTCACTTATTCACTCATTTATTCATCTGTTCATCTAACAAATATTTATTGACTGCCCACTCTGAGCCAGGCTCTGTGTTAAGCTAAAGACATAGAGATAACCTGGTCTGGAGTACCTTTCAATCTTCTGGTGGGCAGCAGTCGGGGGTTGTATAAAGTGCAATAGAAGCCGACAGGCCTGAGTACAGCTTAACAGAAGAAAGCTAGAGCTGTGATTTATTCCTTTTTGTACACCATTTTCTATCAGGTTCTCAGTGCCCCAGATTTCATCAGGAAGACAAAAATGGCAGTAACTCCCAGCAGCAAGAACAGTATATGGCATATGCAGTAACAGTACAGTGCAGGTAGCACGGTATAGCCAGGAAACTGCATAAAATTCTCTGGTACTGAGAGCTGGATGGAAAATAGTGTGTAATAATACTGGAGAGGCAGGGCTTTATAAGTTGTGCCAAGGAGTTAAATATCAGGCTGTGAGGTAGACAATGGGCAGCCTATGAACATGAGAGGAACAAATCAAGATTTGTATGTAGAAAGATGATTCCAAAGAGCAAGTCAGGAATTGGCAAAGGAAGAAGGCAGATGGAGAGTTACCTCTCTCTCCCTTTTGAGTAGCTGAAAAGCTGGTGGTAGACTAGAAAGTTGGTGTTAACTAGAGAGGCAGAAAGAGCCCCTCTGTGAACCAATCTTCAGTCATGCAGAGAAAATGACCCATTATCCTGCCCACTCTGTGTCTCTAGCTAGCCACTGTGATTGTTTAGTTCTCTACCCCCACTGGACTAGCAGCTCCCTAAGGACTGAAATGTGTGCTCACGTGCATGCTTCCATGCTCGCATGCACTCTCTCTCTCTCTCTCTCTCTCTCACACACACACACACACACACACACACACACACACACACAGCACATAATTAGAAAACAGTGCAGCAACAAGCAAGAGTCCAGACAGGAGAGCAGTGAGCGTCAAGATATTCATCAAGGAAAAATCAGACAGAACTTAACAACAGGGAAATGTGGTGAAAGGCAATTAGTGGGTAAATATCAGCAACATCAGGATTGGGTAGCAAAGGCCCCACCACAGGTATGGGTCTAGGCAGAGATTGAGTTCCTGAGAGGCTTAGCTAAAAGAAAGCATGTTCCTACTCCTGGAGGAACTGGGGTACCAACCATTGTACCCAGACAAGGACTTGATAGGAGAGACACAGAACAAGGCCCAGTTTCTAGCACAGAAATACAAGGCCTGTTTTAATCACAAGGAACTAGGCAAGAACAGCCTTACAAAAACCTGACCACACAAAGAATGAGACTAGCAAACATGCTGAGCTAGCAGCCTAAGGTTCCCAAAATTCTCTCCAACTCAGGACAGGCTGGGACTCAAAGCCTCATTCAGGGCTGCTCTGCCCCAACTCTGTCCACTGGAAAGCTGTGTAGAGACGGAAGTCAGCAAGCCCTTACAGTCATCCCAACATCAGACAGTATGAAGCAAGCCCATGACTACAAAAATACCAATGAAAAAGAGAGAGTGTCTATCACATGGGAAGAACCCAGGAAGATCAATGAATATGGAACCCAGTGCACAGACATCTCTTCTGTCCACTTTCTCTACATACTACCACTTATCCAATCAAGAATACAAATTTTAAAAAGCTCTATAGCCCATAGGTATTACCCAGAAATCCATTCATTTTCAAATTTGTGGTCATATCTATTAATAGCAAAAATAATTTGGCATCAGGTCACTAGTCAAGACCATGCCCCCAACAATATATAAAACACATTGTGGGACAGATTCCCCTTACATTTTTACCTAATGTATCTTATCATGAGCATAACATGTAATTAGGAGGACAGCTCATATTGCTAATCTTATTTCCCATTCTGAACCACAGACTTAGACAGTCTTCAGGGGTTTAAGCAATGCTCTGGTCTATTCATCTTCACTGTACAGATGAAAATCTAAGGACCACTGAAAAGTTATACAACAAACTACAAAAGAAAATCACACAACAAACTAATGGCAGAGCCAAAAAAAGAAACCCAGATGCCTCTGTTGCTTCCATGTTTGCAATGTTACCAAATCTGGTAGAGATGCCTGTCATTAAGAAGCAAAATCCAGTTAAATGCATTCTCTCACAATGCTTAATCCTTCCCAATGAGCTCATACACAGCCCAACAGAAAATCTTCTCTTTCCATCTGCAGATGATCCTTGATACATGACAGAATGGAAATCCAGTAGATCTTACTCAATTTAGATTTTCCAACTCCAAAGCAAGAGAAGGCCTCAAGCAGCACCATTTGATTATGAGATTTTGCTGTTGTGGAGAATTAATCAAACTCATCCTAGAAGCTCATCTGCTGTGTGACACACTCATTCCTTGATATCAAAACTCCCTAACAAATTTCACCACAACATGTGCTGATGACTTCTTTTCCCAGTACTTTCTGATCTTCATCTGTTACTGCGACTAGCATTTGCAGAAATGTAACATAAGCAGGAGGTTGCTCTATCCCTAATATCTATATAATCCTTTGTGCTTATATTAAAGCTAAGAGGATACAAAGGGTCTTATTTAGGGAAATATTAATACTTTTCACTGTTACTTCTGAATATAAATAAGTGAAGAAGACAAGTATCGCATGTCCTTACTCATATATGGGAACCAGAATAGTGGATCTCAGAAAGACAGAGTAGATTGGTGGTTACCAGTGGCTGGGAAAAGTAGTGGGGAAGGGTGGATGAAGACAGGCTGATTAATGGGTACAAACATACAGTTAGAAGAAATAAAACCTAGTGTTTAATAGATCAGTAGGGTGACTATAGTTAGCAATAGTCTATTGTATATTTCAAAATAGCTAGAAAAGAGTAATTCAGTCTAGGGCCATACCACCCTGAACGCGCCCGATCTGATCTCGGAAGCTAAGCAGGGTCGGCCCGGTTAGTACTTGGATGGGAGACCACCTGGGAATGCCGGGTGCCTCAGGCTTAGGCCAGGCGAGGTGACTCATGCCTGTAATCCCAGCACTCTGGGAGGCCGAGGCGGGAGGATCACTCGAGGTCAGGAGTTCGAGGCCAGCCTGAGCAAGAGCGAGACCCCGTCTCTACTAAAAATAGAAAGAAATTATCTGGCCAACTAAAAATATATATAGAAAACATTAGCCTGGCATGGTGGCGCATGCCTGTAGTCCCAGCTACTCGGGAGGCTGAGGCAGAAGGATTGCTTGAGCCCAGGAGTTTGAGGTTGCTGTGAGCTAGGCTGACACCATGGTACTCTAGCCTGGGCAAAAGAGTGAGACTCTGTCTCAAAAAAAAAAAAAAAAAAAAAAGGAATACTAGACTCTTCCATGTGGTAAGCAGACACAATATATAAAGGATACTAGAGAGTAACATTGAAAAAATAAGAATGTAAACCTAAATATCCTTTAGCTCCCTCTTCTGGCATATCTCTCAAATTCAGGAAGCTCCCTTAGACCTTATTAGCCAGAACTTAGATTAATAAACTTATGCAGCAAAAAAACCTATATTTTTATCTATTTGCCTTATATGGTAGATGTATTATCTTCAGTTGTTTGAAATACATTTAAACATAGTAAGGTATGTTGTTCACTATTTTCTCTAGTGATGAGTCAAACTAGAATCTAAAACTATTAATAATATTCTAAAGGTTAACTTCAGTGAAAAGTTAATTATTTACTTTCTGTGTACCTTTCCTTCTGGAACAGTCTTTCTGAAAAGTGCTTTCAGTGCATGTTAGAAGCCAGGGACATGAATTAGGGCTGGGGTATGTAGAGAGTGAGTGGGACTGCAGGAGACGGTGTTCCCATGGTGCTCACCCTGGTCATCAGTCTTTGCGCAAGTACTGTCATTTGCTTTACTTCCTTCTCCCTCATCCTTTGCTCCCTTTCAATCTGATGATTTCTAGGAATGAACTTTCTTTAAGACACATGCTGTATATTATATGGTTTGAAGCAGCCTTGAGTTCATGCAAAGTAAAGCTATGTTCTTTTTCAAAGCTTTCAGTTCTTAAGATATCAGAACCTGCAAAAAGCACAGATTGGGCTATTATTAATATCCCTTCAGATTAATCGCTCAGTCACTGCTATTGAGATGTTAAAAAAAGAATTAAGAAGACAAGCAAATCTTTATGGCTGCATCTATTCTGGCAAAACAATAGAGAGGCATAAACATATTAAAAAAACATTTTAGCAAGTGAGTTCTTACCCAGCAAAAAAATCCTAGGCTACTCTATCTTCCCAAATGTTTTCATAAAGGTTTTAGCTACCAGGCAATTAAATTCCAGGAGCCACAGGCAAACAGAGAAGGCTTGGAAGTCGGGAGATGAATAGATGTGGGAATGAGTAGATATGGGCAGCAGCTAGATACAGGAGCATTTGCAAAAATACATTAGGTTCCCGCTAAGAGCTACAGAACAAATATTCACTAAAATATTCATTTTAATTTCAAGCCCCTTCATCAGCTGAATACACTTCACAATTTAAACAAACATTTGAAACATATGTCAACTGCATAACTATCTTTTAAAACAAAACTTTTTAAAATAAAACTTAAAAGGAGATACCAACAAACAACAGAGAAAGTCTCAGCAAGAAAAATGTTATTTGGACTCTCCTATTTAAATAACAATCTATTCGGCTACTGTTAGTGACTTGTTTCCATAGAGTATACAAGAGGGAACAAAGTAACTTTATAGTGAGGAATCTGACATTTAGACAGGTGATTTAGGGTAACAACCAACAGTGATAAGTCATGCTCATAACATGTACTCTTGATTTTATATGAAAATGGCACTTTACCTCCCTAGTCTATCCTCCCAAAACTCAATAACCCCAGTCTAATAATCATGAGAAAAACATCAGAAAATCCCAGCTGAGAGACATTCTACAAAATACCTGACCAGTATCCCTCAAAACTGTCAGTGTCACCAAAATGAAGAGAAGTGTAAGAAACTGTCACAGCCAAAAGAGCCTAAAAGAGACATGATGACTAAATGCAATATGATATCCTGGAACAGCAAAATGACATTAAAGGAAAACCGAGGAAACTTAAAGTACGAACTTTGGTTAAACATCCACGTATCAATATTGATTCAATAATTGTGATAAATGTATATGACTAGTGCAAGACGCGGATACTGGGTGTGGAATATATGGAAACTCTGTACTATCTTTGTAACTTTTCTATGAATCTAAAACTATTCTAAAATACAGTTTTCAATAACACTTTAAAGTCTTTTTTGGCTATCTCAAGAAAGAGGATTCCCCATTCAAACCCTGTGCTTCTAACCAAGTATCAGAAAGAGAATCAATGAGCCCTGGACACCTGTTGTATGAGAAACAAACCTACAATTAATCTCCTATGGGGCACCTAATAGTCGCCAGGTGGAAATGGTTTGTTAAAAAAAGTGTCCTTGAGTCATACATGAAGCAAATTTAGAGTCACTGCCAAAATCGAGGATGAGTGACCTTTAACAATACAGTCCATCCATCAGCAATAACAGCTTGATGATGTAGCACAGCCCTGGAGAACAAACACAGCCAAGAATATATACATTCATACCTTGTTGATGTTTCACAATATCTTACATATAAAACCACAAACTACAACAACCTAAGCTTTAGCCAAAAACAAAACAAAAAAAATCATTTGGTCCTTATACAATAAACATTTTAAAACAAAACCCTCCAATAATTCCTATAGAATCATAGGCATTATTAGTTTTACAATCATTTCCTGGATTCATATGGCACTAGATAAAAGTTAGTGTTCACAGGAGGTGGAGGTTTTTAAAGATCAAGTTAGAGTTGACTGATCAAGTAGACCTTGTTTATATTTCAGTTGACATCTGAAGACATCAAATGATAAAATAGGGGGGGAAGGGAAAAGGTAGTTCATTACCTACTGTTGGTCAGAAACAATGCACTTCATTTTCTAAGTAGGTATAAACTGTACCTCATATTTAACTTAGCCAGTGTTACGGACTGCGTATTTGTGTCCCCCCAAAATTCATATGTTGAAATCCTAACCCCCAATATGATATTAGGAGGTGGGGCCTCTGGGAAGTGATTAGGTCATGAAAGTGGAGCGTCAAGGAGTTAGTCCCCTTATAAGGAGAGGCTAGACAGCTGGGCGCTGTGGTTTGTGCCTATAATGTCAACACTTTGGAAGGCCAAAGTAGGTGGTGGGAGGATCGCCTGAGGCCTGCTTGAGGCCAGGGGTTCTAGACCAGCCTGGGCAATATAGCAAGACCCCCATCATTACAAAAATAAAAATAAAAAAAAAATTGGCCAGGGGTGGTGATGTGTACCTGTAGCCCTAGCTACTCAGGAGGCTGGAGCAGGAGGATCACTTGAGCCCAGGAATTTGAGGCTGCAGTGAGCTATGATCATGCCATTGCATTTACCAAACACTGTGTCTTCCAGAGCCTTCATCTTGGACTTCCCAGGCTCTAGAACTTTGAGAAATAAATTTCTGGTTGTTTAAGCCACCGGTCTGTGGTATTCTGTTACAGCAGCCTGAACTAAGACAGTCAGTCAACCTTCAGTCAATAATATTTCTATAGAACAATGGGTCTCAAACTTTATCATGCATCAGCATTACCTGCAGGGTTTGTTAGAACACAGATTGCAAGGCCCTACTCCCAGAGTTTCTGAAGTAGTAGGTCTGAGTCAGAGGCCTGAGCATTTCTAACAGCTCTCAGGTGATGATGATACTCCTTTTCTTGTCTTTAGTAAACATTCCAACATTAGCAAACCTATAATCAAATGTAAAGACCTAAACAAAATCCAAAACCAAATTTACATGATTTGTAAATTTTCTGCTTTTTCTTTTGCAACAAGTATTTTTTTCAGCATTTACTCAAGTGCCCAGAACTAGATCAGACACTGACACTGGGTAGAGTAGTGAATAAATAAAAGCACACATGCCTTTTTACATCTTGTTCTAGAGGAGGAGGCAGTGATGACTAGTTTCATTATTTATTATTAATTACAATTGCAGAAGAGCTACATAAGAGAAGTACAAGGTGCAATGATCTGACCTCAGCTGTGGTCATGGAAGGCTTCCTTAAGGAAATGATGCTTGAGCTTAGTTCTGAAGGAGGAGTAAAAACAGGGTCCTTGCCATACAGTGGGAGAAGCATATAGAGTGAGAGAAGCGTGCACAGTGGGAACAGCATCAGCATAAGGGCAGAGCCCTGAGGAAAGGCCAGTGTGACTACAATGTGGAAGGTCAGACATACTGTTTCTGGCTGGCACACAGGGCCTGGCAGGCACAGTAAGGAGTTTGAATCTCACTGTTAAGTGTGCAGGGAGCTACCAAAGACTCTTAGCATGAAACTGACTTAAAGTATGTTTAGAAAAGAGTCAGCCTAGCTGTTTTGCAGAAATAGATTAAGAGTAGCAAGAACACATCAAAAAATAGCCAGAAGAATACAATTTTTGCAATTTGGTGATGAACTGGGTACGGTGGAGTGAAGGAGAGGAAAGATTGAAGGCTAACTTCCATGCCTCTATAAAATGCTGTAAAGAGATTAACAGTGCTTTTATAGTCTGACTTGAATTTTTCCCTATGGCATCACATAAGAGGCACAAAAAAAATGGATTTTATCTGTGTCTAGGAAAAGACTGGGCTTACAAAAATCCTTAAATAGTAGGATAACAGATCAAATGCTTCCCTTTTCCAAGAAGGGAAAATTCCTTTTGAGAGCATTATATATTAAGCTCATAGTTAACCTTATTGTCTCCTTTCACAATTGTAGTAGCAGACTGACAGGGTTACTCATTCTGCAGTCTCAGAATTACAGGAGCATCTTATATTTTTACCTTCTCCTGGCATTTATCACTTTCTGTCTTGTGTTTTCATTATATATCTTATCTCCTTTTTTAAACTGTAATTTCAATTGTAAAGTAATGAAACGATGATTACTACATAAATAAGAAATCCCAAAGACACGCTACATACCCCAACCTACAGGTGTCGGGAGTAGGAAGGGGATTAGGAAAAAGGCAGAAAACTTTCTTTTGTCCCGTTAAACAAATGAGTTGTCCTTTAAAAAAAAAAAAAAGTGATGAAGATGCAGGAGTAAAAAAAAAAAAGTACTTATGTATTTTATATTAGAATATATTTAAAGCACCACCCAAATTATATTTATTTATAATAAAATAGTAAAAGGTTGGAAAATATTGCCTGCTGTAATTAGAAGGGCTACTAAGCAAGATTTGGATGATCGAGGGCAAAGATGAAAATACTTCCACTCTTTTGTCACCACATCCTTAAAACTGCATTGACAATGGTTGACTGAAATTAACTAGAGTTCTACAGTACACTCAGATCATAAATAATTTCTACCCTTAGAAAAAAATCTACCATCCAAATACCCCTATAAGTACCCCTACACCAAGTATATGTATCACACTCTGAACTATGTGTTGCACAGGGATCTTAGTCCCTCCCTTCTTCAGGAGCTAAGCTTAACATCTATCAAAAAGCCAAGACAAAAATCTCTCAGTCCAAAATCTCTCAGACAGATGCCTCAGTCCAGGTCCTAGCATTATAATTCATTAATTTAGCATTCACTGTTTAATGGCCTTCCTCGTATTGCTTGCAGTAAGTGAAATTGTGGCATAATGGTGCCTTTCCACTAACACTTTCCAATGAGGTAGGTCTAAGATTCAGGCATGTAAAAACCAAACCTGTGTTCTGGTAGGCTTAAATAACAACCAAGAATGGTATTTCGTGCTCACAAGACTTCATTTGAGGATTTATTCAAATGACACCTTTTCAGTGAGGCCTTCCTTTTGTCACCCTATGAAAAACTGCCACCCCCACCTGACACTTCCTATTGTCCTTTCTGGCTTTATTTTCCCTTTATCATTCATCACTAGCATATGAGACATCACAGGCTGGGCACAGAGGCTCACACCTGTAATCCTAGCACTCTGGGAGGCCAAGGCAACAGGATCATTTGAGCTCAGGAGTTCCAGACCAGCCTGAGCAAGAGCAAGACCCCCATCTCTACTAAAAATAGAAAAAATTAGCTGGGTATGGCAGTGCCCACCTGTAGTCCCAGCTACTTGGGAGGCAGAGGCAGGAGGATCGCTTGAGCCCAGGAGTTTGAGGTTGCAGTAAGTAAGCTATGATGATGCCACTACACTCTAGCTGGGGCAACAGAGCAAGATTCTGTCTCCAAAAAAAACAAAAACCAAAAAACAATTAATCTTGTTTATTGTCTGTCTACTGATTGTCCTCCCCAAATCTGTTCTTCCTTTCTTCCTGAGCACCTGGCTTTCCAGCCAAAAACTATATTTTCCTGTCTCCCTTGTGGCTAGGGAGGGTCATGTGACTAATATTTCTCTAATGGTATGTATGCAACAGTGATATGTGCAACTTCCTGGTCACCTTCCTAAAGAGGCTTGTCCTGGACTCCCTTTCCTTCTTTCTGGCTGGAACTTGAAAACCAAATGCTAAGGAAGGCAGAACTGACCCATTTAGCCTGGAAACCTATAGTGCCTGGCTGATCATAAAAAGTCAACAAAGGGGTGAATGAATGAACTGCACTAAAAATGCTGAGTGTTTATTCTGAGTTAAAACATATGTAGTTTTCCATAAATATGGTATTCAAATGTCCTTAACTACCAGCCTAGTAATAATGTAAGTTTCTATTTATAGGGATATAAACCAATGCACAACCTGGCATGTTTTTAATTGCTTTTTTCAAAGGATTATCATTCCTCCTTTCTACTACTACTTTTTAGTTGCTAATAAGAAGGTAGAATTTGGCTGGGCATGGTGGCTGACCCCTGTAATTGTAGCACACTAGGAGGCCGAGACAGGAGGATTGCTTGAGCTCAGGAGTTCAAGACCAGCCTAAGCAACAGTGAGACCCAGTCTCTACTAAAAATAGAAAAATTAGCCGGGCATCGTGTCATGCTCCTGGAGTCCCAGCTACTTGGGAGGCTGAGGCAGGAGGATCACTTGAGCCCAGAAGTTTAAGGCTGCAGTGAGCTAAGATGACTGCTACTGCACTCTACCCAGGGCAACAGAGTGAGACTTTATCTCCAAAAAAAAAAAAAGGAAATTGAACTCCCCTCCTCACTTCATATTAAAAAAATTAAAAATTTTTAAATTTTTAAAAATATTTATTAAAAAAAATAGAAGGCAAAATTTCAGTGACTCCTATTGGTATGATAGACTAAGAACAGCTTTTTCCAGGATGTCTCAAATGCAGGCTTATGTGGGCATATGATTCAAAATAAATGATTATTATACTTTGGGAGCATGCCAACTGGCCTCCCAGGACCTCAGACTTCTGCTTTCTCAGGTCAAAGTTTTAGCTCATCAATTTGCCTTTGGATTACGTAACCTGTGATGGCCCTCTAAAACTGTGTGGGCACCAGCCAAACTGAACACTCTAGAAGAGTCTGAGGGTACTTAGTTATACAGATTTCGAACAATATTTTTTAAAAAATAATGTTTTTCCTTCTGTATCTGGCCTGTGGTGGATACACAAAAACCTACACATGGATAAAACTGCATAGAAATAAACATACACACGCACATGTATACACACAAATGAGTATAAAATGTGAAATCTGAATAAGATTGGTGGATGCCATCAATGTCAATATCCTGGTTGTGACAATTTTGTAAGATGTTACCATTGGGAGAAACTGGGTAAAGATTACACAGAATAGGCCGGGCGCGGTGGCTCACGCCTGTAATCCTAGCACTCTGGGAGGCCGAGGCAGGCGGATCGTTTGAGCTCAGGAGTTGGAGACCAGCCTGAGCAAGAGCGAGACCCCGGCTCTACTAAAAATAGAAAGAAATTAGCCAAACAACTAAAATATATACAAAAAAATCAGCTGGCATGGTGGCGCATGCCTGTAGTCCCAGCTACTCGGGAGGCTGAGGCAGTAGGATCGCTTGAGCCCAGGAGTCTGAGGTTGCTGTGAGCTAGGCTGATGCCACGGCACTCTAGCCCGGGGAACAGAGTGAGACTCTGTCTCAAAAAAAAAAAAGACTACACAGAATATCTCCGTATTTTTTCTTACAATTGCATGTGTATTATCTCAACAAAATTTTACATTAAAAATGCCGTTTCAACATAGAAACTCTAGGATGCAGCAGAATTCAGCTGGTTACTTTTCTGAAGAAAACAGGAAGGAAGAGCCTGGGGAAATGACAGAAAGAGAAGTAGGAGTAAATATGAAACTTTATAGAGGGAAAATTACTAAAAAAAAAAACAAAAAAAACCACCACACTGTCTGAAAACATACACACATATCCTAAATCTACTTCAGATCACAATGTCAAAGAGTAAAAGGTTATAACAGAACACCCACTTTAAAGACCTGAAAAATGAGGCCGAGCGTGGAAGCTCACACCTCTAATCCTAGCACTCTTGGAGGCAGAGGTGGGAGGGGTCACTTGAGGACCAAGAGCGAGACCCCGTCTCTATCAAAAATAGAAGAATTAGCCAGGCAACAGAGTGCGACTCTGTCTCAAAACAAAAGACCTCAAAAATGAGGCTAAAAAAATAATTTGCCAAACTTTTTTCTAGAAATGGACTAGCTTTCCAACTTTGGCATTGGGAAGAATTGTTTAAACAAGAAACATAAAGCACTAACCATTAAGAAAAAGACTGAAAAAGTTAACTACATTAAAATTAAGCACTCATTTATTAAAGGACACCAAAAACAAAAAAACAGTGAAAGGACAAGCCACAAACTTAGAGAAGACATCTGCAAGAAATATAATCAGCAAAATCTTAATGTCCTGAAAATGAAAAAGACTCATAAATCAATATGAGAAAGATAAACAACCCAATGAAAATAGTCAAAAAAATGAACAAATATTTCAGACAGGAAACATAAATTGCCCATAAACATATGCAAATATGCTTAACTTCATTAGTAATCAGAGCAATGCAAATTAAGATCAAAGTGAAATAAAATTCCACATATTATAGACTGGCAAAAAGTAAGAAGTCAAACAATAGCAAGTGCTGAGAAAACATAAAGCAATGGAAACTCATATATTGCTAGTGGGAATGCATATTGGCACAACCACTTTGGACAACAATTTCACCTCTTCCTATAAAGCTGCACATTTCAAGACCTATTGAGTGTGAGACTTCCTATATGTATATACACCTGACTGTGTATATGCGTATCCTACATGCACATGTGCGTACACCCACACACACACACACATACACACACACATACCATGGGGGGAAAACCCTTTCATACATACACACCACAAGATACTTCATAGCAGTAGATTATTCATAGCAGCACTGATCATAACAGAAAAAAAACTGCAAACAGGCTAAAGGTTCATCAACAGAAGAATGGATAAATTCTGGTATATTCCCCAAGTAAAATATTATTCAACAGTGACAATGAATGAATCACAGCTACATAAAACCTTATAAAGGATCCCAGGAATATATTAGGTTATTAAGTATGAAATGTCCAATTTCCTTAAGTACTAAGCTCAACAGTTGATATCTCTGACATTTCACTTTGACACATCTTGTTTTATTTTTATTGTGAAGGTACATCTTCAGTCTTTCAAATGCAAATTTTGGTGTGTTATTATCTTTCAAATTTTTTTTAGAGGAATTTTTGTGAAACCATAGGTAAGTCAAAAATTCGTGTTATTTTCAAATATGAGTTCCATCATGGAACCAAAGCAGTGCAGACAGCTCGAAATATCAACAAAGTGTTTGGGAAGGATGTGGCTAATGAATGCACAGTACCTCAATGGTTTGAGAAGTTCCATTCTGGTGATTTTAATCTTGAAAATGAGCCCCATGGGCTTCCTGAGACCAAGGTGTATAATGATGAGCTGAAAGCTATAATGGAAGCGAATCCATCTCAACCTATGCATGAATTACCAGCAAGGTTTGACGTTACTATTCCAACAATATTGAACCATTTGAAACAAATCAGCAAGGTAAAGAAGCTAGATAGATGGGTTCCACATAAATTAAACGAGCATCAGAAGAGAAATTGTCTCAAAGCTTGACTTTCTTTGCTATCACAACATAAAGGCGAACCATTTCTACACCGTATTGTGACCTGTGATGAAAAATGGATTCTTTTTGACAATCACAAGCGTTCAGCACAATTGTTAGATAAAGATAAAATGCTGAAACACGGTCCAAAACCAAATATTCATCCAGAAAAACTAATGGTGTATGTTTGGTGGTCCAGCGCTGGTATTATCCACCACAGCTTCATGAAACCTGGTCAGTCGATTACAGCAGATGTCTACTGCACCCAATTAGACAAAATGAGGAGGATGGTTACAATTAGGCAGCCTTGATTGGTCAATAGAGACAGGCCAGTCCTCTTGCAATACAACACTCAGCCACATGTCACACAAACAACAGTACTCAAACTACAGCAGCTGGACTTGGAAACTCTCTGTTATCCATCGTATTCACCAGACCCTGCACCAACTGACGACCACTTCTTCCAGGCCTTCGGCCACTTCTTACAAGGAAAAATATTCAATTCTCAACAAGCTGTGGAAAATGCCTTTTGCGATTTTATCGCCACTCGCTCTCCAGGCTTCTTCTCTGCTGGCATAAACAAGCTACTGTTAAGATGGCAAAACTGTGTCGATAGTTTAGGCGCATACTTTGATTAATTGTACTGCTTCTTGTTTGAGATATAATAAACTACATTTTTACTTTGAAATTGGACATTTCATATTTAATGACCTAATAATATTGATTAAAAAACAGTATGTAAATTATTTCTATAAGGCTCAAAATAAGAAAACTAAATACTATATTATCTAGGTTTGCATACATATGTGTTAAAACTATTTTTTAAATCAACAGAATGATTATAACAAAAATAAGGCTAATGGTTACAGGGTGGCAGGGAAGCGGGGGATGAGATAAGGAAGTAGCACATGTGTTTATTTTATTATTATGCATATATTTTACATCTATATGCACTGAATATTATATTTTAAAACGACAGCTTCTTTAAAAAGGAAGTGATTTTTCCAAGGCTATACTGCTGATTAGTGAACCATAACAAAGAGGTTTCCAGTCCCATACCTAAAAGAACCTCCACAATGCTAGGTACATATTAGGAATTAAACAGACACTTACTAATGTAACATGAATTTCATGACTACTTAAAATCATTAATTCCAAACATGGATTCTATAAATCCATTAATAAGTCTTCTGATTTGATTACATTTGATTTTATTTTGATTACATTTCCTTCATTAGTATCTTTGAAACGTTAATGTCTGAATTTCTACAAGAATATTTTAATTTCCCTGCTTTAAAATTTCAAAACAGGTATATATATTCTGATACTTTTCATCAAGGTACCTAACAAATGATTATGACTTTTAAAATAGATTTTATTTACAGATTTCATTTTCTGAAACTACTCTCTTGCTATGGCTATCATCCTTTGGTTGTAATAAAGCTGGCACCTAATTCTGCTCCACCAAATTACTATGGTTCTCAAGCATATACATATGAATTATCTACTTACTGCCCCCTACTCTCTCCTAACAGTGTCACTCAGCCAATCCAAGGGCTGCCTCTCTCTATCCACCATTTTGCAACTAATTGCGTTAGTGAGTAGAGATCAGTAAGAGTGCCTTTGGTAAATAATAGCAGGTGACCACTAGCAAAAACAATGGTGTTGTTCCCTAAGAAGATTGCCTATAATATTCTAGCATCAACAAAAATCCTTTCCTCCATTAGGGCTATTAGGTATGAGTTTAATATAATCAGGGTTGAGTTTAATTAATTCTAGAGCACAGCATTAACAAAGGCATGGGTCTATATTTAATCCTCAATCATTCAGGTCAGTGTAAAACTAAAATGTATAACCACTGTTAAAAGCCCCTTAATAGCACTTCCTAAAATTTTTCATTGTTCCCATCCAAAGTATAAACAATCCAGTTCAAACTCATGACTATTAAAGGGGAAACTAAAATTTGGGGCAGAGTTAAATGATAAATCAAGAGATGGAGTCCTGAAGAGTAAAACAGACAATAACCCAATAGAAAATAGTCCAAAAAGTCTACTCCTAGACTGTGAAGCCTAAATACATAGTACAGAATTATAAAGCTGGAAGAGAACATAGATATAGATCACCCAGGAACCCTTGAAGTTCACAGATGAGGAAACTGAGGACGTAGGTAACAGAACCGAGCCTGGAAACCCATGTTTTTGAATTCCATATTTCTGAACTCCCATTCACTGAAGAATCTTGGACAAGCCACTTACCCTCTCTCTGTCCATTTCCTCAGCTGTAAAGAAAAGGTTAAGCTGCTAAAATCTCAAAGGTCCTTTACCAGTTCTAGGACTTGCCGAGCCTTACAGACCATATAGCAGCCCAAGCCCTTCATTTTACAGATGGAGAGCCTCGCAAACTATAGTTATTCATGGTAGGGTCTTTAATTTTTGGTCTATGGACACTTTAGATTTGCTCATTCATCTTCACAAGATCCTAGGACATAAGTGTAATGGTTAAATTTATGTGTCAACTTGACTGTGCCATGGGGTACCCAGGTATTTGGCCAAGTATAATTATGGATGTGTCCATGAAGGTGTTTCTGGATGAGATTAACATTTGAATCGGTAGACTGAGTAAAGCAGATTGTAGTCTATAATGTGGGTAGGGCCTCATCCCATGAGTTGAAGACCTGAATAGAACAAAAAAGCTGCCCTTGAGTAAGAGAGAACTCCTTCTGCCTTAACAGCCTTTGAGCAGGGACATTGGTTTTTCCTGCCTTAAGAATTGAACTTATACAGTGGCTCTTCCTGGGTCTTGAGCCTACCAGCCTTCAGACAGGAACTTACAGCATCAGTTCTCCTGGGTCTCCAGCTTGCCAACTGCAGATATTGGGTCTTGTCAGCCTGCATAATCCTGTGAGCCAATTCCTTAAAATAAATTTCCTTCTATATATGTATACATCCTATTGGATGTTTCTCTGGAGAATCCTGACTAATACAATAATCAAATGTGTATAATGAACTAATGCTTATAAAGCACTTAAAACAGTTCACAGAACTTAGGACTCTAGTTTTTGTTATTATAATGGTAAGACAAAGAAAGATAACTTACAAGTAAAACAATTCCATAAACTTGTAACATATCAATGAAACCATGGATCAGCAATTCAATGCTCTAATTTAAATAATTATCTGCTCTGATTTAAATAATTATCTCTGCACAGACATCCTAACAGAACACAAATGCCTACACTGAAAGTAAAATGAAAATAAAAAAAGATAAAAAAGAAAACTCATTTTGAATTTTGATCCATACAAAATGCTAAGATTATTTCCACCTTTGTGTAATAGGGACTTAAATGAGACACCCCTATCATTTCTGAATATATGGTATCCATAAAAATTGCAATAAATTCATAAAAATAAAAATACAATAAAACTATTTAAAAAATTTTTATGAACAAGTATTTGAAAAATATCTAGACAAAAGTTATCAAAAAGATTTACAAAATGAAAAAATATTTAATTAGTAAATACTTCATTTGGTATTTATAGTGGAGTACTTTTTTTTTTTTTTTTAAGACAGGGTCTTGCTGTGTTTCCTAAGATGGAGTACAGTGGCATCATCATAGCCCACCGCAACCTCAAACTCCTGGGCTCAAGCAATCTTCCCGCATCAGCCTCCTGAGTATCTGGGACTACAGGCACTTGCCACCACACCTGGCTAATTTTTTAAATGTTTTTGTAGAGACAGGGTCTCACAATGTTGCTCAAGGTGTGAAGTGAGTACTTTTTTATCAACATGTAATAGTTGTACATATTTTGGGGGTACCCAAAGTGAGTAGTTTTAAAATATAATAGCAAATTGCTCAAGAAAGTCAATGTTGTAAATGTGTGTACAACCATGCTGATGCTCATAAAGTTATTTATTAACTACATCAGAGAATATTAAATACCTAAAATCACAATGAAGAGATATGATGTTGTACATATTACAAAACACAGCATGTGAGCCTAGAGGAAATGTCTTCAATTCTAAAGTATGAGTGAAGTTTTTGTTTGTTTTTTACCAAACACAACAGTGATATCTAAAGACTGGCCATCATTCAATCTTTGATCTCTCAGTCAAGCTCTACAAGTGTATAAAAGGGGGAATAAGATTAGAAATACAAATAGAAATCATATTTCATTCATTCAGCAAACATTTATTAAGCACATTCTATATGGCAGGCACTGAGGCATTAGGGATACAGCAATGAGCAAAAATAGTCACAGTTCTTACCTTCATGAAGCAAACTATGTAGAGGGAAGCTAGGTACTAAATAAGTTAGCAAACAAATATAATAAACAAATGTCAATTGCACAAAGAATATGAAAGAAAGGTTCATAGTGATATGAGAACCTGGCATTGTCTGAGGGAAGGCTCAGGGACAGTTTCCTTGGGAAAGTGATGATTAAGCTGAGCTCTGAGAGGTAAGAGTTGAGGCAATTGACTACAGGAGAGAAGTGTACCAGGAATAATATATATAAAGGTCCTGTGGCAGATACAACACAAAAAAAATTAAAAAGATTTTTTGCAGAAATAGAAAAATCCATCACAAAATCCATATGGAATCTCAAGGGACCCCAAATAACCAAAACAATCTTGAAAAAGAAGAACAAAGTTGGAGGTCTCACACTTCCTGATTTCAAAACATATTACCAAATAATATGTAATCAAAGTAATCAAAACCATGTGGTACTAGCATAAAGACAGACATATAAATCAATGGAATAAAATAGAGAGCCCCAAACTAAATCTTCATATATATGTGGTCAAATGATCTTAAACAAGGGTACAAAGACTACTCAGCAGGGAAAGGAGAGACTTTTCAACTAAGGGTGCTCAGAAAACTGGATATCTACATGCAGAAGAATGAAGCTGGACCCTTACCTTATACCACATACGAAAAATAACTCAAAGTAGATTAAAGTCCTACATATAAGACTTATAAACTAAACTATAAAGTAAACCTAAAACTATAAAACTCCTAGAAGAAACCATAGGGTAAAAGATTCATGACATTTGGATTTGACAATGATTTCATGGATAGGACACTAAAAGCAAAGGCAACAAAAGCAAAAATAAACAAATGGAACTACATCAAACTTTAAACTTCTGCCCAGGCCAGGCATGGTGCCTCACGTCTGTAATCCTAGCACTCTGGGAGGCTGAAGCAGGAGGATTGCTTGAGGTCAGGAGGTTGAGACCAGCCTGAGCAAGAGCAAGATCCCATCTCTACTAAAAACAGAAAAAATTAGCCGGGAGCAGTGGAGTGTGCCTGTAGTTTAGTCCCAGCTACTTGGGAGGCTAAGGCAGAAGGAGCTTGAGCCCAGGAGTTTGAAGTTGCAGTGAGCTGTGATGACACACTCTCTCTCTCAAAAAAAAAAAAAAAAATTAATTAATTAAAAAATAAATATAAAGTAAAACTTCTGCCCATCAAAGGAAACAAGCAACAGAAGGAAAACTCAACCTATGGAATGTGACAAAATATTTGTAAATCATGTATCTGATAAGTGGTGTTATCCAGAATATATAAAGAACTCCTACAACTGAGTAACAACAACAAAAAACTCAAAAAGGTGGGCAAAGAACTTAAGCAGTCATTTCTCAAAAGATGATACGCAAATGGCCAACAAGCATAGGAGATGGCACTCAACATCACTAATCATCAGAGAAATGCAAATCAAAATCACAATGAGATATCACCTCCCACCCATTAAGACAGCTATATAAAAATAGTAAGTGTAGGTATGTGGGGAAACCTTTGACGGTAATGTAAAATGGTATAGCCACTGTTGAAAACAGTATGGAGATTCCTCAAAAAATTAAACATAGAATTATCATATGATTCAGCAGTTTCACTTCTGGGTATATATCCAAAGAACTGAAAGCAGGATCTAAAAGAGAGATATTCGCACACTCATGTTCATAGCAGAATTATTCACAATAGCCAAGAGGTGGAAACAACCCAAGTGTCTATCCAAGGATGAATGGATAAACAAAATGTGGTGCATACATACAATGGAATATTATTCAGCCTTAAAAAGGAAGAGAATCCTGTCACATGGAGAATCCTGGAAGACATTATGCTAAGTGAAACATCAGCTAGTCACAGAAAGACAAATACTGCATGATTCCACTTATGGGAGGTATCTAAAATAGTCAAATTCAAAGAGAATAGAATGGTGGTTGCCAGGGACTGGGAGGAAGGGCAAGTGGGAATTGTTTAATGGGTATAGAGTTTCAGTTCTGCAAGATAAAAAAGTTCTAGAGATCTGTTGCACACAATGTGAACGTACTTAGCACTACTCTACACTTTAAAAAAAAGTTAAGATGGTAAATTTTATATTATGTCTCTTTACCACAATTAAAACCAAAAATTATGTAAGAAATGAGGAAGAGCTGTGGAAAGCAGTTTGGCAGTTCCTCAAAGTTAAACACAGAATTACCGTATGACCCAGCAATTCCATTCCTATATACTCAAGAGAATTGAGTATATAGGACATATATCTGCACAAAAACATGTACAAAAATGTTCAAAGCAGCATTACTCGTAATAGCCAAAAAGTATAAACAACCCAAATCTACACCAGCTAAGGAATAAACAAAATATGGTATGTCCATACAATGGCATATTATTTAGCCTTATAATGGAATGAAGTAGTGATATTAATACATGCTGCAACACCGATGAACCTTGGAAATATGCTAAATGAAAGAAGCCAGTCACAAAGGAGCACATATTATATGATTCCACGTATGTGAAACGTGTAGAACAGACAAATCCATAGTGATAAGAAAGTAGACTGGTGGTTACCAAGGGCTAGGGCATGCAGAATTGGGACTAACAGCTCATAGGTACAGAGTTTCTTTTTCAGGTAATAACAAATGTGCTGGATGGAATCAGATAGTTGTGATGGCTGTACAACTTAGCGAATACACACCAAAAACCACTGTGGTGAATTATGTTATATGAATTATATCTCAGTTTTTAAAAGTGAATGAAAAAAGTAAGGAAGAGAGAAAGTAATAACACCAGCAAGGTATTTATTTAATCAGTGAAAAGTCACTGAACGCCTTCAGGTATGCATTTGTAAAAGATTCCTCTGGGGCTGTGTGGAGGATGGCTTGGAGAGGGCAGGAGTGGATCAGATCAATTATTGCAATGGTCCAGATTAAGAGATATTGGTAACTTGGACTTGGATGGTGGTAGAGGTGGGCATGAAGAGAAGTGGGTGGATTTGAGAGTACTTTCAGAAATAGAACTTATTAGATTTGCTGACAGATGCGGGGGATGAAGAGAAAAAGGGAGTATTAAGGATGACTGCTAGGTTTCTAGCTTGAGCTACTAAGTAGGAGATAATGTTTATTAAGAGGGAGAAGACTGGAGGAGGAACAAATATGAAAGAGGAGAGATGCTGATGACTTGGACAAGAGTAGCAGTCATGATGTTAAAGAAAAAGTGGCATCAACTGGGCATGGTGTGGTGACAAATCGGTTATGAGGGAGTAAGATGCAACTCATGTCCTGGTAAGTCAGAATTATGTGGTCAGATCTGAAAAGTCCATTAAAAGCCATGTTATCTAATAGCAGCGAAAAGAAGTGTTATGGTAAGGAATATGCTCCTGAACAAAGGCCTGATACTCAGCTTTTTAAATAAATGACCATCTGCACTCAAGATAACAAACTACCACCCTGTCTCCATGTTGTAAAAAAGTTCCCAGAATTGTACACTCCATTTAAGCACGGCAACTAGGGTAACCAATCATACAAGATTATATGAAGTAGTATCATGATATATTACCCCAAATGCTTATTTCATCCCAGTCCCTGCCTGATTGTTCCTGCACCAAATCAGAAGATTGAGGACATGGACTCATTGGAGTCATTGGTTTCAGAAAAGAGTGTCTATGAGAAGTATCTACAGCTATTGTTGTGGAGACCTAAAGCCACCTGATGTCCATTTTTACCACTCCTTTTTTTATACTACAGCAAACAGAAGGCATTGAAGATCAAGGTTGTAGTCTTTCTGCTGTGTTATGGTCTGGATGTTTGTGTCCCCCTCAAAATTCTTATGTTGAAATCCTAACCACCTAGGTGATGGTATTAAGAGGCGGGCATTTGGGAGATGATTAGGTAATATGAATAGAGCCCTCATGAATGGAATTACTGCCTTTATAATAAAAAGAGACCCCAGAGAACTCTCTGGCCTCTTTCCCCCATGTGAGGATCCAATGGGAAGTTGGCAGTCTGCAACCTGGAAGAGGGCCCTCACCAGAATCCAATCATGCTGGCACCCTGATCTCAGACTTCCAGCCTGGAGAACTGTGAGAAATAAATTTCTGTTGTGCCAGGTACAATGGCTCATGCCTGTAATCCCAGTATGTTAGGAGGCCAAGGTGGGAGGATCACTTGAGCCCAGGTGTTTGAAATCAGCCTGGGCAACATAGCGAGACTCCATCTCTACAAAAAATTTAAAAAGTTAGCTGAGCCTGGTGGCACATGCACTTATAGTCCCAGCTACTCAGGAGGCTGAGGCAAGAGATCACTTGAGCCTAGAAGTTTGAGGCTGCAGTGAGCTATGATCATGCCACTGTACTCCAGCCTGGGTGACAGAGTAAGACCCCGTCTCAATCAATCAATCAAGCAATCAATCAATTTCTGTTGTTTATAAGCCACCCAAACTATGGTACTTTGTTATAACAGATAGAACTTGCCCTCTATATTGACTGGTTCTCCTGCTCTAAGTGCCATAAACAATAACCCTGCACCATTGCTCAGGTAATTGCCTCCTCCAGTAATGAAATTGCTTATCCCTAAAATCTCACAACCTTCAGTTCTTTGGGTCCCCAAAGGCCCAATTCACATGTTACCTACCTCTCTATAAAACTCTTCCCAGCTACTGAAGCCACAGTGAGAGCCAGTGCCTCCTGAATGCCTACTGCACTCACTGTGTGTCTCTCAAGAGGACGGCACTGATGACTCACTGACCTTGGGGGGGGAGGGGGTTTGGTTCTGTGTGCTTGTCTTTTGTCTCTTTTGCCAAACTGCAAGCTACTGGAGAGCAGGGTTATACCTTACATACCCTTCCAGCACTATGTAGGGCATAAGTGTTCCAAGAAAGCTGTGATTCCTATGAATGTTTTCAGAAAAGAGGCTAAAGTAAATTGCGCACTATACTATAGATCCTTTAATCCACATTACTTCAAACTACATTAATTGTGAAGCTTAAAGAACATCCCCACTGCTTACACAACAGGTGTAGCTTTCATAATCTGCTCTACCCAGCTGTTACTTATTTGTGACAATTCCCCCCTGGCTTCTGCTCCCTGTCGATCTGTGGGATTACTGCACCTTCCAGTATGATTTTCTGATTTATTCCTTCCTCAAATCATAAACAAATTGTTAATTTTCCTTTATAACAGTAAAAAAGGCTGAAACTTAAGAAAAACCAGAGAGCTATCCCTGGGGTTTTCTATGACGACAAAATGCAAAAATAAATCCTGGAATAAAACAGTATTTGTAAATATTGCCATAAAATTCATCTATTAGCCCAAGAATTTGTTTTTCCTATATAGTCTTCCGTGACAAAATACTCTTCAGTGTGCCCACTATGAAATTGCGTTACCCAAAAGGTACTGAATGGAATGAGTAATGGTACAAATGAGTGCTGGGATTATGGGCAAATGAATGGAACAAGGAGGGGTGGGAGCAGTAACTAAAGTCCAAAAGTCAGGAAAAATGAAAATCCACGAACTTGGTGATGCTCCAGAAAGGAAACCAGCAAGTGTTGACGCTAAACTGGCAGAAACATCAATACTTCCTGGCTCCCCCACTGGGGGCATCAATTTACCACCGGCAGGCTGATCTTCTGATGCAAGTGACAAATAGTGAATGCTTTCAACAATATGAAAAGGAATGACTTATAATCATGAAGCATGGCTGTGGGCAGCAATGAAAAGGTGTGATTCCTGGGGGTCTGAGTTTTAGCTCTGCTGCTGATCACCTTAACGATCTTGGGCAAATCATTTCCCTTCACTGAAAAATACCAGTGTTTTGCATTAGTGTGATGGAAAGAGTTAACATAGCAGGCCTGAAACTGCAAGGTTGGTACCTGGCTGGTGTCTGGGGACTTGGATTTCAGGAGGGTTCCCGTCCCGCCACCCTAATTGATAAGAGTGCCTCACTGTACCTAAACTGTACAAATAGGGTTTGTGCTGCATACCTGCTTTCCTTCTTGGAGTCTGCAATTTTGGTATGTACCAGGTGGAGAGTACCTACGTGACAAGCTCCCAATAAAAACCCTGGGCACTAAGGCTCTAATTAGCTTCCCTGGTAGACAATATTTCACACATGTTGTCACAACTCATTGCTTGGAGGAATTAAGCATGACCTGTGTGACTTCAGTGCAAGAGGACTGTTGGAAGCTTGCACACGGTCTCCTCCAGACTTGGCCCCATGTGCCTTTTCCCTTTCCTGACTTTGCTTTTCCTTTTGCTGTAATAAATCACAGCCCTAAGCATACAATAAGTCCTGAGTCCTGCCAATGAACCACTGAACCAAGGAGTGGTTTGTGGGGGGATCTCTGACACAACTGGTATAGTGCTGAAGAGTCTACCAAACATTTTTTTCAACAATCTTGTGAAGTAGCTATTATTCCCATTTTATAGATGAAGAAACTAGAGTTCAAAAAGGAAAACAAAGAGTATACTCAAAAAATAAACATTTCAGTGTTTACTATATTATATATGGGTGTTCTCAAATTTTAGTGAGCCTAGGAACCACTTAGAGTGTTTGCTTGAATGCAGTTTCCTGGAACCTATCACCTGAGACTTGGATTGAGTGGGTTTGTGGCCCAGGAATCTGTATGTATAATAAGCAACCTCTCACATCTGTAATCCTAGCACTTTGGGAGGCCAAGGCAGGAGGACAGCTTGATGCCAGGAGTTAGAGACCAGCCTGGGCAATACACCAAGACCCTGTCTCTACAAAAAATAAAATAAAATAAAATAAAATAAAATAAGCATCTAAGATGATTTTTATGCAAGTGGTCCAAGGACCACATTTTGAGAAACACTTTTATGTATATGAGCTACAGCCTTTGGTGCCCAATTTCTCAAGCTAGGTAGTAAATGGCAGAAGTAGGACTTACACTAACTCTTTTAACAAGGTTGAAGCTCTTTTCACAACACAACTGCTTCCAGATCCCTCAAACTCTGCAGTTCCTCTGGTTTGCCCTGTCTTCTTGCTACAGGTGTCCATCCAGCTGATGGTAATTAGGTGCAAACAGGAAAGTATCTTACATTTCCAGCACCAAATACTAAGTGGTATTCTGAATCCAAAGAAAGCACACTTATTAGGGTAAGTCAAATGATACAGCTCTTGGAGAGTTAACACTGCAGCTTTGATTTTCAAAATGGATTTGATGTGCTGGTGGCAACAGAATATATAAGTTTATCAACTGCACTTAATACAATATGAACTTGTTTACAATTTTAGAAGTCGAGGGCAGTATATTAACTATAATGTTCTACGAGTGGCCATAAAAGGGAAGGGGGTTAAAGATTATCTTTCTGGTAGATAGAGAAAAACAGTCTTAAGTAAATAGCAAACTTTTTAAGTGGGCATGTAATTATTATCTTTTCTCATTTAAAATTAAGTATAGTTAGTACTCTATCCACTGAAAAGGAAATTAATTTCAGTGCCATACACTTATCTGTAGCCCAGTCCAAAATACGTAAGCTTCTTGGTGGCTGCTTACTCAAATGATCATTTTTCTTTTGTTATTACTGACTCAGGCTGTTACCAATTTAGTTCAAAACAATTCAGCGAGTATTAATTGAACATCTACTGTTTACCTGATGCTGTGCTAGCTGCAAGATCATTACCAAGAACACTGTTCTGATTTTTCCAAGAATACTTTGGTGAAAAGAGAAAGGGACTAGGAAAACTTGCCACCTTAACACTTTAAGACAACATATAATAGAAGAGCCTAAAAAACAAATGATGATATCTGCTTGAAGAGTACAGGCCTCAACAATCCTCCCACATTCTATTACATAAATATGTGGCAAAAATCAATGACAGTCTATACCTCACAAATACAGGTTAATCTCCTAAACCTGGATATCCATAGTCCAACATCATCTATAAACCACATCTTCTTCTACAATCAAGAAGTCAGCCGAATCAGTAATCCATCCATACACTGCAGTAATTGAGGGGCTGTCTGCCAATGTGCTGGTATAGGGCCTCCTGTGCCCATATCTGCAGCGCTGAGCACTCATTCATCATTAAGCTGCAGCAGTGTTAACATATGCTGCGTTGTGCTAATATGTTTGTTTCACGATCACCACTCATCTACCCTTATACCAGGGCAAGAAGGTAAATGTTAAGTGAACAGAAATAAACTTGAGAACAGTACCTAATTCACTTGCGGAAGCCAAGAATTTGCCTCCACCCAACCAGAAAAATTCCCCTAATCCCAAGGATTCCAGACCTAAAAGGTTAATCTGTATAAAGCACTACAGATATACGGGAAATTCTACCACCTTGAAGAAGAAAAATTGTAATTGTATTTTGTATCCTATGCATTCACCCTCTTTGAGAGAACTGATCAACCAGGCTAGACAAGCAGTTAGTCTTGATGATTTTTTCCATCATTCAACAAACCAGTATTTGGATTCACTCAGTGGGCTAGTTCTTTGCACATCATGTAGACACAGGGAGTTTACTAGTGGTTCTTTCAGGGGTCACTGACCATCCTTTACCTCCCAGAACCCACTGCCCAGTGGGTGGTCAACTGGCAGCTAGGGCAAGAAAACAAGCCCATTTGGACAGTTGGATCAACATGAAAATGGCCAGCTTCACCTGCCCAAATCTCACCTCTGCTAATAGGCCATCAGGAACATTGGAAACTAGGTACTCATATTACCCACTAAAGGGCTGAATTATTAGTAATAATCATAAACAAAAGGAACAAACAGAAAACCCTTATAGAAGGTATTTAGGAGGCATTCAGAGTTTTATGCTGCTTAATCAGTAAAAAGCAGATCAGAAAAAAAAAAGACAAAAACTTTTCACTGTGTATTTATTTCAAGTTATAGTGGTTCATTCTTAAATAGGTTATCCACCTTGCACAGGGTCAGCCTAGTATCTATTTACAAAAGAACAATTTGGCCGGGCGCGGTGGCTCACGCCTGTAATCCTAGCACTCTGGGAGGCCGAGGCAGGCGGATCGTTTGAGCTCAGGAGTTCGAGACCAGCCTGAGCAAGAGCGAGACCCCATCTCTACTAAAAATAGAAAGAAATTATACGGACAGCTAAAAATATATATAGAAAAAATTAGCTGGGCATGGTGGCGCATGCCTGTAGTCCCAGCTACTCGGGAGGCTGAGGCAGTAGGATCGCTTGAGCCCAGGAGTTTGAGGTTGCTGTGAGCTAGGCTGACACCACGGCACTCACTCTAGCCCGGGCAACAGAGTGAGACTCTGTCTCAAAAAAAAAAAAAAAAAGAACAATTTGCCATGTATAGGTCATATCAAAGGAGTCAAATGCAACAAACTCCTTTTTATCTGACATCCAAACAACCAGAAAATAACTGATATTGTACAATCTATTTTTGGTAGAAAGCCAGTGACAAGGAAGTATATACCTTATTCATAAAGATGAAAATTCTTGATATGTCACAAACGTATTAATGCCATACAGTTACCACGCCCTCTATATTTATAGTCATGCATGTAACGACAATTAAATCTCATGAACACAGGAACTTTATCTGTCTTACTTACCCATATATCCCCAGAATCTAACACAGTGCCCAACACATAGTAGGCGTTCAGTGAATATTTGTTCAATGAAATAATGCTCTGCAAAACCATGAAGTGCCTTAATCATCTAAGATTGTATTATGGTCAGTATAGTTTTGGTATTAGATGCATTTATTTTAATTCTCAGAAAACTGATAATCAGTATATGGTATACCCCAATTAACTAGAACTCCTCATTCTTCAATCATTCTGGATAAGGAGGGGTTTGCTATAAATCACTGCCTATAAGTAAAGGTTATCATTCATGTGAAACATATAAAAGTTGTTCTTTCACCAAATATTATTAAATACCTATGCACCAGGCACTGTGCTAGAAGCTAAGGACACACTGTAAACTGTTCCTGTTTAGGACAGCCTTTCAAAATTAGGATTCCTCATCTCCTGTTGCATAGGAGAAAGTTAATTTATTGCATACAATGCATGCCCTGGGGCATTAGTGCTAATTCTCTCCAGGTTGAGAAAGACTGGTCTAGGGAGCCACACAAGTTAAAAGGCAATTATAATATTATATGATAAAAAGGTTGCTTTTAGGCAGGGTCAAGTTCAACTGCTAAACCTAGACCTGTATGAACTACCTAGTAAGAGCAAAGATTCCCAGAACATTTGTAATACTTGTGTAAATGCAAAAATACTACAACATACATGCAGATATATTTCCAAGCATAATCAAATAAAATCAATATTTTCCATGCTTAGCAATGTCAGACGAAGGTTATTAGTAAAGTGAAAGACAAAAACAATGTTTAATTACCCTGATAATTCAAGGAAGAAACCAAAAAACCTTCTTGCTCCTGGAAATAAAAAAGCAATTACCTCAATTATTTTGTTAATTGCCTCCATATATTGCTTCATTAGATGAGCCTAGCCTTGGACTCAAAGTAATAAATTAGCTACCTATTTCATTAATTCTTATTTTGCATTTTTAGTCTTATTTTGAATTTTCATTCTTCCTTACGCAGTTTAATTTCTTTCTAGTCCTGGGTGTTTTCTGTGTGATATTATGATTATATGCTGCATGCTTTACGGAACCAAAGCAGTTTGAGAGCTTCTAGAATCAGAGATATAAATTTACCCCAATATTTCACACTCATAATTAAGCTTTCATGTATCAGTGATCTAGAAATTCATTCCTGTTAAATATCACTCTCTGACAAGCTAAATTGATAGCATCCAGTGGACTGGCCAAGTCCCCCCCCCCACTTCATCAAGGAAATCTCTTATTTTGAATGAAATAATTTAATAAGCCAAAAAGAGGGGGGAATTGTTTAGCTTCTCAATAAACCTTTAAATCCATGTGAAAATGCTACTATAGTCACTAGAATTTTATTAAAACAAGAGAGGATAACATAAAAGTCCATGACCCTTAAATCTCAAGTAGTCCAGACTTCTGATTAAACATGTCTTTGAAGGAAATAAATTGTACAAAGCTACTATTATTTATTTATTGTATTTATGGAGATGTTCACTGAGAACAGACAGTGCTTTTACTGCACTGAGACATCCAACTATTAAATCTTTTAAGACACCCTCTACATGCCTAAACCCTAAAATGCTATACACCAAATCCACCAATTTCTTTCTACCTCAAAACTGTCAAAAGGAAAGTCATAATTCATCAGAAAGGCAGGAACACGATTATTAATGGCAAAGACGTCAAGGCCGTGTCTTTAAAAAATACAATGAATCACTATTTCTTTTAGCTTGAAATTGGAGAACCTCAGAAAATAAATGGCATTTTAAAAATGATTCAGCAAACACAACTGAGCTATAGAAGATGATGCTACTCCTATGAGATTCTGATTTCCCACTTCAGGTTTAAGATATAGAGAAAGCACTTCTCTAACACGCAGTTTCTAGTTTTCAATGACCAATAACCACAGTCAACACCACCATAAATTTATTTCACATTCAAAGCCAAGTTTAGACACATAGGTACACCAAAAAACATAACTGATTTTGAAAGGAATTCATCGCTCTATCTCTAAAACATTAAAACAATCATAAGACAGCAGACAACTTGGACTACATCTACATTGCTGTGCAAATCTCAAAGTCCCACCTAAATCTTTAATTTTAGCCTTCTAGTGATTTAAATGGGAGTGCCCCTCAAAGAATCTGTCAGGCAGACGATGAGGACAGCGTATGATTTACTGATCTAAGGGATCTAAAATTTGGCCCCCCAAAATTTTGAAGCCATTTTTATTTATTCATTCATTCATTCATTCATTTATTTATTTATTTATTTATTTAGAGACAGAGTCTCACTCTGTTGCCCGGGCTAGAGGGCCATGGCATCAGGCTAGCTCACAGCAACCTCAAACTCCTGGGCTCAAGCAATCCTTCCGCCTCAGCCTCCCGAATAGCTGGGACTACAGGCATGCACCACCATGCCCGGCTAATTTTTTCTACATATTTTTAGTTGTCCAGATAATTTCTTTCTACTTTTCTAGTAGAGACGGGGTCTAGCTCTTGCTCAGGCTGGTCTCGAACTCCTGAGCTCAAATGATCCGCCCGCCTCGGCCTCCCAGAGTGCTAAAATTATAGGCGTGAGCCACCTCGCCCGGCCTGAAGCCATTTTTAACAATGAGTATTTGATAGTATTTTCCACATTCAGTCCAATGGTTTGCAGATTAACTCCTTGGCCTACCGCTCAGACACAACTCCTAAGAACCTTCCAGCTTACTGCACTGGTAAATTTCTGGGACTTACCAAAGTCATGGTTGCACAGGAAAATGTGAACAGTGGGACATTCCAGCTGAAACAATGAGGTCAAAGCTCATTTCAGTATGAGCAAAAGTGATTCTCTGAGGAGATCTCGGTGGGGGAGGCAAAGTACTAGCCTCAAACCTGCAGGCTGGCACCTCTCAACAACTGCTGCAAATTCTACTGCATGCCCTGGCTTCCTGGGCCAGTCCTGCTTAATTATTAGACAATAATACAATGCAGATCACTCTTAGCAAAAGGGAAGCAAATGGGGCTTTTAGACCAATACTTGAATTATTCAAATCCTTAAACGGGGACTTCAACATCTCAATTTTAAGCTAATGAATTTATTATGCTTAAGAGCCCAGTTGTTTTCCACCATAAGAGTGCCACGTGAAAAGGTTATTGTTTTCCTAAATACAATTAGCTCTTCTTGTCACCTTTCTCTTTTTGTCACTCCTAAGCAACACTCCAAGATCACAAGAATCCAAGTGAAATAGAACTATGAAGCACAATGCTTTTTTACATTATCAGGCTAAAGGTGAGAAACCAATTTTGGTCACCTGCTTTAAAAGCATCCAGTACATTTCCTGCGTATTTCAAGATCCTTGATATATACAACCTCTATTGTACTGTGCTACAGGTAATAATCTCCAATTTCATACTACATGTTTCTGGGTGAGGTAAACATTTAGAAAAGCATTAACATAGCATATTGTGACAATAATATTCTAAAAAAGGAAAGTACAAGTATTACTTTTAGCCAGGGTACATTTGTGAAAGTTTCAAATAGAGAAAAATTAGAGCAAATTCATTCAAAAAAATAGGTTAGCAGTGCTTTGATTAGGAATAACTGCATGAAAAGAATCAAATCGACAAGTTCTGGAAACGTATTTTAAAGGGGAAGGGGATATGCGCTCAGCACTCAACCCTTTTTCTTAACTACAGAAAAATCAAAATTTGCAGATGAACCCTTTCTTTCACATCATTGGCAGAAATAAAATCCTAGTCCCGCCACCACCTCTAGCAATCAAGGAAGTTGCTGCAAATAGCAGCATTGAAGTAAATGGCCCTGTTTTGCTCCATTCTTAACATACCCTCTAGGAGTAAACAGGTTACTCAAAAAAGTCAGTAGCCAGAAATCGCTTTTGTCTCTGTCAAACTTCCACGAAAACGAAATTCCCTTTTCTGCGGATTTGGAAGGCGGTAAACGCGGACGGAGGAGTCCAGTCGCAGCCTGCCTTTTCTCCCCTGGGTTCGATGTCTCCGCGAGGCTTCAGACCCGCGATCGGCAGCATGGCCAGCGGCGGTGCAGCCTCTTCGCGTCTCCACATCCACCCAGCCCACCCTGACAATCGCCCTCTCTTTTGTAACACCCTAAATGTGAGCTTCGTAGGCTGGGTCCCCAAAGTTTGCCCGGTCGCCGGTCAGCAGCCGCCCTACTGGGCCGAGCCCTAGGCAAGGCTGAGTCCTGCCCTAGCCGCGGGCTCCCTCAACCCTCAGCTCTTCTTTTGGGCCACAGTGACAGGTCTAGGTTTACCTCCATGTGCTCGTGGCAGAGGAAACAAAAGAAAGCAACCTCCCGGATAATAAAACGCCATCTTCGCCTAATCGGCAAACTGAGGGGTCCCCGGGTCGGTCACCTCACGAGTCCCCCACCATCCAACCCGAGGGCGGCCCCCAGTCTGAGGCAGAGCTCGTCAGAGCCCCGGGAAGCACTGATTAAATTGTCCTGGGGGCGAGGGTGGGATACCCCGAGAACCCTACCTGCCTCCCAACCCTGGCCGCCGGGGCAATATGTTTCAGTTAAAACGAAAAAGGGCAGCGATGGGGGAGCCTCCCGGAGACGCAGTGACCCCCTCAGAAAATTGTCGTGGCGGACCTGGCGAAGGGGCAAGCGAACAAACAAACCGGCACGCGTGGAGCCGCAGCGAGTGTACTTACAAAACGATTAAAGCTCCGGCGGAACATCGCGTCGAAGGCTGCCGGGCGCCGAGCTGGGCTCTAGCGGGCTGTCCGGGAAGGCGCCGTCCACAAAACACACTGCGGCGTGGGCCGGCGGCGCAAAGCGGACAGCGAGGCGGGCTGCCCGGCCACCCGCCCGCCGCCTGCCCTCGTTGGCTCTCCGCGCTCCCCCGCCCCCAGCCGCCCGCGGCTCCCGCCCCGCCTCACTCGCCGCCCGCCCCCGGCCCGCCCGTCCCGGGGGCGACGGCCCCGCGGGTCCCTCTTATCTGGCCCCAGCACCGCGGGCCGGTCGCTCCCGCAGCAGCCCGCTGAGAAGGCGAGCCCGGCACGCGAGGGAGGGATGGCGGAGGAGCGCTAGGCTCCTCCTGCGGGGGGGTGGGGGGGGCCGCCCCAACCTCTCCGCCAGCGCCGGGCTCGGCACCCCGCTGTCTACACTCTTCCCCGGCGCGGCGCCACCGCCCGCCTCCCCGCTGGCCTCCGCGGCCGTCCCGCTCGGGACACGGGGCACCCTCCCGAGGCACCCCGCGCCTCACCTCGCCTCAGCCCGACACTACTCCCCTGTCTCGGTCGGGAGCCACAGCCTCCCTCGCCCCGGCCCTAACTCGTCCGCCGCGCCGCGCCGCTTCGCTCGCAGCCCCTCCTCAGTCCGCGGCAGCCGCGCCGCCCCGCGCTCGGTCCCACACTCGGGCCGGGGAGCCTCGGCGCAGCCCGCCGGCCCGCCCGAGCCCGCGAGACGGCCGGGCTGCCCGCTTCCTGGCGGGGAGGAGCCGGACTCCGAGAGAGAGTGGGGACCCGCAGGGCTTGTGGAGACCCCAGCGCTGGCGGGGTGGGGCGGGGCGGGGCGCGGGCGGGGGACTAGTTAGGAAAGCCGACCCCTTCTCATCTCCAAAGGCGAGGGTCTTCCCACTACCCTCGCTTAGCTTTGCTCCTCTCCCACCTACGCGGCTTTCCCTCCTCTCGTTCTTTCTCCCGTCCTGCCTCCCCACCTAAGCCCTCTTCCACTTTCTCCGTGAGGTTGTAAAGTCAGGCTTTGTGTCGCTGCTGCGCAGCGGGGCGGGATTTCCCTGCCACCCCCCCACACCACCTCAAACCCAACCCCTCCTGCTCACCCCCTCCCCCGCACTGCTCCCGGAGCAGCCTGGGAGTTGTAGTCCAACCGTCCTGCTCCTCCGCCTCGTACTGCGGGCTGGTAGCTCCCCCACTCGCCCGCCCCGGGTTTGCCCAGAGGGTTGAGGAGGGAAGAGGCTGAGACCGCCGGGCCTAACCGCGGTGTTCCGCACCGGCTGGGTGTGGAGGCCAGGAGTGCTCTGGAGAGTCCTAGCGGGGAGAAACGTGAGAAGGCTAAATTAGACAAAGCTCCAAATGTTGAGAGCCTTCCCTAGAACGCGAAATTCGCGTACCGGCAAACCCTCTACAGACACCCTCGGCCCTAGCTAAGAACTGGAATTTGCGAAACTTTAAAAATTAAAAAAATGAGAGCTGAGTCCCGACTTGCCACGAGGCTGGACATCCCCGCCCAAACCCACCCCTTTTGCACCGCCCTCTAAGGCGGGGCCCGAGGCTGTAGGAAAAGAACTTGCAGATTCTTCTAAATAAGTAAAGGGAGTTCGGAGACATTTACACTAGACTTCCGCCGCGCCACATTCTCATGCCAGCCTAGAGCTGGGGACAGGGCCCGGCTACACCACAGGCCTTCCCTTAGATCGTGAAGGCCCCTTACTGCTGGATGCAGGCGCTTCTCCTTTTCCACTCTGGGATTTAGATTCATTTTCATAACCTGTACTGGGTATTTTCTTTGTACCAGGCACTGTGCTAGGGGCTGGACAGAGCAATTTCCTCAAAAAGCTCCCCAGCAGGGTGGTCGCAATCTAGTGAGGGGATAAAAGCAAGCGAAAACGCCACTTTAGAATGTAATGGCCGTTAGGATAGAAGTTCAAAGTGCTGAAGGAAATAGAGGAGACCAACGTTGCATCTGAAAAGGAAACTTTCCAGAAAGCGCTGGAGATTAAACTGGGCCTTGAAACGTGGAAAGGCTTTAGAGAAGCCGACGGTAGCCCGGGGGCCAAAGTCCAGGGCGGAGGAGGAGGTCAGTGAAAAAGTGCAGGATAAGCTAAGAAAAAGAACACACTGTCTCGGCAGACGCCCAGGATGTGTAGGCGGGGCGGCCCAAACGAAAGCTGAAGAAAGCCTCAAAGAATCTTCAGAAACATATTAGGAAGTTTGAATTTGATTCTATGATCAACGAAGAGGCCATCCCCAATAAAGTGCAAATGCAGGAGTCCTAAGGTTTGTTCCCAAACTATCCTACCTACCAAGAAGTAAAACCAACCGTTTCCAGTTCTTCCTCTGTTATGGTTCCTTCTCTTTGCTCGCACTTGAGGCTTGAGGACTGAACTCTGATCTTTTCCTTTTGCTCAAATTCCTTCCTAAGGAGGCCGGCTGAGTCAGGCTTACAAATGGTAAAATCCCACTAAGCAGGTTTTTGTTAACCAAATATAGCATGGTTTACTTCCTAACCTGATTCCGGTATAGCATTAACATCACCTAAAAGGTAGAAAGCCCCCATCTTAACTCGAGTATCCCAGCAGATCGTCATCTTAACGAGAGAGTCTCCTGTCTGGACCTCCTAGAGTGCTTACACCTTTATCTTAAATTAAGCATTTCCTTTCTGGTCTTTTAGATAAAACCTAACTCTCAGCCAATTGTCAGCCAAAGAATCTTCAAACCCACCAGAAGCCCCGGCTTCTAGATGTCCCACCTTTTCGGGCCAAACCAGTGTGTGATTCCCACGTATTGATTTATGACTTTACCTGTAACCCCTGTCTCCCTGAAACGTATAAAACCAAACTGTAACCCAGCCACAGCGAGTCCACTTGCTCAAGGCCTCTTGGGCGTGGCTCCGGGTCATGGTCCTCAAATTTGGCTCAGGATAAACTTCTTTCATATATTTCAGAGTTTGGATTTTTCCGTCCACAGGCTGTATCTAATGATTAAGATTAATGTTAAATGTGTATTATTTAGGTCCAAGCCTGGTGGCTCATGCCTGCAATCCTAGCACTTTGGAAGGCTGAGGCAGGAGGATCCCTGGAGGCCAGGAGTTCTAGACCAGCCCGAGTATAATAATGAGACCCTTGTGTCTACAAAAAGGGGAAGAATTAGTGGGACTGTGGCTTGTGCCTGTAGTCCTAGGAGTTTGAGGTTGCAGTGAGGTATGATGAAGCCATTACACTCTAGCCTGGGCAACAGAGCAAGACTCTGTCTCGAAAAAAAAGTATATTACTTAGACATTAGAATACTTTATTTTATTGACAAAATGGAGCTAAAGTTTTGCTCTCTACTACTTTAAAGTTGTATTTTTAAATAGAATTTATTTTCTGGCTTTACTTTTACTGAATGCAGCAACTACTGTAATTTCATTCACTAATTATTTGTGGAGCAACTACTATGTGGCAGGCACTATTCTAGATCCTGGAATTGGGCGGTGCAGGAGGTTACTGTCATTGTTTTAGGATTAAGTCTAGAATCCTTATCAGTAAAACACAATCTTAGGCCAAGCATAGTGGGTCACACCTGTTCCTGTAATCCTAGCACTCTGGGAGGCTGAGGGGGAGGTGGGAGGATTGCTTGAGGTCAGAAGTTTGAGACCAGCCTGAGCAAGAGCAAGACCCCATCTCTACAAAAAATAGAAAAATTAGCTGGGCGTGGTGGTGTGAGCCTGCAGTCCTAGCTACTCAGGAGGCTGAGGCAGGAGGATCCCTTGAGCCCAGGAGTTTGAGGTTGCAGTGGGCTATGATGATGCCACAGCATTCTAGCCCAGGTGACAGAGTGAGACCCTGTCTCAAAAAAGAAAAAAAAGAAAAAGAAAAGAAAAAAGAGAAAGAAAACACATTCTTATCTATAAATAAGTAATAGAAAACTAATTTAGGCATTTGGGGATGCAAGTGCTTGCTAGTAAATAATAAGTAATATCTTTCCATGTTCAATTATGTTAAACAAATGGAAAAATTGTACTTTGCTAACAGATTCAAGCAGATTAACTTTAAAAAAAATTAGACCTGGAATTTCTTTTGCAGTATTTTCTCATACTCACCCATTGTAATGTTGCTGCAGTTTAAAAGCAGGGATTATAAGATCCTCCAAGATATAGCAGTATTCTTGGTCATATTTGGTTTGTTATTATAATTCCACTATCTCTTTGTCCTCCTGATTTATTTCAGTACAACATCTACACTCCTGGGTCCAGACTAATTTGCTCGACTATAAAAATTCAATTCCATACAAATCAAAATATGCTCAACAAAACATGAAATTTATGCAAGGTGATTATTTTCCATATCCAAACTCAACCTGAAATTAGAGCTACTCTCACACACATCCTTTAGAGTCACTCCTTTGTGAGTTTTTTTTTTTAAGAGAAGAAGAAATTATTTTTGTTTGTTTTTTTTTTCAGTGCCTCCTCACAGTTTCCAAAGAAAACCCAGGTGTTGTAGAAAGCCGTTGCTGATGACTATGAAAAGCCAACTGTCAGCCAGCATTTTCATTCGGCCAACTCCACAAACAGAACTGCAAAAACTAACTTCCTCCTGCCTAAACTATCATAACCTGTGGCACATAACACCAACTCTTCTGGTGTATCAGCTGACTGCAGCAGAAAGAAGCCCCAGTCTCCAGCAGGCAGGAGTCCAGAGGAAGCAATCTTCTTTGTGTCCTTGCTACCAACTTGACTAGAGATAATGCTTGCTGCCCTAGGGAGGGAAGGGAAAGAGTTTTTCCTCAACCCTTTCAGTTCTGTTACCCCATTTCTGTGCAATTTGCTCAGGAGCCTATCTTCCCTGTTGGCCCCACCCCTTGCTTTTTCCTACCTTCTACCTCAACCCCTCAGAAATCTCACCATGGCGAATGGGCAGAACAACCACTATGGCACAGGCTGCAGGCCACACTCGTGGAGGACAGCACACTGCTTCTGGGATCCGGCAGGAGGGGAATGATGAAGAGAAGGAGTTGCTTCTTCCATCTAATACTTTAAAAAGAAAAAAGGAAAAAAGAAAAAAATAAAGCTGTTATATCAGCATCTAAATCACCCCATCATCGAGTTGAAGAAATTCAACTGTCTCTGCTGGGCTTCCAAGCATAAGACTATCTTTTGCCCATTTGAAATTCCTTTCCATCTTTCAAGGCTGGCCTTGGTGTTTATTTATGACCAATTTTATCCATATCTTCCTAACTATTGGCACTCTCCAATTCCTCCTCTACATGGCAACCACAGAAATCTTTGGAAGACAAATCAGATCAAATCACTCCCCTGCTTGTGAATTTTCAGTAGCTTCCCATTGCTCTTGGGATAAGTTCAAAATCCTGCCTTAACATCACCAACAAGGCACTGAATTCTCTGACCCCTGCCTTCCTCTCTAACCTCAAGTAAACAACTTACCTTCTCACTCACCTGGCTCCACTCCACTGACTACCTTTCATTCCTGAGTTCCCAAAGCTCCTTCTCTCCTGACAGCTTTTGCACAGGCAACCATCTCTGTTGGAATGCTTTCACCCGCCTTTGCTATTCATCCTTCAGATCTCAGCTTAAATGTCACTTCCTCAGATGAGATCAGGGCTCCCTGTTATTGTGCTCCAAATAGCCCATATTAATTACATCCCAGGGTACTGACAGATGAGGTTAGTAATCACGAAGAATGGCAGAAGTCCAAAGGGACTGAGGATGATCTAATATTTTTTTTTTTCAAAAAGAGGAAGTAGGTGTAGTCTAGTAATCATGATATCAAAGGCAGGCAAGCTTTTAGAACCAACCATTAAAAGGATAGGATTTTTTTTTATCACAGTGGAAAGGAAGAGACAATCACTAGGAACCACAATGAGTTCACTGAGATGTAGTTTGGCCTCTGTGATTTCATAGAAATTATTTCTAATTCAAAATTCTATGTCCTACTAAAATACATTGAGAGGATAGAGAAGAGGTTAGAAATTATATGGCATAAGAAAACTAAATCTTTATCTCATGATAAGAAGTTATTAAGTCAAGATATATCAATGCAGTATAATTATTTTATTGAGAAATAAGGAGGTAAATAGCAGAAGAAACAGCCAAAACAATGAAAAGTACTATACTTGCCTCTGGGAACACAAATCCAGAGTGGGGAAGAAAGGAATAAGGGACTTTAACTTTTTTATAAGCCTTATAACTGTTCAACTTTTTAACTATGTACATACATTATTTTCATAAAAATTAGTTCAAAAATACAAGTAGCTTTTGGACACACAGACAGGAAATATAAGAGCATCGTAGCCAAGAGAAATGACAAATCTGTGGAAGTGAAAATATTTCAGTAAATAGTAAGTAGTAAGTAGACCTGCCCATAGGTTCATGCTGAGGAGTAGTAAATGATACAAAATTTTAACTTCCATTCTCAGGAAGCTACAGGAATATGCATTTCATCAAATGAGAGAGTAAACCAAGACAGAGGAAGATATGAGATCCAGAAAATGGGATGAACATAAAAGAGACTGGAAAGGAATTCCCTGGATGGTAATGAATAAAAGTTCAAGGTTAGACAGCTATGTAGCACAACTAGAGAGGCCAGAGGGGAGTAGGAAGATAAAGGGATCAAGGGGGTATATCTCTAGCAAAAAAAAAACCCGAAAAAACTAGCTAGGTACAGTGGCTCACACCTGTAATCCTAGCACTCCGGAAGGCTGAGGAAGGAGGGTTGCTTGAGCTTAGGAGTTTGAGACCAGCCTGAGCAAGAGCAAGACCCCATCTCTACAAAAAATAGAAACATTAGCTGGGTGTGGTGGTGTGGGCATGGATTCCCAGCTACTCAGGAGGCTGAGGAAGGAGGATTGCTTGAGCCCAGGAGTTTGAGCTAGGATGATGCCACTGCACTCTAGCCAGGGCGACAGAACAAGACTCTGTCTCAAAGAAAAAAAAGAAGGAAAGAAAAAAGAAAAGAATTGAAGCTAAGAGGTTACCAGATGTGTTTAACCCAGAGAATGACATTCAGAAAGATATTACAGTTCTGGCCGGGAGCGGTGGCTCACGCCTGTAATCCTAGCACTCTGGGAGGCCGAGGCGGGTGGATTGTTTGAGCTCAGGAGTTTGAGACCAGCCTGAGCAAGAGCGAGATCTCGTCTCTACTAAAAATAGAAAGAAATTATATGGACAGCTAAAAATATATATAGAAAAAGTTAGCCAGCCATGGTGGCGCATGCCCGTAGCCCCAGCTACTCGGGAGGCTGAGGCAGGAGGATTGCTTGAGCCCAGGAGTTTGAGGTTGCTGTGAGGTAGGCTGATGCCATGGCACTCTAGCCCGGGCAACAGAGTGAGACTCTGTCTCAAAAAAAAAAAAAAAAGAAAGAAAAGAAAAGAAAAGAAAAGAAAGATATTACAGTTCTATGGGAAAATTAGTGAAAAATGAGTGATAGACACATAGAAAGTGAAGCAAACAAACTAACAAAAACCGACGCAGCTTTTAACTCCAGGAAAAACAGAAAGTTGCTCAAGATAGTAAATATCATTACAAAATATTACTTGGTTCCACAGGGAAAGACATTTACATAGTCATAGCAATTGAAACACTGCATTATTAATTACAAGACAACTGTGACTTTTTAAACTTTGTGTCAGCATTCCTAAGGGCCTGTTGGGGGTGGATTGTGCCTTTACCCCATCTGAAAAAATTGAGGCTGAGAATGAATACAGCTATATTGCCTGGTAGTAAAAATGACTCGCCAGTTTGGAATCTACGTAACCCTATATGAATGGGGATGGACTGGGGGGAGGCATTTGCTAGACTAGTATTGGTACCAGCAACCTGGATCAGCACAGTAGCTGAACCTAATGTCCCTTCCACAGGTGGAAAAGTTTGGGTAAAAATAACTGACAAGTGGAGAAAAGGAGAAACAATATCTGATGGTAAAGAAATGAAAAAATAGATTATATATTGAGGGAAATCCAATATTACATTAACACTTGAAAGAGGCACATAGCCAGAGATGACATCGTCTCTTAGCTCAATTATACCAGATACCTGAAAGGATGAAGCTATGTGTTTGCTAAGATCACTCTGCTTTTGGAACCTGGTGAGATCGAATGTAAGCCTGCAAACCTGAGTAACATTACCCTGGGAGACATTCATGCAGTGTGCTGGACTGGACTAATTAGTAATGATTGTGTGTATTTTGATGTAAAGGATCTGAATTCAAAAACCAGAGGGTGGCATGTGGTGTTATGAGATGTATTTTATATATTTTTAAAAATATATTTATATATATTTTTTTCATCCACAAAAAACAGCCTCGCATTACTGATTTACAAAATTAAAATTCTTTTGAAAGATGAAGGGAGAACAAGTTGGAGAGGACTGTGTTGTAAGAGACCTACATCTTTGTTTTCCATGATAAAAAGGAAATAAGTACTATCTAAAAACTGAAAGATCAAGAATTATCAGTATAAGTACATTATAGAGAAACATGGAAGTAAATACTAAGAGAAACAGCTAACCTTATTAAAGGTGGTTCCTCTAGTAGAGCAGATTAGAAGTTGGGAGAGATGGAGGAGGCGTCTGCTCTTTTTCTTTGTAAGTCATTTAATTCTATTTAACTTTTTATTATAAATATACATTACTTTTAAAAAATAATTTTTTTTTTTTTGAGACAGAGTCTCACTCTGTTGCCCAGGCTAGAGTGAGTGCCGTGGAGTCAGCCTAGCTCACAGCAACCTCAAACTCCTGGGCTTAAGCGATCCTACTGCCTCAGCCTCCCGAGTAGCTGGGACTACAGGCATGCACCACCATGCCCGGCTAATTTTTTCTATATATTTTTAGCTGTCCATATAATTTCTTTCTATTTTTAGTAGAGACGGGGGTCTCGCTCTTGCTCAGGCTGGTCTCGAACTCCTGACCTTGAGCGATCCTCCTGCCTCGGCCTCCCAGAGTGCTAGGATTACAGGCATGAGCCACCGCGCCCGGCCTAAAAAAATAAAAATTAATAAAAGAGAATAACTAGCATTTTGGGCCACGCATGGTGGCTCACACCTGTAATCCTAGCACTCTGGGAGGCCAAGGCAGGAGGATCCCAAATTCATTCTCTCAATCACTACCTTTTGAAGGAATAATTGACAAGATTTTATCACTGATTTAATTTATAGGACAAAGGAAAGAGGTAAATCCAAAATGACTCTAAAAAAATTAAGGTTCATTTAGCAGGAGAATGATGTTCATTTATTCATTTCAACAAATATTTATTGAATGTTGACTACACCCAAGTAATATGATAGAAATATAACAATGAATGTGAGAAATATAATGTGATCCCTGTTCTCATAGAGCTTACCGTCTGTCATACATAGGAAAATCATTCAGAGGATGAGTTCAGTTTTAATTATATTTAAATAACAATAGGATGTCCAAATAAAAATGCTTGTATGCATGGAAAGTGTGATGTTAGAGCTTGGCGTAAGGTGCTCTAAACCTCAAAAATCTATTCCTGGTCAAGGGAAATCAGAATAGAGAAAAGCTATTTCATTTAATGCTTCAGAAATTCTGCATGAGCTTTAAGAGTGTAGTTTCAATGGTAGTTGTGCTTTGCAGATTGCAGGAGTTTATAGGTGTAAACTGTTCATTTGCAAAGCTTGATGGTGGAAGAAAGAAAAATATGTTGTAAAATAGCTAGCAGGGCCATCAGGATTTAGCAACTTTTCTTTTGCAAACTAAAGGAGACCTATACATGTTTAAAGGCAGAAAGGGACTTTAGAAAGAGAAGGTAATTGAGAAGGCTGGGTGTGAAATGAGGGAGTCCGGGATGAACTGAAGAACACAGGGCTCAGGTTTGAGGTGGGGAGGGAATCCTTCTTCCTTAAGACAAGAAAGAAGGCTGAGAGAGGAGAGAGTGAATCCAATGGTATTAGATGAAGAGGATGCATGGGAGTAAGTGAACTCTATCTTTTAAAATGTTTTTTTATTGTTGTTTGTTTTTTATTTTTATTGAGACAGAGTCTTGCTCTGTCACCCAGGCTGGAGTGCAGTGGCACTTCATAGCTCACTGCAGGCTCGGACCTGCAGTGGTTGAAGTGGGATCAAGCAAACCTCCCACTTCAGCTTCCCGAGAAGCTAGGACTATAGGCATGTGCCACCACACCCAGCTACTTTTTAAATTTTTGTAGAGGTGGGGTCTTGCTATGTTGCCCAGGCTGTTCTCAAACTCCTGGCCTCAAGAGATCCTCCTACCTTGGCCTCCCAAAAGTGCTGGGATTATAAGAATGAGCTACCACAGCCAGCCATCTTTATCTTTTTTTTTTTTTTGAGACAGAGTCTCACTCTGTTGCCCAGGCTAGAGTGCCGTGGCATCAGCCTAGCTCACAGCAACCTCAAACTCCTGGGCTCAAGCAATCCTACTGCCTCAGCCTCCTGAGTAGCTGGGACTACAGGCATGTGCCACCATGCCCGGCTAATTTTTCTATATATATTTTTAGCTGTCCATATCATTTCTTTCTATTTTTAGTAGAGCCGGGGTCTCGCTCTTGCTCAGGCTGGTCTCGAACTCCTGAGCTCAAACGATCCGCCCACCTTGGCCTCCCAGATTGCTAGGATTACAGGCGTGAGCCACTGTGCCCGGCCCATCTTTATCTTTTGAGCAAAGCTTAGTTTTTTGAGAACAAGCAATTGGGAAAGGAGATGGGGCTTTCTAAGGAATCAAAGAATAGAGTTTGAGATTCAGATCTGAAAATTACCAAATCTTTGGATATTCCACATCCCTATTTAAATGACTTTCTACTGTTTTAAAATAATAGCAGATTGCACCATCTTCCAGTCTTCCCGATCAATTAATTCAGATTTTATCTCACCCAGGCCAACATTTAGGTACTAAGACTCAGGCAGGATGCCATCAAAATCCATTAAAAATGGCTCTCTTCCCAGCAGTGATAAAGATGCAAACTCCCCTTAACAATCAAATCCAACCTTGAATTAATTAATATCTCTGTTGGTGTCTGTTTTATTTTTAAGTCATATAGTTCTTACTGGCTCAATTTCTAACATTTGTAATTCCATTTGGCACTCTTCAGCAAGCATTTAATCTGCCCTACTTGAAAAAGTATTTGCCATTTTGTTTATTTCTCGTCACAGGATATAACTGTGCACAAATACACCAACATGCACAAAAAATACACCAACATGCACAAAACACAGGACAAACACAAGAGCTGCTTGAGGACAGGGACCATGCCTTATTTATCTTTGCCCCTATGTCCCTGGGAAGAATATGGCATATTGCTGAAGCCCAGGAAATGCTGATAAATGAATGAATGATTATCTATGTGCTGTTAAGGAGAGAGCCCTAAACTGAGATTCAGCAGATGTCAATTCTAGCTGTTAATGAGAGTTTCCCCTTGGACAAATCACTTACACTCTTTGGACCTTATTTCCCCACGTGAAAATGAGGGAACTGGATGACTTATTAAATTGCTTCTGACTGAATTTTATGAATTTTACATGCCATTTTAAAGCAGATATAATTTCAGTTTTCCAAGTAGCAATATTTAGATTGCTGTTAGAAACTTGTTCTAAATCCCTGGCCAGCTCATTGGCTACTCCCTGTGAATCAGAGTAGGTCTGTACCTCAAGTCCTCTCTCCTAGGCATGATAGAAAACCACATACATTCCTCAAAGTTCTGTCCACTAGGGAGAATTCTCTTTCCCATTGTCTTCTAGGAGCACCCTGTAGTGAAGTGGCAGTACTGCAGTCACCCACTTTCAGATGGTGCCAGCTTAACTGCAAAGTTATGTGTAAGTCAGGCTAATGTATTTCTTTTTTATCTTCAGTCATTTGGTCATAGGTAACTTGCCATGAGGCCACAGGGAGGGAGGGGCAGCAGTATGGCAGAAGCAAGTGCCACGGGGGCCTGGAACACTTGCTCATGAAACTAACTTATACCTTCAGAGCCTGCTCAGGCCCCATTTCACATATACACCTTCCACAAGATGATGGGATACTGCTGGGCACACCAGACTTTATGGCCAGGCAGGTCAGCTAACACTCAGTTTGTGATGGGCAGCCTGTGTCTTATCCTACCTGGCCAGACATTCAGTTTCCACTAGAACCCATCAGCAAATCAGGAGATTCTTCTCAAAAGGATAGCTCCCAGCAAAAGAGGAAATCAAGATGATCAAGGCAGCCATCCTGACAGGTGTCTGCAGACCTCCCCTCCTTTTAGCACTGCCTTCTTCTAACCCCTGCCTCAAGTGTCCAGGGCTCTTCTGCAATTTCCACTTATGAATGAAAGGATGAGATCTGATAAACCTCTTCAGTCTAAGAATTTGGGGACTTTTAAAAGTGTTTAGATGTTTATAATGAACATCTAAGGAAACAGTTTTATAATGAAAAGTGTTTAGATGTTTCTAGGAGATGAGTAATGCTGAGTCTGTGGTGATGAGATTTCAAATATCAATAAATGAGTTTTTTGGGTGTGTTCGCTCACCTACTGCCCTTCAAATCACACCTTCTAAGTGTCTGCAAACTATTTTGCTCAATACCTTCTGTTCTACATTTGTGGGAAGGGCCAAGTTTCCTCTCTTCCCCAATCAGCCTACCTTTCAAAATTCAACACCTCCTGGCCAGGCATGGTGGCTCATGCCAGTCATCCTAGCACTTTGGGAGGCCAAGGTGGGAGGATCACTTGAGTCCAGGTGTTCAAGACCAGCCTGAGCAACATAGCGAGACCCTGTTTCTACAAAAAAATTAGCAAGGCATGGTAGTGCATGCATGTAGTCCCAGCTACTTGGGAGGCTGAGGCAGGAGGATCACTTGAGCCCAGACGTTTGAGGTTGCTGTGAGCTAGGCTGATGCCACGGCACTCTAGCCCAGGCAACAGGGAGAGACCCTGTCTTGGGAAAAAAACAAAAACAAAAACAAAAACAAAAAACCAAAATTCAACACCTCCTCCTTACTCCGTCCTCCCCACACCATACTACCACATCAGTGGTTTATGAGAATCTTGCCTACAGCCATACCACCCTGAATGCACCTGATCTCATTTGATCTCAAAAGCTAAGCAGGGTCGGGCCTGGTTAGTACTTGGTTGGGATAATCTTCCTAGTGAACACTGGGGGGACCAGAAAATACCCAGCAATAAAAGAAAGAGTAAACCCATCAAATAAATTAAGTACTTCAACTGTACCATCATTAAAATTAAAAGTAAAGCTGCGTCTTTCACTACTTGTATACATACATATAGATTGCCCAGAATCACCCAGGCAACCAGATAGAATATTGGACTTCAAAGACACAGTGGTCTTGTCATTCTTCACAGGAAGTTAATTAGCTCCTCTCCTGCAGAACACTAGTAAGACTATGATTGGTAATAGCTCAACTCCTGCTCAGCTGTAAGTCATAATTAATAATTAGGCTATTTTTCTGGCAATTGCCATTCCTTGAGTGCTGAGCAATCTTCTATCATTAATGACTATTGTACTTTTTACTGTGGGGCAGGCATGTTTCCAAAGACCCGCAGGCATCCACGGGAAATTTGAGCCAGGTCTAATCACTGTGAATCTCCTGCAGACCCACTCCCCTCCCCATACCAACATTGTTATCCAAATAAAATTAGAATAAAGGAATAGAAAAGACACAACAGGGTGGAATAGAGTTTATGGACCAAGTGTGTGTATGTTTTTCAGGCAACAGTTTTCTTTTTCTCTTTAAACACTGGATCATTAAGTTCCTTATCTCTTTTGGGCTGTCTCCCTGAGTTATTTCTCAGTCCACCAGCAATTTGGCATTCTCTGAAGTACAGGACTCTTGATAATTGCCCTGATTCATCCACTTTAGGGGTGGTGCTTCCTGGATAGTGTACATATTTGAAATATGTACAGAATTCCTGATATCACCAATTGTGTATTTAATAGAGGTATGTGAGATTACTTCACTTTTTGACAGTCTATAAAGTGCCATATTAATATCAGTTACTACTACTTACTATTATTTAGGGGGAAAAGTCAATGTCTTGTTTGGTTTCAACCACAGCTTCCTTGGGAATATATGGTGATTTTCCCAATTAGCTTTTGTTCTTGGTCCAGATCATAAACAATATTCATGATCTCAAAATGTACAGAGAATTTATTTATAGCTTTGACATATTTTTCCATAAACTTTTAAAATATGAACAAGTTTCGAAATGAAGCACACTAGGAAAGTAATCGGTTCATATTCATTTCTATGGGTGACCTGAGGACTGCATAACTATAAGAATGGATAGGAACAGGCAAAAGTTAAGCAAATTGCTGTGATTATGGGTCATGAGATTATGTATAATATATTTGGGTCTTTATGTGTATCTCATATTTCCAGAATGTAGTCACACAGTGACCTTTGGCATTCCTTAGAGGAAGCCATTGTATACTTAATCTCAATTTCTTCCGCAGTGGCAGGGATGGCAAATATATGACACACATGTTGCCAGTTGCCACTCCCTACTCCCCACTTCCACATTCATAACAGATAGTGCTAGTCAATCATGGCACTTTTTGTCTCTGAACTTGGAAGCAATCCCATATTCTTTTTCAGTCCAGCCCTCTACACAGCCATATCAATAGATCAGAGTAGTTATTTGAGATAAAACTCATTTGTCATTCCTGTTCTAACCTTAAGAAGGCATACAGTGAACTGTCTTAGTCAAGGAGCAGGGCTAGCAAAGGGAAAAAACTGATTTCCAATTAGCTCAAGAAAGGGGGATTTATTAATACAACAGACAGTATTAGAGGTGTCTGGACTGTGAAGTGCAGCCCAGGCCACAGAGTGATTGAAACTGCAATTGGCAAGCAGGAACTGAGATTGTTTGCTCTCTTTCTCAAAGTCCATTGTAGTAGTCAGTGTTCTCCAGAGAAACAACCAATAGGCTACATGAAGATATTTATTATGAAAGTTGGCTCATGCAATTACGGAGACTGAGAAGTCCAACAATCTGTCATCTGCAAGCTAGAGAACCAGGAAGGCCAGTGGTATAATTCAGGCTTAGTCTGAAGGCCTGAGAACCAGGGGAGTGGAAGGTGCAACTCCCATTCTGAGGCCAAAGGTCTGAGAAAAAGAGGAGAGAGTTCAGGAGCTCTGACGTTTGAGGATAGGAGAAAATGAATGCCCCAGCTTCAGAAAAGGGAATGAATTCACCCTTCCTCCACATTTTTGTTCTGTTCAGGCCCTCCACAGATTTGATGATGCCCTTCTACATTGGTGAGGATGAATCTTCTTTACTCAGTCTACTGATCTGAATGCTAATCTCTTCCAGAAGTATCCTTACAGACACACCCAGAAATAATGTTTTATAAGCTATCTGAGCATCCCTTGCCCAGTCAAGTTGACACTTACAATTAACCATCACAATCACATAGTCTTTCTTTTCTGTGCTTCTCTCTGTCTCCTCTTTCTTTTGACTATCATCTTCTGTTTTCTACCCAATATGCCGTTCCAGCCCCATCCTACATATTATTTAGTTCAAACATCCACATAGTTCTCCAGTTCTCTCACTAGAGTCTCTGTGTCTTTCTTAGTGAAAATTCTCAAGAATTTTCTCAAGAAAACAAATCTGATGGACAACTAATGGATGGGCTCCTAGGGGGTCAAATTGTCTACTTTTGGTTCAGTCAGCTGTGGCTGGAGGAGTAGAATCACATTGTAAGAAGGGCTCTCCCTCCCGGAGTTATGAACAACAGACCAGGTTAAACTTGAAGAAGTTCGGTTATGGTGGCCGTATTGACTCCCCTGTCCACTGACATATATTCTCCATTTGTCCTCCCTGAGTAGGGTTGAAAGATAATATATAGGAGGCCCACAATTAAATTTGACTTTCAGATAAAATATGAATATTCTTTGACATATGTATACCAAAAATTATACATTGTTTATTTGAAATTATATTTAAGTAGTCATCCTGTATTTTTAATTGCTAAATCTGACAAACCTATCCCTGCATCCTGTCTTGTACTTACCCCTTGAGCTGGTACAATGAAATTTTTTCTAGACATTTATTAACAATAGTTGTTACCAGCCGGGCGAGGTGGCTAATGCCTGTAATCCTAGCACTCTTGGAGGCCGAGGCGGGAGAATCCCTCGAGGTCAGGAGTTCGAGACCAGCCTGAGCAAGAGCAAGACCCCGTCTCTACTAAAAATAGAAAAAAATTGGCTGGACAACTAAAAATATATAGAAAAAATTAGCCGGGCATGGTGGCACATGCCTGTAGTCCCAGATACTCAGGAGGCTGAGGCAGAAGGATTGCTTGAGCCCAGGAGTTTGAGGTTGCTGTGAGCTGGGCTGATGCCACGGCACTGTAGCCAGGGCAAAAAGAGGGAGACTCTGTCCCTCCCCCCAAAAAAATAAATAATAGTTATTACCCTCAGAGTGTGGGTAAATATCCTAAACTAAAATGTCTCTGACTAGCAGAGATCAATGTGGCGTAGTAATAGTTTGAGTTTAGAATATTACATGTTTTACTATTTTTGACTATTCTTGATGACTTGATTTTTTTCCTTCCAGAATGATTTTAGTTGAGATTTCTTTTCTTTTTTTTAATGTGGGTCCTCACCCATAGAATGGAAACTGTTTGGAGGCAGAGTCCGATTAATGTTAATTCTATGTACCTCACTCAGAGGAATGTTTGTTGCACCATGGGTATATAACAAATGTCACAATTTCAAAAAATTGCTTTCCTGCCAGTTTCTTCAATAGTAGGTGAAATAATGTTGGCCAGGGCTTGTGGCTATTTGGTCTGATATATCTAGGATTTTCAGGACTACTCATTCCTCTTCAATAACCAAATGAAAAAGTACTGATTATAAAGGACTGATTTATTCATTGATGGCTGGCTAAGACCCAATAACCCAACACAGAGTGTTGTTAAGAGGTAAAGTATGGGCCAGGTGAGGTGGACCACCCCTGTAATCCTAGCACTTTGCGAGGCCGATGCGGGAGGATTGCTTCAGGCCAGGAGTTTGAGATCAGCCTGAGCAACATAGCAAGACCCCATCTCTACAAAAAAAATTTTTTTTTTCAAAAACTAGCCAAGTGTGGTGGCATGCATCTGTAGTTCCAGTAACCCGATTGGCTGAGGCAGGAAGATCTCTTGAGCCCAGGAGTTTGAGGTTGCAGTGAGCTATGATGATGCCACTGCAGTAGAGCCCAGGCAATAGAGCAAGATCCTGCCTCAAAACAAACAAACAAAACAAAAAAGAGGTAAATTGTGGATTCAGGTTAGACTGGATACTTAAGAGGGTTCCCCTGACTTTCCACTGAAACTGAAATCTTGGGAACAAGTTGCATGTTCATGTGCGCTTGCAGAGAGAGAGAAAGAGAGAGAGACGCAGAGAAATGAACAGGGTTTTAAAACAGACTCTAGTCCACTTATCCAACTAGCAAAATGGATGAGGACCCCCAGGGCTGCCTCACATACTCGGTCACAGGCTGTACAGAGAGCACGGCAAACATACATCACCCTTCAAGGCAGTGACCTTACCCACTAGTGAAGTGTGACCTAATGTCCGTTAAACTCTGTACACTCAGATTAGTTGCTTCTTTTCCTGTGGGGAGGTGTCAGTGCAAGGGATGGGGTGTGAAAGGACAGCCCCTCTCTCCCTATCACTCCCCTCTTATTTTTCTATTATTTGCTCTTAGCTATTTCGAAGGCAATAGCAAACTTCACCAAGTGTGTTATTTTCCTGGAGCAGCCATAACAAAATACCACAAATTAGATGGCTTACGCAACAAAAATTTTTTGTTTCACAGTTCTGGAGGGTAGGAGTCCAAGATCAACGTGTCAGGAGGGCCATGTTCCCTCTGAAGGCACTAGGAAAGGATCTGTCCCAGGCCTCTCCCTTAGCTTCTGGTAGTTTCTTGGCTTGTGGCAGCAGAACTCCAATATTCATGTGTTCTCTGTGTGTTTGTGTATCTGTATCCAACTATCCCCTTTTTATAATGCATGTAATATTGGATTAGGGGCCCCCTCTACCCCAGTATGACCTCATTTTAACTAAGTATGTCTGCAACAACACCATTTCCAAATGAGTTCACATTCTGGGGTGCTGGGGGTTAGGACTTCAACCTATGAATTGGGGGACACATAATTCAATCCATAACACCAAGTTATTCCATCACTCTTAAACCGCATATCCCTTCCAGCATCTCCTGGATTTGTTTCTCCTCTTATTTGAGTACTTGTTACAAAAATGTTTTCAGTATGGATATTTCTGTGGCAAGCCTTCTGTGGTGCTGTATGATTGAATAAAACTTGATCCATACTGCCTGTGGTACAACAGAGGTGTGCAAGAAAATGTGAGCTTTAAAAATAGAAACTAAGCTGTGTATGGTGGTATGTACCTGCAGTCCCAGCTACTTGGGAAGCTGAGAGTGTAGTGCCCTATCGTTGTGCCTAGGCAAAATAGTGAGATCCCACTGCAGGGAAGGAAGGAAGGAAGGAAGGGAGGGAGGGAGGGAGGGAAGGGAAGGGAAGGGAGGCGAAGGGAAGGGAAGGAAGGAAGGAAGAGAGAGAAACTAAACAACAAAACCTGGCATATATCTAGGACCCATGGGATGACATGGTCACAAAAAAAAAAAACAAAACTATTTTGTTCCCTCCAGCCTAGCATCCAGTACCTAGTTAATGAACAAGAGAGGTGTTCAAACTTTGGGACACTGGTTGTAACCTAAAAGTGGTTGCAGAGAATGATAAATTTCTATTTTACATTTTTCTGGTTTAGTTCAAAATAACAGTGACAAAAAAAGAAAAGTGGCTTGAATTAGAGTATAGTAGTCCAGGCTGGTTTGCTGGCAATCCATTAGCTCAGCAAGTGGCATATGGATCCTGTAATAGTTTACTCCTCCACCACCTTTAATTGTTCAAGTGCCTATATAATATGTTCTTTTTTTTTTTTTTTTTGAGACAGAGTCTCACTGTGTTGCCCAGGCTAGAGTGAGTGCCATGGTGTCAGCCTAGCTCACAGCAACCTCAAACTCCTGGGCTCAAGCGATCCTCCTGCCTCAGCCTCCGGAGTAGCTGGGACTACAGGCATGCGCCACCATGCCCGGCTAATTTTTCTATATATATGTTAGCTGTCCATATAATTTCTTTCTATTTTTAGTGGAGACGGGGTCTCACTCTTGCTCAAGCTGGTCTCGAACTCCTGAGCTCAAACAATCCACCTGCCTCGGCCTCCCAGAGTGCTAGTATTACAGGTGTGAGCCACTGCGCCTGGCCATGTAATTATGTTCTTATTGTTTTCTATGGTAACCACAAGAGATCAGCATAGAAAGCTTTATTTTTGACAGTTTCACTCTTTGTCATCTCTGTTCCTTCAATGAAACTAAGCTTTATAAAAGAGGCTTATTTTCACAACAGTAATATATTCCTTTTTCAAACAAGTATCACTTTCAGAAGTGGACTGTTTTTATTGTAATAATCTATAAGATCTGCCATTAGTCCTGAAGTATTTTAGAATTTTATTTAACTTTGCTGTGAGCACCTTCATATTTAGTTAGATAAATATGTAGAAATTAAAAGCAAGAAGTTCAATAACATTCTTTTGTCCCAATTTGTAGCCAAACAATTTGACATTGATTTTCGTATTTTATAAAATGGTAGAGAAAGTCTGTTTATGATAGATACAGTCAACTCTCAATATTTCCAGGGTTAAACATTCCAGCCATGCATTACTGTAATCCTGTTTTTTCCTTTTTCTCTTTCCATTTATCTGCTTTTTGGTCATTTCAATACAATATTCACATATAGCCCATTTTGCTGGGAAAAGGTGTAACTAAGGGAAGAGACTGATGATAGAGGATATATGTGAATTTTTTATTATCAGCAAATTTCTACTGTTCAGAGAAAATGGCTATATTATTCCTATGTTTTACTTTTTTAAGTAAATTACTTACATATGACAGATTGATGGCAAATTATTTCCTCGTCTCTTTGAGTAATATTTTCGGTGTGTTATTTTGATTCGGGCACATAAAAGGTTAATTCTAAACAAGTAAAACTCTCTGAAAGTTCTTAGATATAAGTTATAATTAGCCCTCGTTTATGCCCTTTCTATGCACTATATAAATAATTGCAAAACAAATTAATCATGCTTAACCCTTTTCTTCTAAGGTTGCAGCAGCACAGGAATAATTGTGGGTTGTACATGGGTTACGATGAAGGAGAAATTTGGCTGAAGCTCCAAAATATCTCTTTTCCTACTTTTATTTTCCGTTCTTTGCTGCTTCTATTCTTAGGGATTGCATACTATGTGGCAGGAACTATAGAAGTGTGGGAACTGACACAGCTGAAGACTTTTAGTAAGTACCTGCTTGATACCACCATAATCCTCGTATATCTGGTGTATCACTTCTTTTTCTTTTTTTTGAGACAGAGTGTCACTTTGTTGCCCGGGCTAGAGTGAGTGCCGTGGCGTCAGCCTAGCTCACAGCAACCTCAAACTCCTGGGCTTAAGCGATCCTACTGCCTCAGCCTCCCGAGTAGCTGGGACTACAGGCATGCGCCACCATGCCTGGCTAATTTTTTCTATATAGATTTTTAGCTGTCCAAATCATTTCTTTCTATTTTTGGTAGAGACGGGGTCTCACTCTTGCTCAGGCTGGTCTCAAACTCCTGACCTCGAGCGATCCACCCGCCTCGGCCTCCCAGAGTACTAGGATTACAGGCGTGAGCCACTGCGCCCGGCCAATGGTGTATCACTTCTTTGTAGCTGCTTAAAGATCTATGATTCTCAGCACCATGCCACAGCCGCCTCACCCCAACTCGTGATCAAGAGTGGTCTTCTTGCTGAACGAGCATTCTTTCAGCTCTTCATAGTACCCCCTCACCCCACAGGAGGGTGGAGTTGAGGATCTCTAAGCATCCTTACAGCTCCATGTTTATATACATTCATGTAAAGAATACACAAGAGAAATATTTAAAATCTAACCTTTAGGGCAGGGAGGGGTTTAAAATATTCAAAAAAATAAAATCTGATCTTTCAGCACTTTAAAAAAAATAATGGATTTTTAAAAAGGGTTGTACTGAATAAAAGGAGCAAAATATAATCCATTTCAGTCCTACAGCTCAGGAGCAAGGTATGAGTTTTGTAAATGAGTGTTAGGAAGGCTGATTCAACAGAAAGAGGGCAGGTCTGAGAGGGAAGAACCACACTTGAAATTGGCTTCACAGTGCCCTCTGGACAAGGGACATGTAAGGAAGCAATGGGCGACTGAGCCTATGACCCTGACTCTTACTGAGTAGGGGGAAAATGGAGAGTGGGAGAGAAGGGAGTAAAGTACCATAAGAGATAAGACAATGCTGCAAGAAGAGCAGGAAGGAGAAATTTGTGACTCTCTTGCTTAAATCAGGACATTTCTAAGAAGTACTAAAGACTATATATTGGAGTGATAGGCTTAATTATTTTAATTATTAGCCTGGGCAAGTTTTCACTTGTAAATCCTTTCCTTCCTTCCTTCCTTCTCTTCCTTCCTTCCTTTTTTTACTCTTTCTTTGTTTTCTTTCTTTCTTTCTCTTTCTTCCTTCCTGCCTTCCTTCCTTCCCCTCCCTCCCTCCCTCCCTCCCTCCCTTCCTTCCTTCCTTCCTTGCTTCCTTCCTTCCTTCCTTCTTTCCTTGCTAAAATACTTCTCTGACTCGTGGTACATATATTTTTGTTATATATTATATATTGGTTTTATGTATGAAGCCCCCATTAATGCACTTAGAATTTTGCATATTGAATGAGTTCCAAATATTATGTAGACTCCTACTCTAGAATTAAGTGTGGTTTAAAAAGGAACATAAATAAATAGTCATGCAGATAACTTTTCTTAAGATGTCATTATTATTGATTGTCACTGGTAGTCTTTTTTATCAGATAGTAATATTCACAGCTTTTGAAGTATTATATATCTATACATTCAATTGAGAAAGAGAATAGAGCTTAGATTATTTGGCTTTGTCTATCAAGACATCAGATGAATTTAAACTGAAAATCATACAATTTCAACTTTTGCCATTTTCCAGGCTAGCTCAGATTAGCTCCAACATCATCCTAAAATATGAAGCCAGATTAGGCAATGAAATTGCAATTTTTTTTGAGACAGGGTCTTGCTCTGTGGCCTGGGCTAGAGTGCAGTGGTGTCATTCTAGCTCACTGCAACCTCAAACTCCTGAGCTCAACCGATCTCCTGCCTCAGCCTCCCAAAGTGCTAGGATTTATAGGTGTGAGCCACCGTGTCCTACTGAAATCGTAATTTTGATTTAAAAAAAACTTAGTCTTAGATGTTTTCAAACATTGATCAACATCATTTGAACAAAGCAACTCTAGTGACTTTAGGAGATGGATGGGAAATTTGAACACAGACTGGATAATTGATATTAAGAAATTATAATTAATTTTTAGGTGAGATAATGGTATTATGTTTATATATTTTAAAAAGTAACTATCTTTTAAACAAATAAATGGGAGAGGGAGTAGATAGGAATATAAATGATTTTTTTGTTTATTTTTATCTCTCTACTTCTGGAGAAAAGGAGTATAAATGAAAAAAGAGTGGCCATTCAGTGATAATTGTTGAATCTGAGTAATGGTTATATGGGGGTTCAATATACTACTTGCTCTGCTTCTGTATGTGTTTGACCTTTTTTCATAGGAAGCAGTTTAAATTTTTGATCATAACTTTTTCTTCCATTTGTAAATTGTTAAAAGATTAGGCTTTTCTAACCCAGAACTACAACTCATTCCTGTACAGTTTGTCTGTTTAAAATAAGTAATACCAGTAGGAAATCAAGTCTGTAGCTCCCATAATGCTTATTTAATGCATATAGTATCTCTTAAAACTTTCATGCATAAGGAGTTACTTTGTGCCATCTGAGAATTTTATGATGGCCTTATAGGTACAGAGCCTGGTCGGGGGGGGCACCTGTGTAGCGCAGAGGCCACAGGGAAATCAGATCTGAATGAACATAAGACATCTTTATATGCCCCTGGCAGGCTGGGAGATTGAGTCCAGCAGGGATTTTGCTCACAGCAATGGACTGGGTGATCTGTGAATAATGAACACTCTAGTAGCTGGTAGTCAGAAGGCAGTACAGCATAATAAAAGATTGATCATAAGCCAGGCATAGATTCAAATTTCAGTTTGAACAATTACTAGATGTGATCTTAACATGTGTCACAGAGCCTCAGTTTACTCATATAATCCCTCAGATAATAGGGAACCATTGGGAGTTTAAATAAAATATGTGAAGTGTAAGGAAAGTGTTAACATAGCAGGTCTGGTTGTTCAGTCCCTGCATGTCTTCAAGGGAGTCTGGAACCTTTGGGCCAACCCCTGGGAACATGGGCTCAGAATGTTCTTATGTTAATGGTTGATAATTACGTTGTGTGCACCTGGAGCAATGGACCATGCTATATCAGCTTGTCTGGATTACTTTGCACGAACATCAATATACATGATGTGCGTTTCGTTTCATTGTTGGGATCCTGAGTTTCAGTTGCCATGGCTGGTCATATAGCATGATGTCCCCATGTGGCTGGCTCTCAATAAAAGCCCCAAACCCAGAGATTTGAACAGACTTCCCTGGGCAGAAACATTTTGCATGTCCATGTAGATTGCTGCTAGAGAGAAAGCACATCCTGTGTGGCCCCACATGGGGAAGTACTTGAAAGTTCGTGCCTGACCTCTCTGGATTTCTTCTGATATATGTTTTTCCTGTTGCTTTTGGTTTGTATAATTTTGCTTTACTAAACCTTAGCCATGAATATAACCTGTTATTGAGTTTTATGAGTCCCCTTGGTGAATCAGCAAACTTGAAGGTGACCTTAGGATCTGTGAGACATAAAGGGACTAGTACAGTACCTGAAAAATACTACATATTTAATATATGTTTGCTGCTGGCATTCAACTTGTGTCTGTTAGATGTTATATGGAACAAACCATACTCTACAAGAATATAGGCTGAGAATCTAAGACTTTGCCTGTTTTTTTCAACCACGCCCTTGTAAGAAAACAAGAATAATATTTTATCAATGGAGAAATTAGAGGATACATCTTCAAGATTCTCCCCTGGCCTCCCACCCCTGCTGATTCAGAGGGGGTAGGTACCATGTAGGAAAAATATATAAAAGAGCAGACCTCCAACTGGAATCTTTTAAGAGTGCATACCAGGAAAAACTCTTTTACCATTTTGAAGGATGACAAAAAGAATGGAAAGCCTTGTTGAGAGTTATAAAGATTAGAACACTTAGACTAATATCATGATGCTCCAGGTGTGGATACTGCAGGCTGGATCTTCATGTTAAGTAGCAACCACTAGAGGCAATGGTGTTAGAAGTGGTTGGTTATCAGGAATTTTCCCAACTCAGCCAGAACCAGGCACCCAGAATATCTTAGTTTGTTCAGGTGGCTATAGCAAAATACCATAAACTGGGTGGCTTATAAACAACAGAAACTTCTTGCTCACAATTCTGGAGGCTGGGAAGTCCAAGATCAAGATACCACCAGATTCAGTGTCTGGCAAGAGCCAGCTCTACAGTTCATAGACAGAGTTTTTTGACTGGGTCCTCACATAGTGGAAGGAGTGAACTCCAATCTCTTCAGCCCTTTATAAGGGCACTAATCTCATTCATGAGGGCTCCACCCTCATGACCTAATTATCTCCCAAAGGCCCCACCTCCTGATACTAGCACATAGGGGATTAGGTTTCAAAACATGAATTTAGGGGGAACATAAATATTCAGTCCATAGCACAGAGTTATTTCCAAGAAGCACTGGGCACTACAGAAAAAGAGACAGTTTTAAACTGTGAGAACTGCACATAAACATTAAAAACTAAACTTAATTGGATTGGGACTTCAGTTGAGAGCTAATCCAAGGAAAGGTGGAGTCCAGGGTACCCATCTTGCAATTCCTTTCTAGGTTTATGTGTGTGTGTGTATGTTTGTGGTTCCCATACAAGTGACCAGATCTAAGTAAGATACATCAAAAGAGCATTTTGCACTAAAATACAATGACACTTACAACAATGATTCGTGATGGCATGCATTTAATTTCTGTTTTTTAAATAAATTGTCTCCAAGATGGATAGGGCTAATCTCCAGTAGTGATCACAAGTGGATTTTCCCTCTATTAGTGTCTTAAAAGATGATGAGCATAAAATAGTTGGTATAAGTTTGCTCCTTCACAGTTGGATTTTATTTTTATTGAGCCCTTAGTTATTTGGAGTGCCTTTAAAGATGGCTTCATTTTGTCTCATATTGCAAATAATGGTTATCTCCCTGTCACTGTCATCATCACTGTTATATGTCATCATATCACTGTCGCTCATATTACCATGGTATGTATTGTCCCTGGAATCTACATTATGAAAGCACCCAGGAAAAGACTTCACTTTACTTGAAACAGGTAGGTTTTGTGCTTGTTTCTTCTTTGCCTCAGAAATATCATTGACCAATGGCTCAGAAATAGTTTTGCAAACAGGGTGTCTTTTCTCACAGCATTGACAGGTATTGGCTAATTGAGGCCTGGATAACAATGCTGCCTTGCCTACATTCGCTGACCTTTTAAGATGTCTGGGTGGCTTGGCCAATTTCTGTAGCCTAGATGACTTGGGTGGCAAGATTTGATTTCGTGGATAAGGTGGACACGGTGTCTTGGATGGAGCACTGGCTGGATATTGTAGGCTGGCTGGCTTACCTGCATTGAATGGATTGACTAGCTTAGGGGCATGGGATAGCTTATGTGATTTTTTTAGAGAGCATTTTCTGTATGACCTGAATAATTTTTTTGAGCCTGATGGTTTGGATGGCTTCTTTGGACTTGATGAACTGACTAACTGTTCTGTACTAGATGATATGGATGACTTTTCTGCACTCAAGGGCCTAGCTAAGCTGTCTATAGTGGATAGCATGGCTTGTTTTTCTGGACTGCACAGACTGGCTGTCTTGGATTCACTGAATGACATTTTGGATGACCTGGATTTCTTGGATGCTACACCTTCTTTCTTGACCCTGAAAGTATAGAAAATTTAGAGTATAACATCAGAAAGCATAGAATACTGTGTCAGCTTAGACCTTTGGTCTTTTTTGGGCTCTAGTAAGAAAACTGAACACAGTAAGAATTGGAGTATGGTGAAAGCCATGACTCATGTTACAGATATGAACTCATGTTGAATGCTTTTTCTTAAGAATATTTTACTAATTCAACCACATTAGATGACCATATAGCCTATATATGGAATGACACAAAGTTGTTTCAAATCTACTGGGGAGAGAGAGAGAGAGAGAGAGAGAGAGAGAGAGAGAGAGAGGGAAATATCTCATTCCAGAAATTAAATTTTTTATAAAAAAGTCACAAACTGATAACATGTCACAAGAAAATAAAAACCTCTTTATAACAAAGTCATTGTTTTCCTATCATATTTACAACATCAAGTTATCTATTCATGCATATTTAAATTCATAATATTCCTCTAAAACTAAAGGAACAGAGCACTGGTACCACATTTTTGTCACAAGTCCTTGGATTGGGAAATTTTTAGGGAACTAGTATATTAAGGCCAATCTGATTCTCCAATACAAAAGGTAGGAGCTGCGATCATGAGAATAACAACAGTGAATAATTTTTCAGAATATTAAATCTTAAAATGGCAGATTATCCAAAATGTTTTATTGTCTTTGGAAAACAGAGACCCAACTCCCTTTCTCTCTCTCTCTCTTTTCATTCTCCCATTCTTATTCAGATACTCCTGCCCTCTTCTCCTACCCTGAATTTATAATTAAATTAATAGCCTGGAGTTCAGCTGAACCCTGAATAGGAAACAGCCTTAGATAAAGTTGATAATATACTTGAGAATATTTAAGAGCCAATATAATTTAAGTGAAAGTATCCGCCCAAAAGAGGTTGGAAGCTTTTTAGAAATCTAAAGTTAACATTAAGTAACCTGAACAACAATGAAACTTCCATTATACGTATACACACACATGCCTTGTATTCTTAATTTAAAGATGTAAAACTTACATTCCTGCTATGGGGGCATCATCGCTCATACAATTAAAATGGAGGAAACAAAAACACGTAGAGACAAAGGCTACGATCATAACACCAGTTACGATAATGAGTAAATGTCTCCTAAAACTGTCCATTTTTGTCTCCATTGATTCCAAGGGCTTAGCTCCTGCAAAGAGATTGTATCATCAGAGAAGGTGTTAGGTAACCAAGTTTTCTTCCACTTTGATAGTGGTTTGTCATTATAGATCAAAATCAAAGCAATGATTTTTAAAGCCTGATAAACGTTCGACTGTTTTTTTTTTTCCCCCTCTATCAAGTCCCCAGCTACGGTCTAGAAGTCAAATCTGGGAAGCATCTCTGGCTAATCCAAACCATGACCTGGGTTACCCCTGAATCATGGCTTGCTCACTACATTATCTAGGGTTTTTTTTGGAGACAGAGTGTCACTCTGTTGCCCGGGCTAGAGTGAGTGCAGTGGCGTCAGCCTAGCTCACAGCAACCTCAAACTCCTGGGCTCAAGCGATCCTCCTGCCTCAGCCTCCCGAGTAGCTGGGACTACAGGCATGCACCACCATGCCAGGCTAATTTTTTCTATATATATATTTTTAGTTGGCCAGATAATTTCTTTCTATTTTTAGTAGAGACGGGGTCTCGCTCTTGCTCAGGCTGGCCTCGAACTCCTGACCTCGAGCGATCCACCCGCCTCGGCCTCCCAGAGTGCTAGGATTACAGGCGTGAGCCACTGCACTCAGCCATTATCTAGGTTTTTGAGTATGCGTATCTTTATGTCATGCTTGTGTGAGTGCACTTGAGTGTGTGAATGTGTGTGATGGGAAGGGGATGGGACAAGAATAAACTCTTGTTGAAAACCTACTATATGTTAAGTCCCATGCCAGATCCATTCATATAGTATTATCTAGTTTGGTTGGAGGGGGGGAGTTAGTGGATTGGGTGGGGAAGGACGGTGAAAGGGAACCATAATACTCTTTATGCTTGTATTTTGCTTGGGTTTTTCACACAAAAGTCAAAATATCAGCTACTGTTCCAGAAACTCTTGATGACCTACCTATGATAACACCAAAGTAGAGACAGATTTCTTAAACACAGCAAGCTTTTCTAGTTAAGGCTTGAATCCATAAATAGATCATAATTTATAAGTTTTAAGGTTAGGCACATACCTGTAGTAGTAGATACATCACTTTGGTTTGTATTTAAACAATTATTTGTCCAAATGGACAAAAGTAGGATACAAATAAAAAGATTCATCTCCAGGGCTTCATTCAAATGTTTCTTCTCCTAAGGTAACTACTGGCTTTTATACAGTTCAGTATGTTCTAGGGGTTTATGACATCATTATCAGTTTGTGTCACATTCTGACAACATAATTTCACCATGGGGAAGGATAACTGCTGGGGACAAATTTTATCAAATGATTTTTAATCATTTATTTCTCCTTCCTATCAAATTAAAAACAAGAAAATTGAGGCATTATTAATCAGAGAAGGAAGTATTTAGAGAAGGTAAGGGAAAATGGGATAGCTCCAGAAATAGAAGAACTATTTCTTCTTATTAAATGATAAGGAAACACTTTGTAGCCTATTATGGACTCAATGTTTGTGTTCTTCCAAAATTCATATGTTGAAATTTAATCCTGAATGTAATGGTACGTGGAGGTGGAGCCTTTGAGAGGTAATTAGGTCATGAGGATGGAACCTTCATGAATGGGATTAGTGCCCTTTTAGGAAGAGTCTTGAAAGCTAGCTCGTTCTTTATACCATGTGAGGATACAAGGAGAAGTCAGAAGTCTGCAGTCAGAAGAGGACTCTGACCAGAACCCAACAGTGCTGGCACCCTGGTATCAGACTTCTAGCTTCCAGAACTGTGAGAAATAAATTTCTGTTGTTTATAAGCCACCCAGTTTATGGCAATTTGTTATATCAGCCTGAAGAGACTAAGACAGAAATTGGTACCAAGAAGTGGAGTGCTGCTGTAACAAATACCTAAAAATGTGAAAGCAGCTTTAGAACAGGGTAGTGGGTGGAGGCTGGAAGAATTTTGGAAGTGCATGCTAGAAGCTGAGATTGTCATGAATGGACTTTTAAAATTTGATACAAAGCCAGCATGATGGTTCATGCCTGTAATCTCAGCATTTTGGGAGGCCACAGCAGGAGGATCATTTCAGGCCAGGAGTTCAAGTCCAGTCTAGGCAACATAGTGAGAACTGTCTCTACCAAAAATTAAAAATTAGCCCAGGCATGGTGGTGCCTCCCTGTAGTCCTAGCTACTTAGGAAGCTGAGACAGGCAAATCACTGGAGCTCAGGAGTTTGAAGCTGCAGTGAGCTGTGATTGTGCCGCTGCACACCAGCCTGGGTGACAGAGTGAGACCCTGTATCTAAAAAATTTTTTTAATTCAAAAATTGATACACAATAATAGTACATATTTATGGGATGCATGTGATATTTTGATACATGTATACAATGTATAATCAAATCAAAATAATTGGGATATTCATCACCTCAAACATTTATTGTTTTTTATTTAGAGGATTATAAATCTTTTGTTTCTTTATTTTGAAATATACAATAAATTATTAATAACTATAGGCCAGGCACGGTGGCTCACACCTGTAGTCCTAGCACTCTGGGAGGCCAAGGCGGGCGGATAGTTTGAGCTCAGGAGTTCGAGACCAGCCTGAGCAAGAGCGAGACCCCGTCTCTACTAAAAATAGAAAGAAATTATCTGGCCAACTAAAATATATATAGAAAAAATTAGCCAGGCATGGTGGCACATGCCTGTAGTCCCAGCTACCTGGGAGGCTGAGGCAGTAGGATCACTTAAGTAAGTCCAGGAGTTTGAGGTTGCTGTGAGCTAGGCGGATGCCATGGCACTCACTCTAGCCCGGGCAACAAAGCGAGACTCTGTCTCAAAAAAAAAAAAAAAACAAAACTATAGTCACCCTACTGTGCTATCAAACACTAGAACTTATTCATTCTATCTAACCATATGTTTGTACACATTAACTAACCTCTCTTCACCACTTCGCACCATTCCCAGCCTATTGTAACTACCATTCTTCGCTCTACCTCCATGAGATCAACTCTTTTAGCTCCCACACTTTAGTGTGAACATGCAATATTTGTCTTTCTGTGCTTGGCTTATTTTACTTAACATAATGTCCTCCAAGCTCATCCATGTTGCTGCAAATGACAAGATTCCATTTTTTATGGCGCAATAATATTCTATTATGTAAATATATACCCCATTTTTTTTTTACCAGTCACCCACTGATGGACACTTAGGTTGATTTCATATTTTGGCTGTTGGGAATAGTGCTATGACAAACATGGAATAGCAGATACCTCTTTGATATACTGATTTCCTTTCTTTTTTCTTTTTAAGATTTTATTTACTTATTTATTTTTTTGGAGACAGACTCTCACTCTGTTGCCCGCCCTGGCTAGAGTGCCGTGGCGTCAGCCTAGCTCACAGCAACCTCAAACTCCTGGGCTCAAGCAATCCTCCTGCCTCAGCCTCCCGAGTAGCTGGGACTACAGGCATGCACCACCATGCCCGGCTAATTTTTTCAATATATTTTTAGTTGCCTGGCTAATTTCTTTCTTTCCTTCCTTCTTTCCTTCCTTCCTTCCTTCCTTCCTTCCTTCCTTCCTTCCTTCCTTCCTTCCTTCCTTCCTTCTTTCTTTCCTTTCTTTTCTTTCTTTCTTTCTTTCTTTCTCTTTCTACTCTTTCTTTCTTCTTTCTTTCTTTCTTTCTTTCTTTCTTTCTTTCTTTCTTTCTTTCTTTCTTTCTTTCTTTCTTTCTTTCTTTCTTTCTTTCTTCTTTCTTCTTTCCTTTCTTTCGTTCTTTCTTTCTTTCTTTCTTCTTTCTTTCTTTCTCTTCTTTCTTCTTTCTTTCTTTCTTTCTCTTCTTCTTCTCTTCTCTTCTCTCTCTTTCTTTCTCTTCTTCTTCTTCTTTCTTTCTTCCTCCTTCCTTCTTCCTTCCTTCCTTCCTTCCTTCCTTCCTTCCTTCCTTCCTTCCTTTCCTTCCTTCCTTCCTTCCTTCCTTCCTTCCTTCCTTCCTTCCTTCCTTCCTTCCTTCCTTCCTTCCTTCCTTCCTTCCTTCCTTCCTTCCTTCCTTCCTTCCTTTCCTTTCTTCCTTCCTTCCTTCCTTCCTTCCTTCCTTCCTTCCTTCCTTCCTTCCTTCCTTCCTTTCCTTCCTTCCTTCCTTCCTTCCTTCCTTCCTTCCTTCCTTCCTTCCTTCCTTCCTTCCTTCCTTCCTTCCTTCCTTCCTTTTCTTTCTTTCTTTCTTCCTTTTCTTCTTTCTTTCTTTCTTTTTTTTTTTAGTAGGGACAGGGTCTCACTTTTGCTCAGCCTGGTCTCGAACTCCTGACCTCGAGCGATCCTCCTGCCTCAGCCTCCCAGAATGCTAGGATAACAGGTGTGAGCCACCGTGCCCGGCCTGATTTCCTTTCTTTTGTTTTTGTTTTTTTTGGTTTTTTCGGTTGGTACAAGAAACATATTTTAATCCAGCCCTGGTGAGGAGAGGATGCTGTAGTAGAAATTTAAGGAAATTTAACAGCATCACTGCAGTGGTCATTTAATGTTTGTTTTGGCTAGAACAGAGTGAATGACAGACTGGTGATAGGGAAAGTATAAGAAGCTTTTCTTTTTGTCATTTTGCTTTGTTTTGTTTTAATTTAAAACATAAAGGGGTACAAATGTTTTTCTTACATGGATACCTTGTATAATGCTTAAGTCAGGGCTTTTGGTGTGCACATCACCAGAATAAGGTTCATTGTACCCAATAGGTATGTTTGTATCTCTCATCCTGCTTCCCACCCTCCCTCTTCTTGGTTTCCAATGTCCTTTACATCTTTGTGCCTGTGTATACTGATCATTTAGCTCCCACTTATTAGTGAGAACATGTGGTGTTTGGTTTTCCATTCCTGAGATACTTCACTGAGGACAATTGTCTCCAGTTCCATCCAAGTTCCTGCAAATGAACTTGCAGGAACTATTTCATTCCTTTTTATAGCTGAGTAGTACTGCATGGTACCTACATATACCACATTTTCTTTATCCATTCGTGAATTGATGGGCACTTAGGTTAATTCCACATCTTTGCAATTGTGAATTGTGCTATGATAAACATTTGAGTGCAGAGGTCTTTTTGATAAAATGATTTCTTTTCCTTTAGGTAGATATCCAGCAGTAGGATTGCTGGATCAAATGGTTGGTCTACATTTATTTCTTTGAGGAATCCCCATACCATTTTCCATAGACATTGTACTAATTTGGAGTCCTACCAACAGTGTGTAAGTGTACCTTTCTCTCTGTGTCCATGTGTTTTGACTTTTTAATAACGTCCATTCTGATAGGCGTAAGGTGGTATCTCATTGTAGTTTTAATTTGCATTTCCCTGATGTTTAGTGATTTGAGCGTTTTTTCATATGTTTCTTGGCTATTTGTCTCTCTGCTTTTGAAAAAATTCTTTTCATGTCTTTTGCCCACTTTTTTTTTTTCTTTTCTTTTTTTTTTTTTGAGACAGAGTCTTACTCTGTTGCCTGGGCTAGAGTGCTGTGGCGCCAGCCTAGCTCACAGCAACCTCAAATTCCTGGGCTCAAGCAATCTTCATGGCTCAGCCTCCTGAGTAGCTGGGACTACAGGAGTATGCCACCATGCCCAGCTAATTTTTTTCTATTTTTAGTGGAGATGGGGTTTTGCTCTTGCTCAGGCTGGTCTCAAACTCCTGAGTTCCAGCAATCCTCTCACCACAGCCTCCCAGAGGGCTAGGATTACAAGCGTGCCCAGTGTTTTGCCCACTTCTTGATGGAGTTTGTTTGTTTTTTTTTCTTGCTAATTTGTTTGAGTTTTTTGTAGATTCTGGATATTAGTCCTTTGTTGGTATAGTTTGCAAATATATTCTCCCTTTCTGAAGGTTGTCTATTCACTCTGTTGAATTTGCTTTGTTGTGCAGAAGCTTTTTAATTTAATTAAGCCCTAGGCTGGGGGTGGTGGCTCACGCCTGTAATCCTAGCACTCTGGGAGGCCAAGGCGCATGGATCACTCGAGGTCAGGAGTTCGAGACCAGCCTGAGCAAGAGCAAGACCCCGTCTGTACTAAAAATAGAAAGAAATGATATGGACATCTAAAAATATACATAGAAAAAATTAGCTGGGCATGGTGGCACATGTCTGTAGTCCCAGCTACTAGGGAGGCTGAGGCAGAAGTATCACTTGAGCCCAGGAGTTTGAGGTTGCCGTGAGCTAGGCTGACGCCACAACACTCTAGCCCAGGCAACAGAGTAAGATTCTGTCTCCCAAAAAAAAAAAAAAAAAAAAAAAAACAATTAATTAAGTTCTATTTGTTTATTTGTGTTGTTGCTGTATTTGCCTTTGGGGTCTTAGTCAAAATTCTTTACCTAGGCCAATATCTAGAAGAGTTTTTCCTATGATTTCTTCTAGAATTTTTATAGTTTCATGCCTTACATTGAAGTCTTTTATCCATCTTGAATTAATTTTGTATATAGTGAGAGATAGGGGTCTTCTGCATGTGGCTATCCAATTATCCCAGCACCATTTATTGAATAGGGCATCCTTTCCCCAATGTATGATGTTGTCTGCTTTGTTGAAGATTAGCTGGTCATAACTATATGGTTTCATTTCTGGGTCCTCTATTCTGCTCCATTGGTCTATGTGTCTATGTTTATACCTGTACCATGCTGTTTTGGTTATTATAACCTTGTAGTATAATTTGAAGTCAGGAAATGTGATGCCTCCAGATTTATTGCTTTTGCTTAAGATTGCTTTGGCTATTCGGGCTCCTTAGGGGGCAGGAAAGAATGTGATAGAACATCACCCCCCTTCAAGGTGGATAGAAATGCAGATCAAAAGGTGGGAATCTTGTACAGACCTAATCAAGACAGGGGTAAGCATGGGGATGGGGGTGTTGGGGAAAAGAATTTGAAGATTTTCCATCTGATGGTTTCTATTTCTCAATAAATTAAGAGTGGAAGTCGTTCTTTAAAAGGAAGGTTCGAAATAGATGCTGTGGAGAATTGAAGCTATATAATGCAGTTATGTTTGGGAACTTTGCCCTTTCTCTGGATTATGAGAAAAATATGTTTCCCTTTAATGATAAAGCTATTTTTATGGTAGTTGACGTGTTCATTAAGTTAAAAATTAATCATCATAATGAATACTACTTGAGAAGCAGATGTTAATTAGGGCTTCTCCATAACAGAATATTCAATTTGCTGAAGAGTTTTCCCTAACAACCATATTCTGTCAATATGTGATGCACGGACCAGTACATACTGTTCAAGGGGCTGACTCATCTCAGAGCTCTGAAGCCTGGGCCCCTACAGCAGAGAAATCATGAAACTCTTTGCTTAGTACATGCTCCAGTCTCCCTTTGTTCAGGCTATACTCTGCCTGCCCTAGTTTCTGTATCACATATGAAGAGGGCAACTTACTTGTAGGAAATTTCCTCTGGAGAGATGTGTGTGGTTACAGGGTTCTGTGGCAATGGGGAAAGCACAGTCCAATCCCTCAAATGGACTGGCTCTTTCAATTTTGTGTTGTATTGCCATGAATTTCTAGTAAGTCATTCTCAAATATTTATTGACAGCTTCCTATGTGCCATTGGGGTTTCAGCGGTAGAGATGATTGAGTGGGTGAAAACAGACATTAAACTAAAACAAGCAGTGATAGATGTTATAAAGGTTCTAGGAGAACCAAGAATAATAGGTTTGATCTCATCAAGAGGGGCGCAGAAACCTTCCCTGAGGAAGCAATATGGGGTCTGAGTTCTGAAAGAAGAGTAGGAGTGAATTATGAGAAAAGGAAAGAGAAAAATGTTCTAAGTGGAGGAGGCACACGTGCAGAGGTACTGTGGTAGAAGGAAGAGTGGTAAGTTGGATAAACCAGGCTAGAGAAGTTTGGGCCTTGTAGGTCAAGTTAAAAACACTGGAATTTATTCTAAGAATAGTGGGGAATAATAGCGTTTTTAGCTAGGGAGTGACATGATAAGATCTCTGTTTTAGAAAATACACTCTGGGTGTGGTATGGGAAATAGGTTTGAGAGGCACAAGTGGAAGAAAGCATAATAGCAAGACAATTAAAAGGCTATTACAGTGGATGAAGTGAGAGAGCGTGGTGGCTTGAAGTAAGGTGGTAGGTGAAGATGGAAAAAAAAATGGACTAATTTGAGAAGTATTTTGATGGTTGAATGAATAGGATTTGATAATGGGTGGGATATGGGGCATGAGGGGAAGAGAGGTAGCAAGGATAATGAAACTGAGCTGGGACGACTCTGAGGGGCCTACCAGGGGCCCCTAAAGCATGGAAATAAAGGAAAATCTTGAGTTCCTTCAGGGAAGTCAGGACACCTGGCTAGCCTTGAAAAGAGAATGGGCAACGTGATGAGAACAATGACCCTCTAAGTGAGACAGAGTCCTGAGGTGTTTTGGTTCCCTATGGGAACCTAAAAGATGGCATCTTAACATATGCCCTTGAGTTGTTTTTCAGAAATCCTCACCAGAAGGAAAATACAGATATGAGGGAATTGAGGAATTGAACTCTGGTCACCATTCTTTGTTCTAAATTTCCCCGAGGGGCCTGTCACAGCAATTTTAACATTCCTTTCTGGTAATCCAAGAATCTCTGAATCTACCTATGCTCACCCGACTTCAGGATATCCCGCCTTTTTGGGCTAGACCAATGTATAACCTCTATGTATTGATTTGCAATTTTCCTTACCTGAAATGTACCCCTCCCTTTAAAAACTTGTAAGCCATCGGGGAGCCTGAGTTTTAAGTGTTAGCTGCTTGTTCTCCTTTTGTGGCACCCTGTAAATTTAGCCTCTTTCTGGCACTGCAACTCTCAAGCTTCAGTGTTTGGCTTGGCGGTGCTGGGCTAGTGGACCCCAGTTTGGTTTGATAACAAAAATTCATTCATTCAACAAAAAAAGTGTTGAGTGTCTATTATGTGACAGGAAGCTGTGTATTACACAATGAATATATATATATATTTTTTGAGACAGAGTCTCGCTCTGTTGCCTGGTAGAGTGCCGTGGTGTCAGCCTAGCTCACAGCAACCTCAAACTCCTGGGCTTAAGTGATCCTCCTGCCTCAGCCTCCTAAGTAGCTGGGACTATAGGCATATGCCACTACACCTGGCTAATTTTTTATATTTTTAGTTGTCTGGCCAAATTTCTTTCTATTTTTCAGTAGAGACAGGGGTCTCACTCTTGCTCAGGCTGGTCTCGAACTCCTGAGCTCAAGCATTCCTCCCGCCTCGGCCTCCCAGAGTGCTAGGATTACAGGCGTGAGCCACCGCGCCCTGCCGCAATCAATCTTCTAATAGACATAGTCCCTGCCTTCAGTGAGTTCAAAATCTAATGGAAGAGACAGACATGTACATAACAATCACTAGGCAGTGTGGGTGTGTATTGTCAGGCGGGCTGTGGTGTTCTCACAGGGTATGCACCACCACAGAAAAGGAGTATCTATTTAGAACGGCAACACCTGGAGGAGATGACTTAATTGAGTTGAGTTGGGATTTTTGTTTTGTTTAATATGAGTAGGACTTCCTTGAACCCAAAAAGGAGGGAAAGGACATTGCATTGCAGACAGAGAAGTCAATATGTGGAAAGCATGGTAGAGGGAACTTCATTTCCATATGACCAAAATGAACAATGTCCAGGGCTGCAGGTGGAGGCGGGGGTGGATTTGGAAATAAGGCTAGAGTGGGTCAGCAGGGACCAGAGTATGAAAGGCGTGTGTGCTAAAGGCCTTTCTTTAAGTCTATCTCCTCACCTCTAAAATGAATAGAAAAGAGATGAAAGAACATGCCCTATAAAAGTTGCAGCCTTTGAAATGCAGTTGGGGCCATTGGAATAGAACAAAATTAAATATTCATTGGAAAATACAAGTTACTTTTACCCTGAAGCTCTAAACAATCTTGCTCCTCAAATATCTTTTAACTGTATAAAGATCAGAACATGTTATTTTATTGCTTTTTGAATAAACTGCTTTTTATTTTTTTATTTTTTTAGATTTTTTAAATTTCAGCATATTATGGGAGTACAAAAGTTTAGGTTATGCATATTACCCTTGTCCCCCCTTTTCCCCCCCAAATCAGAGCTTCAAACTGCTTTTTAAAATTTGAGCAGGGCTTATAAAGTGAAAAAATGTATCTGTAGAGTTTTTTAAAGATCAGGTTTTTTCCCCCTAGTGATGGATAAATGATAGACAAATATCTTAAAGCCAATATTCCAGAAATAGCTTCCAAATTAATTTGAACATTAACTTCATATTCACAACAGATACAGAAACATTTTTATTTTGGCTTTAACATAGACTTGTATGATTTTATTTCATTTGCAAGTTTACATGACAGGCATGTTAGTAATTATTCATTTCACTCAGAAATTCTGGGGTAGAATTTTGATTAAAACTGTGCATCATAGATGCACTATAAAGATGCACGTTTCTTGCTTCATATTTGTTCTTGTTATTGTTGTTGTACTTGCCAGGGGACTAGACTGAGGCCCAGTGAGGCATTTGCCTCTAGCACAAAATTTAAGGGGTGCCCCAAAACTCAGTAATCAAGATAAATAGTATTTAATGCAATATTTAAGGAATAAAAATTAATGCAAAAAAAATCCATGATGAACAAAATAGCAAACATTTTAAATAAAGAGAGGATCTGATCCTGCACTTGCATGACCTGTCTCACTCCCCTCACTGTAATCCCAGCTTTGTGTCATCCTTGTCCACTTTAAAAAGCAAAGGGGTAGGGTTCAAGGACTTAGCATAGAGCTTCTAAACAGGGCTGTGTTCCCAAGACCCCTAGAAATCTCACTAGGTCATTTGGCCCAGGGAGCTACTCCTGGGTCCCTTTGATCATTCTCAATGGAGAATGCCTACTCCTGGTTTCTCTTGCCTTGGATTTCCAGAGTTGACCCTTTGCCACTTTTCTGATTTCTCCCACTATATCTGACTGCCTTGCTCCCAATGTGTGGCCGGCACCATTCCTATAGGAATTGATAGTACCCAAGCTCCTCCAGCACCCACACAGTGAGTTTGAGCCTTTGCCCTCTTCCAGGCGAGAGGGAGGAACAGCCTTTCTGGGATTGCCGCCTCATGGCTCTCTACTGCCCTCTTCTGGGCCTCAATTGACAGTACAATTCCACCTCAGGCCTTTGACTTTTTTCCCATTAGATTTTTTTAATTAAACAATAATATATATGCTTTATAAAAATTTCAAATCACACAGAGGTATTTCAAATTTCCTTTATCCTTTGAGTTCTTCTGAACCTTTTAAAATTGTTTTAAATGTTCGTTACCCACAGCCTGCCAAGATGCTTGAAATCTTCATCTTTATTTTTTAATAGCATTTTAAAATTGCATAAGTAATATTTTAATCTATTCTCATTATAAAAAGTACAAAAAACCCCAGACATATACAGAATAAAGAGTTATAGACGCTTTTCCTTTACCACCCCCTCTACTCCTATTCTGGAGATAATGACTCAAAAGTTTGATGTGCATCTCTCAGATCTCTTTTTATACATTTACATATATAGCTATGTACATGATGCACACACATACTGCACATAAATAAGATCATTCTGTAAGTATTGGTTTTCAGGGTTTTAAAAATCACACATCTGTTTGTATGCCAATGTTCATAGCAGCGTTATTCATAATAGCCAATAGGTGGAAACAACCCAAATATCCATAGATGGATGAATGGATAAACAAAATGTGGTATATACATACAATGAACATTATTCAGCCTTAAAAAGGAAGGGAGTTCTAATACATAATACAATATGAGTCAACTTTGAGGACATTATACTAAAATATAAGCCATATATTATATGATTCAATATATGAGGTACTTAGAGTAGTCAAATTCATAGAGACAAAAAGCAGAATGGTGGTTACCAGGGGATGGGCAGAGTGGGGAATGAAAAGTCATTGTTTAATTGGTACAGAGTTTCAGTTTGGGATGATGGAAATGTTTTGGATATGGAGGTGATGGTTGTACAACAATGTGAATATATTAATACTTAGTACCACTGAACTGAACACTGAAAAAGGGTTACAATGATAAATTTCATGTTATATTATATATATATGTCACCACAATAAAAAACAGAAAAAAAACTTACACAGCTAAGACCTAAACTATTTCCTTGTAAAAGAGTCAAATGCAAACATTTATAGGGTAGAACATGACTGACCCCTTCGGCTACTCTCCATCCCATTCTCCTCTTTTGAGGTAATGGTTCTCAGTCTGGTGTATGTCCCTTGAGTTCTTTTTCTGTGCATTTACATGCATCACAGAACACAGATCTGGAGCCAGACTGGGTTGAGATCCTGGCTCCATCATTTACCAGGTGGGTGACTCTTGGGCAAGTTAAAGTTTCTGTACTTTAGGTTCCTCGTCTGTAAAAAAAATAATAATAGAAGCTTTTGCACGAATGGAACTGGAAGACATTATGTTAAATGAAGTAAGCCAGGCACAGAAAGACAAATATTGTATGTTCTCATTCATATATGGGAGCTAAAAAGGTTGATTTCACGGAGGTAGAGAGTAGAATTATAGTTACCAGAGGCTGGGAAGAGTTGGGGGGTAGTTACGAAAAGAGGTTGGTTAATGGGTACAAACATACAGTTAGAAGGAATAAGTTCCAGTGTTCGGTAGCATAATAGGTTGATTAAATATTGTTAACAACAACATATTGCATATTTCAAAATAGCTAGAAGATTTGAAATGTTCTCAACTCAAAGAAATGATAAATATTCGAGGTGATGGATATCCTAAATACTCTGATTTGATCATTACACACTGATGCATGTATCAAAATATCACATGTACCCCATAAATATGTACAATTGTTATGTATCAAATTTTTTTTTTTTGAGACAGAGTTGCACTCTGTTGCCCAGGCTAGAGTGCTGTGGTGTCAGCGTAGCTCACAGCAACCTCAGACTCCTGGGCTCAAACTCCTGTTTCTTTCTATTTTTAGTAGAAACGGGGTCTCGCTCTTGCTCAGGCTGGTCTTGAATTCCTGAGCTCAAACGATCCTCCCACCTTGACTTCCCAGAGTGCTAGGATTACAGGCGTGAGCCATCATGCCAGGCCTCAAAAATTTTTTTAAAAGGGAAAAATAATAGAAGCTTCTGAATGGGGCTACGGTGAAGATTACATTAAATAATGCATGTATGGCACTTAGTACTGTACTTAGCACATAAGATATGTGGTGAAGAAATATTAGCTGTTACTATTAGATGTACTGTCCACCTTTAGAGAGTCAATGAAGTAGGCCAGCAGATAATACCTATGACATTAATAGCAGAAATCAGGGACTTAAGGGAATTTGAGAATGAGGGCCAGAAAGGGTAGCAGAACGGCCCAAGTAAGAAAAGTGAGTGGCTGCAACCAAATCTAGTATTCACCTTTATGAAACAAAGAAGTAGACGTGACACAAGGACACACAGACAGCAGCATAGCCATACACAACTTTCAGTGCAAGATAAATCAATTGGACACAAGATTAGTAAGGGGCTAAAAGACATAAACAACACAATCAATAGAGTTGATCATTTCTACATATAAATATGGAACTTTATGACCACTTTTTAAAATTTTTCATGGGCATGATGAGTTGTTTTATCTGCTGGGAACAGGATATCTATTATTTTGGAAAACCACTTCTCCCCACTTCACCCAAGTGGTCCTGATAAGAAATAGCAATCATAGTATCCCTTCCCCTGGGCTACAAGGGTGGGCACGTGGCTCAGGCTAGACTAGTAATAGTTTCCCATCTCTGGCCACAGTGATTCATTTATCGTTGAACCTGTGACTCAGGACAAGCCAATTAGAGATCTTCCGCTAAGGTTTTTCAAACAATCTGGGCTAAGAAGTTTCCAGATTAAACTTCTGGTAATCACCAGTGATAGTAAACCTGGCAAAGATGTGACTCCAAAGTTGCCTGTGGCATGGCCCCTGTTGGCAAGAATACGCTAATTGAGAAAATAAAATTGACATATAGAGAAACATAAAGATGAAAGATCAGGAGTTTTCCAAGTCGTTCACAAGGCCATCTGTACCCCTGACCTTTCAGTGGTTTGATTATATGTTATCAATTTATTGCTTCTTTGTTTCACTGATTGGAATTGGGTGTCATTTGCAACCACAAGAGCTCTATGTAATACAAATTGGTGTGGCTGTGTGTGTAAACAACAGGATAATACCAAAGGGGCCCCTGAGCCATTAATTCAGATCAGTGAGTCACAGCCAGGCTTTACATGCTTGGTCTCAGGATAGCGGCCCCACCACGCCTCTCTAGCACAGGGCATGCTGCTGAGGGGGAACGAGGCTGAGACCAATGTTCACTGGAATTTCAAATGTCCCCCTATCAGCAGCTACCAGCATCTCTCCTCTTTGCAGGCTTGGGCATTTCTGGTGAGGAGGCTAGTAGCAACTTCCTCCTCCCTATGCCCCTGTGCTTAGCCAGAAAGACTTCCCTTCCAGTGCAAAGTCATGTGTGTTCTCACCTGTACATGCTCACAGCATGTGCACACATGCATGCTCTCAAATGTCTTCACAAATACATGCATATGTATGCGTAAGACCTCAAGTAAGAACCCGTAGGAAGCATCTGTAGTACTAGAAATTTTATTTTTATTTATTTATTTATTTATTTATTTATTTATTTATTTATTTATTTATTGAGACAGAGTCTCACTCTGTTGCCCGGGCTAGAGTGCCGTGCCGTCAGCCTAGCTCACAGCAACCTCAAACTCCTGGGCTCAAGCGATCTTTCTGCCTCAGCCTCCCGAGTAGCTGGGACTACAGGCATGTGCCACCATGACCAGATAATTTTTTTCTATATATTTTTAGCTGTCCAGATCATTTCTTTCTATTTTTAGTAGAGATGGGGTCTCGCTCTTGCTCAGGCTGGCCTCGAACTCCTGACCTCGAGCGATCCTCCTGCCTTGGCCTCCCAGAGTGCTAGGATTACAGGCGTGAGCCACCGCACCCAGCCTAGAAATTTTATTTTAAAAATCTCATATGCCTGTTAATGTGCTCTATTCATTGCCACGTAAAGGGTTACAAGCAGATTTGATCTGAACTCTTGGTCCAGTCTCAATTTATTCAGTGACTGACATTAATGAAATTGTAACAAGTTGTTTTCTAGAAGGTTTTGACTATGCTCAAAAGGAGATCTTGACATTCCAGTATGCATTTCACACTTTTTGGTCTATTCTGCCATCGTGTGGGCAAGGAACACAAACACCGAAGTTAATGGCCAAAGGTTACATTTAAAAAGGGCTCTAATGATCAGAGATATTTTTCCCTCTACGAGTGGAAGAGAAGTGAGAAGTACACTGGAAGAAACCATGAGTCCTAAATCAAGAAACACTGAGTGCTTTCACTAAATCTCTACAGGCGGTTCAGGCTGGACGGTTTGCTCATCTGAACACAGTGTCCCCCAGAGGAGCCAGCACTTACTAACGCCACCAGGTGCCAGGTATAGAATTCTCACAGCAATTCTCCAGGGGCCAGCTGGGCAGTCATTATTGTTGCATTATAACTTTCTTTCTTTCTTTTTTTTTTTTTTTTTCTTGAGACAGAGTCTCGCTCTGTTGCCCGGGCTAGAGTGAGTGCCGTGGCGTCAGCCTAGCTCACAGCAACCTCAAACTCCTGGGCTCAAGCGATCCTCCTGCCTCAGCCTCCCGAGTAGCTGGGACTACAGGCATGCACCACTATGCCCGGCTAATTTTTTCTGTATATATATTTTAGTTGGCCAGATAATTTCTTTCTATTTTTTTAGTAGAGACGAGGTCTCGCTCTTGCTCAGGCTGGTCTCAAACGCCTGACCTCAAGCGATCCACCCGCCTCAGCCTCCTAGAGTGCTAGGATTATAGGCGTGAGCCACTGCGCCTGGCTGCATTATAACTTTCATTTTACAAATGAGCCTACTGAGGCTCAAAATGGCTAAATAGCATGCCCAAGTTCCCACAGATAGTAAGTGGCAGAGCTAGGAGGTTTAGAAAATAAACTGAGAAATTATAAATAGTTTCATTAGGAAATAACATACAAAGGAGTACAAATTACAGAAATACGGTTATATACAAAAGTGATGTATATATAACTTATGAAGCTATGTAATAAAATGAACACTCATGAATCCACCAACTAACTTAAGAACACGACCAATGCCACTGAATCTCCCTGTATGCTCCTCTCTGACCCTATCCTCCTCTCTCTCTGCCCAAGATAGCCACTATTCTGACTTTTTTCATTCTCTTAATTTTCATTAGTGGTTTTTTTTTCCCCCAGAAGTTATGGGTCTCTAGTTTTGCTTGATTCCGTAATATATAAAAATGGAAAGATAATTTACATTTCTCCTGTGACTTGCTTTATTCACTTAAAATTGCGTATGAGATTCATCCATGTTGCTATGTGTACTTGCAGTTCCTTTTCCACTGACGTATAGAATTCTGTTGTATGAATGTGCCCAAATGTACTTCCTCCATTTTCCTGTTAAGGGACACTTGGCTTGTTTCCATTTTTTCATCATGACATGCAATGCTGCTATAAATGCTTGTGTACATGACTCATGGTGCATGTGTGTAAGAGTTTCTCTAGGGAATGTACCCAGAAAAGAATGGTATTGTAGGGAATGCAAATGTTCAACTTTTACAAGACAATCTAATATTCTTCCCCAAAGTGGTTGTATTAGTTTATATTCACACCAGAGTGCATGAGAGTTTGCGTTGGTTTACATCCTTGCTATCATTTGAAATTGCCAGTACTTTAAATTTTGGCCAAACTAGTCAGTATAAAACGATATGACATCGTGGTTTCCTGGGAGTTTGTCAAATGTGTATAAGTTTATTTATTTATTTACTTACTTATTTATTGAGATAGGGTCTTGCTCTGTCACCCTGGGTAGAGTGCAGTGGCTTCATCATAGCTCACAGCAACCTCAAACTCCTGGGCTCAAGCCATCCTCCTACCTCCACTTCCCAAGTAGCTGGGACTACAGGTGCTCACCACCACGCCCGGCTGATTTGTCTATTTTTAGTAGGGACGGGGTCTCGCTCTTGCTCAGGCTGGTCTTGAACTCCTGACCTCAAGTGATCCTCCTGCCTTGGCTTCCCAGAGTGCTAGGATTACAGCCATGAGCCACCGCACCTGGTCTGTATAAGTTTTGAAATTTAGTGACATTAAGTTGTATCAGTTGATGGGGCAGAGAAAGAGCATTCCAGGTGGGGGGAACCACTTAGGAAAGGGTTCTGAGTAAGGTGAGAAGTTGATGCATGTAAGGAACAGGAAAAAAGTCAGCATCAGTAGAGCATAATGAGTTTGCCCCTGCCTTAAGTAGCTAACCTCTCAGTTACCACAAATCTTGTCTGACTTGACCTGTGGCATCTGCCAGACTTTACCTGCCAGTTCTGACCTCTTCTGAAAAGCCCTTCATTATTGCACCATGTGATACTGTGAAATTGTGTTTTAATTTTAACCAAGTTGATTCAAACTAGGTCTTATGCTTTTTATCTTTTTGCAGATAACTTTTACATTTGGGTGAACTTCCAGAAGTTTATTCCAAAATACCTTTCTTACTATTGCATCACTGGTCCACTGTCAATTCCTCTTGGCAATCAAACAACTTTAAAATTGCTTTTTGAAATGTATGTGGGCTCTCCCATAAAGTTCTGAAAGATGTGTGAGAATAAATTTTCAGGAATTTATTTTAGAACTAAACATCAGCTTCAATTTCTTTGGCCTAGAGCAGGGAAAGTTCTTGTTAACTCAGCAGCTGTGAATTGTGGTTATCTTTTTTCTCTGAGAAATTTAGTTGCTGGTTGGGTGAGTCTGATAATCCAACTCAGGTTTTGTCCATTGGATTGCAACATACAGACATTAAAAACAAAACCCAAGGTAAGGAGTTTAATAATTACAAAGGAAGTGATGTTTGCCTTTGGCCATCTATGGTAGCTAGATTCTGATGATGGTTCCTGTTGAACACCACTACCTGGTATTTGCACCCGTGTGTAAACCCTGCTCACATTGAACACGGGTTGGCCTGTGAGTGGTGCTAACTGATAGAATGCTGTAGAAGAGATGCTATGTCAGTTCTATACCTAACTTTTAAGAAGACTGGAAGTTTCTTCTTTCTGTCTCTTGGAATACTCACTTTTAGGAACCCTGAGCAATATGTAAAATATCTAGCCACCCTTCTACAGAGACTCCATGGAGACATCATGAGGAGGCTAGAGGCCCTGGGACCATATGGAGAGACAGAACAGTTCAGCTGTCCCAGTGTCCCAGTCAAGCCTCTAGATGACTCCAGTCTGCAACTGCATGAAAGCTCCCAAGCAAGACCAGCAGAACATCACAGCTGAACTCAAGAAATCCACAGAACCACGATAGATACTGGAATGGTGATTGTTTTAAGCTAAGTTTTAGGGTGGTTTGTTATGTAATAATAGGTAACCAAAATAGAAATTGATATCTGAAAGTGGAGTGCTGACATAACAAGAATCTAAAACATGTGGCAGCAGGCAGAAGCTGAAATAACCTTGCAGAAACTGTTAGTGAAGAGGCTGGGCACGGGTGGGAGGATTGTTTAAGGTCAAGAGTTTATGACCAGCCTGAGCAAGAGTGAGACCCTGTCTCTACTAAAAATAGAAAAAAAATTAGCCAGGCAACTAAAAATAGAAACAAACAAACAAACAAACAAACAAATAGCTGGGCGTGGTGGCACACACCTGTAGTCCCAGCTACTCGGGAGGCTGAGGCAGGAGGATTGCTTGAGCCCAGGAGTTTGAGGTTGCTGTGAGCTAGGCTGATGCCACGGCACTCTAGTCTGGTGAACAAAGTGGGACTCTGTCTCAAAAAAAAAAAAAAAAAAAAAAAAGGCCGGGCACGGTGGCTCACGCCTATAATCCTAGCACTCTGGGAGGCCGAGGTGGGTGGATTGTTTGAGCTCAGGAGTTGGAGACCAGCCTGAGCAAGAGCGAGACCCCGTCTCTACTAAAAAAAAAATAGAAAGAAATTATATGGACAGCTAAAAATATATATAGAAAAAATTAGCTGGGCATGGTGGCGCATTCCTGTAGTCCCAGCTACTCAGGAAGCTGAGGCAGGAGGATTGCTTAAGCCCAGGAGTTTGAGGTTGCTGTGAGCTAGGCTGACGCCACAGCACTCACTCTAGCCCCGGTAACAGAGTGAGACTCTGTCTCAAAAAAAAAAAAAAAAAAAAAAAAAAAGAAAGAAAAGAAAAAAGAAAAGAAAAGAAACTGTTAGTGAAGGCTGGAAGAAAACATCCACTTTTTGGAACTCTTAGCTACCATGTAAAAGTCTAAATATCCTGCAGGAAAGGCCACCTGCTATGGAGAGGTCCTGAGATATAAGGAGAAAGAGAAAGGCCCAACCCTCCGGCATTCCAGTCAAGCTTTCATATGACTCCAACCCAGTTGCTATCTTACTATCTAACTGCAACCACATGAGATACCCCTAGAGCAGCCAAGGAACTTCCCGACTGAGCCAAATTCAGTCACAGAACAATGTAAGATAATAAAACAGTTGCTGTTCTAAGCCATTGAGTTTTGGCCATGTTTTTTATGCACAATAGATAACTTCTTCTGGCCTCTGGTTTTCATTATTCATTGACTCCTGTACACAAAATGACCTCATGCAGTCCTATACATATTCAGGACCTATAGTTATAAAGTTCCACCTACATCTGCCTTCCCTTTGGCAGTGCAACAGATGGTCATTAAGGTCGTGGCTTTGTAGTCCCATGGCCCTCAGGTCAAATCCCTGTTCTTTTTGCTCGTTAACTATGTAAACTTCGGTAGGTCATTTAAGCATTTTGAAACTTTATTTTTAAAAACTTTTTAAAACTTTTTATTTTTTTGAGACAGAGTCTTCCTCTGTCATGTGGGCTAGAGTGCCGTGGCGTCAGCCTAGCTCACAGCAACCTCAAACTCCTGGGCTCAAGCCATCCTACTGCCTCAGCCTCCTGAGTAGCTGGGACTCCAGGTGAGCACCACCACACCTGGATAATGTTTCTATTTTTAGTAGACAGATTCTTGCTTTTGCTCAAGCTGGTCTTGAACTCCTGAGCTCAAGTGATCCTCCTGCCTCAGCCTCCCAGAGTGCTAGGATTACAGGCATGAGCCACCGCATCTGGCCCATTTTGAAACTTTAATTCATTTATCTGTCAAATGGGAGAAATGGTACCTGTCTTTTCACATACTTGTTACAAGAATAAAATAACCATAAACATTTTGATTACTTCAAAGGTATAGAAATAAATGTGCTTTATTTTTATTAGATAATCAGTAATCAGCCACATTAGCGTCTCAAAGACTGCAAGTTAGTCAAACTATCCTCTCTCTGAATCCCAGTTTACATCTGCAAAAATGCTGGCTAACCACTGTCTACCAATAACAAGCAGGTTATGGTACGAGGAGTCACCACTCACTTGGATTACTGTTTTTGATCTGTCCTCCCACAATCCTTGGCTTTTATGTTTGCCAGTGTCCCTCAGACATTGCCTGTCACTTGGGGACCTGTTTCGTGCTTAGCTCCAAGCCATTGCCCTCAAGTTCTTTCATACGACCTGGTCTCACTCATCCATCACTAGCTGAGACTTTTTTTTTCCCCAATATTTGTCAACCGTCAAAGAGCTGCCTAGGTGCAACCTTATTCTGAGACAAAGTAGGCTCAACTAGACTAAAAAAGCCTCTTCTGGAGTTCAGCTTCCAAGCAAGATGCAACAATATGGGCTGCATTTACTCTCCCACATGAAGCAACAACAACAAAAAGACAAAATATTTGAAACAGCAGTCTCAGGATACAAGACATCAGGCAACAGAGGACAGTGATCCTGGGAGATGAGAAACAGAGATGAATGCTACAGTGTCCCAGCTTATTACACTGAGAGAGTTTCCAGTGTGTGAAGGAGGAACCCAGGTGGAGACAGGCAGATTTTCTGGGGTTTATAATACATGTAGAAGTATGGTATATGGCAGTAATAGCACAAAGGACAGGATAGCAGAAATGAAGGTATACTATTATACGGTTCATATACTGTATGTGAAATGGCATAATAATAATTGGAGGTAGACTCTGGTAAGATGTATCCAACAAACCCTAAGGCAATTACTCAAACAGTAAAAAAGAGGTATAGCTAATAAGTTAACAGAGGAAATAAAATGAAATCATAAATACTCGATTAATCCAAAATAAAATGAAACCATAAATAAATACTCCATCCAAAATAAGCCAGAAAAAGATGAAAAAGGGGAAAGAGAACAAATGGGGGGGGAAACTAATAATAAGAAGATACAATTAAACCTAACCATATCAGTAATCACATTAAATGTGTATGGTCTGAACACTTCCATTAAAGGCAGAGATTGTCAAAAAAGCAAGACCCAGCTGGATGTGATGGCTCACCCCTGTAATCCTAGCACTTTGGGAGGCCAGGAGTTCGAGACTAGCCTGGGCAACATAGCAAGATCCCATCTCTACAAAAAATAGAAAAATTAGCTGGGCATGCTACACCTGTAGTCCTAGCTACTGGGGAGGCTGGGGTGGGAGGATTGCCTGAGCTCAGGCATTCAAGGTTGCAGTGCATTATGATTATGCTACTGCACTCCAGCCTGAGTGACAGAGTGAGATCCTGTCTCTAAAAAAAATAAAAATAAAAAAATAAATAAAATAAGTTTCTTATAAGCAGAATCTAGCTGGGTCTTGCTTTTTTTGTTGTTGTTGAGACAGGATCTTGCTCTGTTGGCCAGGCTAGACTGCAGTGGCATCATCATAGCTCACTGCAAACTCAGACTCCTGGGCTCAGGTGATCCCTTTGCCTCAGCCTCCCGAGTAGCTTGGACTACAGGGATGTGCCACCACCCCTGCCCAATTTTTCTATTTTTTGTAGAGATGGGGTCTTGCTATGTTGCCCAAGCTGGTCTTGAACTCTTGGCCTCAAGTGATCCTCCCATATTGGCCTCTCAAACTGCTGGGATTACAGGTGTGAGCCACAGCCCTGGGAAGGTCCACCAATTATTAAATGTGAAATTTTTAACAAGTTATTTAAAGTGTGAAAGCCTCAGTTTCTTTGTCTTAAATGGTAGAGTTGTGAGGAATAAATGCACATGAAGTTCTCAGCTGTCATTATTATTATTATCTGGAGTTCAGACTTGCAGAGCAAATGAAGGTCTGGATGAGAGTGGGGAAAAAACCATGTGATTCAGAAATGGCTACTGTAGGAGCTGGTTGATTTGGTTGGTAAACCACTCTCAATTGGACCTCTGACCTTGTTCAATCTTATCTTTGTATTTTAAAAGCATTCCTGCTCACTAGAGAGTACTCGCTGGTGCCTTGTGCATCAAAAGCCTGACTAATCACTATCAATAAATTGTGCTGATAAAAGAATTTATTTAAATAACTGTAAATTTCAACAATTTATAGTACGCAGGGAAAAGTAATCTTTAAAACATTCTGTGTACATTCCTGAAACCTATACCAGTAATTAAAATTAATTCAAAACATTTTGCTACCCTATGGCACAAAGTGAGATTTAAGACACTACTAATCAAATGATCAGGTTGGTGAGTTTTTTTTGCCTGGTGTGTAGTCTTTTTAAGCTGGCATTCCTCAGCTGAACTGCTGAACTATGAACAGAGAAAATTATTGGAGCGACTATTTCCTCAATTTCCTCCGTTTCTCTAAGGAGAAATGACTAATACCCCTCTAGATGCATAATAGAGAAGTTAATTCATTACAGACGGTGGATGCCTTAGGGCATTGGGGCTTAATTTCTTTGCAAAACCCCGGCTGAAAATGCTAATCTACAGAAACAAGACACCATCTACCCACCTGACAGGGTTACTTTGGGGATTATCAAGATCAAGTCTGTTAAACTCTCATGAGAAACAAACTTAATGCTGCACTCTAAGGTGATGCTGAGTTTCTGATTCATTATGATTAGACTGCCACTTTTTAAAATGTTTATTTTTTAAAACAAAGAATTTATGCCACTATTTAAAAAATAGAAATGCCAACAAGTAAAACATATCACTCAGAAACACATCACCTAGAGAGAGTCAAATTAACATTTAGGGTGCACATCCATACTGGTTTTAAAACATTCATTTATGTATCATTTTTAATACAAGCGATGTTCTAGAAGTTTGAAAATTAAAGAATAGCTTTCCCTTCAACACCACTCAGCACATAGACTTTTAAAATTGATACATGATTGTAAATATTTCTGGGGTACATTTGATATTTTGATACATGCGTACAACATGTAATGATCCAATTAGGGTAGTCAAGATATCCATCACCTCAAACATTTATCATTTCTTTGTGTTGGGAACATTCCAAATCTAAGACTTTTGAAGTTGAGAGGGATTTGGGAGAGAAAATGAGACTCAGAGACTGGAAATGATTTGACCAACGCAGGGAAGAACTTAGGGATGGGACTTCTGTTGCATAGCCAGGGATCTTTGCTCTCTCTTCACTGTGCTGCCCATCATGGATGTCAGTTACCTTCTGGCTTTAATCAAGTATCTTTTTCCTTAAAATATCTTTTTCTTTTCCTGCTAAGTACGCTTAAGGTAGATCAGATAGAAAATAGAGGAAGAGGGAACTTGGTTAATGCATTTTTTTTGTTAAGCCATAATGTCATCCATTCATTCAAGAAGCAGTTTTGAGAACTTGGTTGGTTAGATTTTTGTCTGGCTCCACTTGTGTTGTTGTTGTTAGAAGATTGGATTGGCAGGACAGACATAGTGCTAGTGAGTGAAATAAGCCTAATTGCTTTATAACATGTTTTTAATTTAATGTTCAACAGAGGCCAGTTACCCTGCACACAAATCAATAAACAAACAACCAAAGCTGATTGCTGGGCAACAAAAAACACTACAAGTTGATTGCTGGCTGCCCGGTTTCCTAAGCACGGCCTACTGCAATCTGAGATAACCTTGAAGCTTTACACAAGATTTACCGAAAGAGCTATTTTGAAATGGTTTAGAGTGGCCTGTAAACAATTTCAGGTAGCCTGTAAATTGTGTCAAACATCTCAAAGCACCTTTCCAAATTCTGACCATGTTTAGCGGGAGTTGAGGATCAGGCTCAGAAATGGATGTCTGACAACAAAGAAAGTAGGAAGGATTGGAATAGCGTGGTTCAAGGGGCACCTGGAAGGCTTTCTTGTCCCCAAAGCTCTTTCCCATTATATGTCAAGTGCTTGAAATTCTTTCATTATATACTGGAGCCATGCAACTAAACAACTGTCTTAGTGAGGATTAGTTTTGGGAGCCAAGGTGAGGGGACCAGAAGGGGAGAAATTGCTGTGAAGGGCAGGTGGCTTCACCAGGTGGTCCCACCAGGTCCTTTCCAGCCCTACAGAGACAGAGGTGTAGAGGCTTTTGTCTAAAGTTCATTTCCTTCTAAATGTGACTCACTTCTAAAACAAGTCTAAAACAACTTAATTTTTTTTCTAATAGAGGTTCACTTTATTTAACATGGAATTCCCATGAACTACTTAAAGCCATCTTGCTTTGCAACTCAAACTGGTCAAATGTACTGTTCTGCAACTTCAATTTTTGATTTGGTAAGAACTATCTTGATATTTCAAAACAAAGGTATTTTAGTAAAAGCAAACAATTTAATTCCTATCCCAATGACAGATATCTGAAAAGTCTTAAATTACCTTCCTAAATCCTTAAAGCATCAGAGCAAAATTTATTCCTGTAGCAATAATAACAGCTGTGTCCTAAGCTTTACCTATGATAGAGAGAAAGTAGATCAACATCACTGTCTGAAGGTTAGAATTTGACTTGTGGTCTTTTATAACAGCATTTTAATAATATATGTCCTTCCTTATCTGTCTTCACCCAGCCTCAATGTTTTCTTAAATGGGAAGGGATGGATTTTAAATGACCCATTAAAAATATAATGTTACAATATAGAGATGTTCAAAATATGTGGCAGTGTGGACTTACGCAAGAAATGAAGACAGGTAGAACAAACTGCTTTAAGAAAAAGGAGAGAATATAAGACTAGTGAATGTGTCCATGAGGTGCTTGCAGTAGCTGATATTATGTCACTAGTAAATCACTTACCAACATGCTGCATTAGGACAGTGGCATTATGGTTTATGTTTCCCCTTTCCTTTCCAAACTTTCTGTGATGCTGTTACAACATTTTTGTCACTAGCTATGTTTATGTGCATGTACTTACATCCTACTATGATTCACAAGGATAAAATCATAATATTTTTACAAATTATAATTTTAAAAATTGTCAGCAGGGAGGCATTATTATACATTTGAATGAGCACTAGCTTGAAAAATCAGGGACCTGGATTTTAACCCCAGCTCTACCACCATGATCAAGTGATGTCTCCACTCTGTGCCTTGGTTTTTCCATAGGTAAAATGAAGAGGAGGGACAAAATGGTCCCCAAATTCCCTTCTCACCTCTCAGTCCTCTGATTCCTTTCTGTCAACATGTGTTTAATGATTAGTCCATTTAAGTTCAAAGTACTTAATATTTCACAAGGTCCATTTAAGTTTAAAGACTATCCTCACCAGAATTTTGTTTGTTTGATTGATTTGGAACAAAAAAAGAAACCCTATCTGTGTTGTGGTCAAGGCAGCCATTCTAGAGCAGCTCGGACAACAGACAAAAACCACAGAGGAAGCAAAGAATTGACAAGGCCTTCTGTTTATTCCATATATCCGTTGAAACGGTAACACTGAAGAAGACAGAGCAGCAAAGAGGGAAAAGGTAACCAGTGTGCAAACCTCAGCAAGACATTTGCCCAGAGAAGTAAGAAGAGAAACATGAATCTGGAGACATGACTGGATAAATTCCATGTAAAATGTGCCATCTTTGTCAGGGGTATGAACGTGGCCATGAGCTTTCAGCCCCAATGCTGACATTAAGAAATTGTATTATCTGGGTTTAACTGCCTGGAGACAGTAGATAGAAACCTTTTCATCTGAGGATAGTAACATTAAAGTTGGCACTCTAGAGTCAAACGTTAACATTTAGGTGAAGAAAATGACAAAATGTGCTTCTATGCTCTGAGTACTTTAGTCATGTTTGAACTTATCTGTTTCAGCATCAGTGTCAGCAACAAACACCAACACTGAGCCCTCAGTATGGTACTATTCTTTAAAGATACCTACTGGCCACTTGGTAGCAAGCTGAGTGTATTGGGCCCTTCCTTTCTGGAAGTTCATCCTCATAGGGATAGACATGTGTCCAGGCACGAGTTTGACATTCCTGCTTGTAAAGCCTCAGCCAGCACCACTCTATGTGTGTGTATGGAATTCCTGATCCATAAGCCTGGTATCCCACACAGCATATGACCAAACTACCTTCTCACAGACGAGGAGGTATAGGAGTGGGTCAAATATCCTGGGGTCTACTGATCATATCACACCCCACACCATCCAGAGGCAGCTGGTCTCATAGAATGCTGGAGAAGGCTTCTAAAGGTACAACTGAGGTGTCAGCTCTGAAGAAACACTCTGAAAATGGAAAGCCAACCTTCAAGATATAGTGTATTTGTTGAGTCAGAGACTGCTATGTGGTGGTGTGCTCTAGTATTAAGGCTACATGAGTTCAGTGGTAGAAACAGGAGTGGCCTCAATTACCTTTACTCCTAATGATCCACTCAGGAGTTTTTTCTTTCTGTCCTTTTGACTCTGGGCTCTACTAAGCTGGAGGTCCTGTTTCTCAAAGGGTGTACACTCTTTATACAGCAAAGGTCCCAATGAAATACAAGTCAGAGGTGATTCCAGGGCACTTTGGATTCCTTGTGCCTGAGGACCAAGCAGGTGAGGAGAAGAGTTATCATTCTGGCAAAGGTATTTGATCCTGGTGTTCAGGAGGAGGTATAGTTGCTTTTACACAATGGTGACTGGGAGGGAGGACTTACGTGTGGATCCTAGGTGAGCCATTTGGGTGCCTCCTGGTACTCCCTTGCCCCATTGTAACTGTGAATGGGGAAATACAGCAATTCCAGACTCAGAACTTCTCAGACCAGACCACTAAAGAATGAAGGTTTGGGTCATACCACCAGGTAAGTCACCAAGACTTGCTGACAGCTGAGGGAGAGGTAAATTTAGAATGGATAGTGGAGAAGGGAGACGATGAGAACCAGTTGTGGCCCCAAGATGAACTGAAGTAATGGGTTGTAGTCCATCTCACTGAGCATTTTCTGACCTTTCTCTCAGAAAGAAATGTCCATGGGGACTATCTAGAAGCTTCTCCATAAAACCATGTGAAGAAAATCTGTGTAGCCTAAAGGAGTGGATGGTGGCAGCTGTGAGAATGCACCTCACAGACCTTTTACTACAGGGAGCATAATTGACCAAGGGCCTCAGCTGCTGCATTCTGAAATCTATGAGAGGCCATTGTGCCAAGGCCACATCACCCACTGGCCACTCCCCAGCCATGGATGAGCGGGAGGTACAGGACTCTTTTTTCAGCCAGCTTTGGCTCAAAGACTCCCAGAACGCAGAGAACTCCCTTAAACTAGATGGCAATCCAGGACACTTCCACTCAACTTTTTCTCCTTGTCTCCTTCATCCAGAGTGAGGATTGCATTGCAGTCTGATGGCTCTCTCAGACTCGCCCACCTTCAAAGGAGTATTTGAGCCAGGCTCACTCCTGTACCTCCTTTGCTATGAGGGGATAGTCTGGTTACATGCTTTGCTGTGTGAGATACCAGGCCTATGGATCAGAAATTCCATAAACTCACAAATAATGGTGCTGCCTGAGGTTTTACAAGCAGAAAAGGAAAACTTGTGCCTGGATAAATATCTATCCCTGTGAGGATGAACTTCAGACCTTTCCAGGATGTAAGGGCCCAATCTAGCCATCTTGCCACCAAGTGACCAGTAGATCTGTTCACGGAATACTGCTATTCTGGGGTCTCAGTCTTGGTCTCTGTGGCTAACAAGTTGAGTGTTCAGAGGCAGCAATACTAGATTGGAGTTGGTAAGTAGAAGTTCATGTTTCTGGGTCCATACATAGCTTTTCTTTACTAACATGACCATTCTATTCATGTGCTCATTGGAAGTTCTGGAGTGGGTGGTAAAAACGTCTGGCTAACATTGACTGGCAAAGTTATTTTGTCTACTTGGTTGTTCACTGCTACTTCTGTGGTGCCTATTTTTACTCATTCCCATGTGTACTATATCTATCCACATACCTTTGTGCAGAACTACTTTTCTCTGATCCCTCTCAATCCTTGTCCTTCTAGGCCTCTGACAGATGGCTCATTATTGACCACTGCCCAGTAATCTCTATATATTTTCACCTCACATCACTTCTTCTTCTACACAAATTTGTTGACCAGGTACACTGCTTGGTTAATTATGTACCTTACAGTAGGCAGTCTGTGAGGCAGGGTTGCTTTATCATTCTGTCTCTCTCCCATGAACTGTTTGAAAGTAACTTGAAGACACCATGTTCATTTACCCCTAAATACATCAGGCTATGTTTCATAAGAACAAAGACATTCTGTTTATAACCACAGCGTGGTTATCAAAATCAGGAAACCTAATGTTGAAATAATACTATTATCTAAACCACAATTTATACTTAAATTTGAAGAATTATACCAATAGTATTCTTTAGAGGTTCTTTTTTCTCAGTCCTGGATCCAATCTGGGATCATGCATTGCATTTTAATTGTTGTCATATCTCTTTTATTTTCTTTAATCTGGAACAATTCCTCAGTTTCTATCTTTTTTGAACGCAGAATACTTGAAAAATGTAGGCTAGTTATTTTGTGCATTGTCCTTGGATTTGGATTTTTCTGGTATTTCTAAAGGATTAGTTGAATAAAAGTAACAAACGTGATATCATGTCCTTCTCAGTTTTTCATATCAGAGGGTACATAATATCAGTTTGTCTCAATATTGGTAATGTTAGCTTTGGTTCCTTTAGATAGTAACTATACCTCCACTGTAGAGTTACTATTTCTGAGGAGTGGCATCAGCAAAATAATCAAATAGGAGTTATCTGGCTTCGCTCTCCCTCACAGAAACCTGATTAACAACCACCCAGTGGAGGATTATCACCCAGAATATCCCAGAATGCAAAACTGAGACTGTGATGATCCCTTGAGCTGCAGAGCAGAGAAAAACTTGAAGCAGGCAGTAAAGGAAACGGTTTTCTTTAACTATGATGCCTGCCCCCCCAAGCTGGCAAGGTACCACATGCATTAAAGTTCCCTGAACTCACAGTCTCTGCACTGTCAAAAGTGAGTTGAAAATAAACATCCAGCGTTCCCACTTCCCTGGGTCCCTTCACAGGAAACTCACTCCTGCCTCAGCCCATAGGAAGCTTCAGGAGTGCTTGCAACGGCTGAAACATCTGAGGCCAGCCAGAGACGGAGCAGGGGTGGAGCTGGCAGCGGCCACCATGCAGATCTCAGAGGCTACTCACCATGCTCATTGTCAGTGTATAGAATACAACTAATTTTTGTGTGTTGATTTTGTATCCTGCAACATTGCTGAATTAGTTTCTGGGCTCTAAAAGATTTTTTTGGTGGAATCTTCAGAGTTATGCATATTTCACCTGTGAACTGAGATAATCTTACTTTTTCCTTTCCAATTTTAATGTATTTTACTTTTTTTTTCTTACCTAATTGCTCTCACCAGGACTTCCAGTACTACGTTGGATAGAAGTGTTGAGAGTGGGCAGCCTTGTCTTGTTCCTGATCTTAGGAGAATAGCTTTCAGTCTTTCACCATGGAGTATCATGTTACCTGTGAGTTTTACATACATGGCCTTTTACATATATGGTGTCATGTTGAGGAGTTCCCTTTTATTCCTAGTTGATTGTTTTTATCATGAAGGAGTGACACATGTTGTCAAATAAATTTTCTGTATCAATTGAGATGATCATGTGGTTTTTTTCTTTATTCTGTTGATCTGGTGTATTATTACATTGGTTGATTTTCATATGTGGGTGATGAATGTGTTCACTATTTTGATTGTGATGTATATGCATGTATATACATATGTCAAAACAAATCCAATTGTACACTTTTAAATATGTGCAATTTATTGTATGCCAATAACACCTCAATAAAGCTGTTTTATAAAAGAATCATATTCTCTATGGGAAAAATCTAACTTTGGAAAGGAATAAAGATGCAAGGTTTTTGAGGAGAAGAGTATTTTTTCACTGTCACTAGTTACAAATGGTGGACTATAGAGATGATTAAAAAAAGACTGGCTTTTACTCAGTTTTACTCTTATTTTTAAAAATTTCCTGTAGACAATGCTCCATTTATTGGCTGCACTGGGGGAAACCACTCCTACTGTTCCACCCCAAGCTTCTTAGCAACAAAGTAACCTAATTAATGTTGGATTTGTGCCTTTCAAACACCATTATTTTAGTTCTTGGAAGTGCTGTCAGTGACTTTTGATAGGGTGAGTTTTTTGGTCCTTCTGAGGGCCTTTAAACGCCTACAGCATATAGTGGGGTACGTCAAGCACTACTATGAAGTAGTTGCCTGGAGAAATCTGTCTCCCTTCTTTTGGGAGTGGGAATGCTGCCACGCACACATCACATCTCTCCCCATCTGGGTTCTAGAAATTTAGATGCTGATGTAGTCCTTCCGCTTTGCCCCCTACACACACAGAAACATCACACTCCTTTTCCTTGTCTATGAGAAGAAAAGTTGAAGTCCTTAGCCCCAGTGTCTGGCTAACTGTGGACCTGCTGATTTTGGCTTCTAACCATGCAGGACATTGCCTCCCTCCCTTCTCACATGCCTGCCTCTTCCTTTCTGAATCAATATCATCAGAGACTTCATAGGGATACACACACACACACAAACACACACACACACACACACACACACACACACATATCAGAATGAGGGGCTTCTCACACCTTCTAGGAGAAAACATCAGAGAAAACCTTATGACTTTGGATTAGGCAAAGAGTTAATAGGTATGATACCAAACACACAATCCATAAAAGGAAAAAAAGATAAGTTGGGTTTTATAAAAATTAAGAACTTCTGCTCTGTGAATGACCCTGTTAAAAAGTGAAAATACAATACATATATTGGAAGAAAATATTTGCAAATCACATATCTGATAAAGGACTTGTATCTAAGATATACAAACAATTCTTAAAACTCAATAATAAAAAACAACCCAATATAGATTTGGGCAAATGATATAAACAGACACTTCACCAAGGAAGATGTAGAATGGTAAATAAGCACAAAAAAAGATGTTCACCATCACAAACCACAATGAGATGAAATTACATATCTATTAGAATGTATAAAATTAACAAAACTAACCATACTACATACAGGTGTGGACGTGGATCAACTGGAACTCTCATATACTCCTGGTAGGAATTTAAAGTGTTCAACTACTTTGGAAAATAGTTTGGCAGTTTCCTAAGAACTTAAACATATACCTAGCATATGATCTAGCAATTCCACTATTCTGTTATTAGGTATTTACCCACAAGAAATGAAAGTGTATGTCCATATAAGGACTTGTATACAAATGTTCAAAACTGGAAACAATCCAAATGTCCATTAACAGATGAAAGAATGAACAAATTGTTGTATATTCATACAATGGAATACTACTAAGCAATAAAAAAGGAATGAACTGTGAATATACATAATGACATGGATGAATCTCAAAATAATTATGCTGAGAGAAAGAAACCACACAAAGCAGTGTTTACTATATCATTCCATTTATATAAAATTCTAGAAATTGCAAACTAATTCATAGTGATAAAGAAGACCATTAGTTTTCTGGAGACAAAGGTGGGTTAGGGGTTGAAGGAATAGAAAGAAACAATTACAAAGGATCACAAACAAACTTTTGGGGATGATGGATATATTCATTATCTTAATTGTGGAGATGGTTTCATATATGATTATGTATGTCAAAACTTTTCTTTCTTTCTTTTTTTTTTTTTTTTTTTGAGACAGAGTCTCCCTCTGTTGCCTGGGCCAGAGTGCCATGGCGTCAGCCTAGCTCACAGCAACCTCAAATTCCTGGGCTCAAGCGATCCTCCTGCCTCAGCCTCCCGAGTAGCTGGGACTACAGGCATGTGCCAGCATGCCCGGCTAATTTTTCTATATGTATTTTTAGCTGTCCAAATCATCTCTTTCTATTTTTCAGTAGAGACAGGGGTCTCGCTCTTGCTCAGGCTGGTCTTGAACTCCTGACCTCGAGCGATCCTCCCGCTTTGGCCTCCCAGAGTGCTAGGATTACAGGCATGAGCCACCGTGCCCGGCCAAAACTTTTCAATTTGTACACTTTAAATATGTGCATTTTATGTCAACTGTCCCTCAATAAAGGGTTCTTTTTTTTTTTTTTTTGACAGGTTCTAGCTCTGTTACCTGGGCTAGAGTGCTGTGGCATCATCATAGCTCACTGCAACCTCAAACTCTTCGGCTCAAGCAATCCTCCTGCCTCAGCCTCCCGAGTAGCTGGGACTACAGGTGCATGCCACCATATCTGGTTAATTTTTCTATTTTTTGTAGAGATGGTGGTCTCGATCTTGCTCAGGCTGGTCTCAAACTCCTGGCCTCAAGCCATCCTACAATCTCCACCTCCCAAAGTGTTAGTATTACAAGCATGAGTCACCATGTGTAGCCTGGGTTCTTAAGATATTATTATCCTAGAGACATAAGGGCAGATAATAACATTTGTAAAACAAAAACAGGATGGACAACTATTATGTACCCATAATAACCAAAAAAAATAAATAAATAAATTGATGAAAAAACCAAAATCAAGATGGTTTACACATTATAATAATAGAATAAAAACTAGCTCTTGAAAACTAAAAACATGACAACTGAAATTAAATGTCAATAAAAAAACTCATGCAACCACGTGGATTAACTCTCAAAAACATTATTTTAAGTAAAAGAACCATAGTGTATGATTCCATTTTTCTAAAGTTCAAGAAGAGTCAGAACAATATATGGCAATAAATAGAACAATGTTTACCTTTGGGTTTTTTATTGGCTACAAAATGGGCATGAGGGAACATTCTGAAGTGATGGAAATATTATATACCACACACTCTTTCTTAGGAAGCTATTGGAGGGTGAGCTACCCTCAAATCAAAGCATAGCACAAAAAAGTGTAAGATATGGAACCAAACAATAAAGAATCTAACACAAGAGAGGTACAAAGAGAATCTCTACAATGATTATGTAAAGAGATCTCAGAATCATCGCTTTTCAGCAGGCCTAGAGCAATCACTTCAGATTGGAACTGTCCAGAAGGCTCTGGGAGAGATTTCTTCAAGAAGATGAAATTGCCAGTTTGGGATTGATTTGGTGGTAAGTACACAGAAAATCAAGCAAGTTAAAAAAATGCTAGGGAATCAAAATGTGAAGGAGATGGAAAATAAATCATAATATACTAAGTTACCTATTGTATTTATACAATCATAATAATGTAAACATTGAACATTGATCTAAAAATATAACTATATTGGGAGGATATGGTGTATGCATGCATAAGAGAGAAAGAGAGAGATAGGCAGGAGCTAAATCCTATTTTCTATAGTATAAAGTCAATTAAAAATTTTTAAAGCTATAAATCCAATCTCTATTCATGCAAGCATGATATCTGAAGATACAGAAGTAAATAGCAAAAGAATCAGCTCCAAGAACTAACTGAAAGTGGTTGCATGTGGGGAGTAGAATGTGGGAAAGGACTGTTGTTTTTCTTAACAAGTCTGGTAGATCTAGTTGTCTCTTTAAAAAATGTGTGCATATTTCTTTAATAAAAAATAAAACTAATTTAAAAAAGATAGTCCTCCTCCAAATCAGTGTATCAATTGCAGTCATCTTGTAAATGTTCTGACCTCATAGAAGCCATGCACCAGGCCTGACCTATGTGAGAGCTCATTGCCTTTGAGGATAGGGCTGTGGCATTTTTTTTTCATTATCCACTGCTTTTGCCATTAATTAGTGTTCTCGCCAACAAAAAAGGATTGAAAGATGTTCAACCTCATTAGCAATGGGAGAAATAAATGCAAATTAAAACAATAATGGGTTTGAATAGGAGATATAACAGTGTAGTGGTTAAAAGCATGGGCATTGGAACCATACTGGAATAGAACCATTTCAATAGACTGCCTCTATTCACATACAAGCTCTATTGCTTCCTGTGTGACCTTGGGCAAGTCACTTAACTTCTCTTAGTTTCAGTTTCTACATCTGTAAAAAGGAGTATAACAGTATTTGCCTCTTATGGTGGTTGTGAGGATACGAGTTAATACATATGAAATGCTCAGAACAAAGAAAGTACTTTGCAGAGTAATTTTGCAAAATCTATGAAGTTTAAAAATGCTTATGCCCCATGGCTCAGCAACCCAATTCCTAAGTGTTTCCCTAGCAAAATTCTCAGAAATGGGCACAGAGAAACATGTATAAGAACATTATCTCCAATACTCTTCATGATAGCAAAATATAAAATGTAAAAGTGGAAACATTCTAATTATCCCTCAGTTGGTGAATGGGATAAATAACCTGTGCTTTAGTTATACAGTGGAATGCTACATAGCTGTTAAAATGAGTGAAATAGAACAACTACCAGAGAAACATTAAGCAGCAGGAAAAAGTTTAAAAAATATTGTAGGCGGGGCGCGGTGGCTCACGCCTGTAATCCTAGCACTCTGGGAGGCCGAGGCGGGTGGATCGCTCGAGGTCAGGAGTTCGAGACCAGCCTGAGCAAGAGTGAGACCCCGTCTCTACCAAAAGTAGAAAGAAATGATTTGGACAGCTAAAAATCTATATAGAAAAAATTAGCTGGGCGTGGTGGTGCATGCATGTAGTCCCAGCTACTCGGGAGGCTGAGGCAGGAGGATCGTTTAAGCCCAGGAGTTTGAGGTTGCTGTGAGCGAGGCTGATGCCATGGCACTCACTCTAGCCCGGGCAACAAAGTGAGACTCCGTCTCAAAAAAAAAAAAAAAAATTGTAAAAAAAAATAAGGCACAAAAGGGTAAACATGGTATTTGGAGATTTCAAAAACTGTAAGAATACATGAAATAATATATTGTTTATATTTATAGATAACAAAAGTACAAAAATTGCACAAAAATGACACATGGGAACTGCAAGACAGTGGTTATCCAAGGAGAGGTACGGATAAAGAAGTCACAGGGCATAGGGTTTTGCTGTGTTTATAATATGTTATTACTTAGAGACGGAAAGAGAGAGCTGAAATAAATGAGGCAAAATGGTAACATCCAGTTAATTGCGTGGTGTGATTATAGGTGGCTATTTTATCATTTTCTGTACTTTTCTATATATTGAAATATAATGAATTCATAAATTGAACATCTATAAAACACAGATTTTAAACTAGAAAGCATTATACAAATGTTAGGCTATTATCATTATTCGTATGAATACTACCATTATTCAGGCAATATATGAACATGCGGTGAAAAGATAATGCTAAGTTGGGGAACAGCCAAGGTGTAATGCCAGTAGACAGTCCTAACATTCTAAATTCCTATTAGGTGTTTCTTTGGTTACACATGGATAATGAAAGGTGATTAACAAAAAGTAAAATGGTCCCAGCCTGGAAAAACCCACCTAATGCTGGAAGTAGCAAGAGAGAGAACTTGAAGAAGACCAAACGAACACCAATACAATTTCCCGTCCTTAAAATCTGGCTCAGTTCTCTCCTCCTCTGTGAGCTTTTCCCTGAGCACCCTCCACCCCAGTCAGAACCTACCTTCCCCGGTTCCCACAGCATTTCTTCACAAACAGTGTTCTCATTAGCTTTCTGTGAATTTGCCTCTCCCACTGAACTGTGAGATTGAGAGCAGAGATCTCTGTTTCACCTCTTATATTTCCACCTGGGAATATCCTTTCTGACACACACTTCAAGCCTCAGGTTCAGAAAGCCTTTTCTGACCCTCCCAATTTGTGTTAATCCTCCTCCTCTGTGCCTCCGTCATACCCCAAGCCAATTTCTGCTACAGTGTGCTACACTGTCTTACTATCATTCTGTATTTATCTGACTCTCCATAGAGACTGTGAGCTCCATGGGGTCAGGGATTTTGTAACCCCAGTGTTCAGCAAAGGGACAGGCCTATAGAGGGATCTCAATAATTGCATAATTAAATCAAGAAAATGTATGAAGTCTGCAATTAAAAGTCATAATTTACACGTTTATAGCAGATATCCTGGCTCGATTGGAGTTGAGATATAGCTGGTGTGAGGAGTTGAATTCTAATTGTCATTATTCTGGTTCTGAGCACAGAAGCACCTTAAAAACACCAAAACTTAGTTGAGCTTCTATACAAAGTGACACTTTTCAAATGGTCATAACTAACAGGGGAGAGTAACAGTTTCTTGATGGTCTTTTGTTTATGTTGATTTTTTTCAAGCCCGATCTGATCACTTGTTTAGCAGCAATGGATGGAATATACTAGCTTATTAAATGAAATATCATTCTGGTAGCTTTAGAATAATATTGACTAACATTTATTAAGCACTTAACTAAGTTCAAAGCAAGATAGAGAAATAAATAGAGATGCATATCTAATCCTTGCCAAAGCATCTCCCAAGTGCAATTATTACTCCATGTTATTAATGGAGAAACTGAGGCTCAGAAGGCTTAAGTAAACTGCCCAGGGTCATTCAGCACTTAAACCTGAGTAAGTTGACTACAAAATCAATGTTCTTAAATATCTGGCTGTACTGCATTTCCTTTTTAAGACACTGTGGGGGACAGACTTTAAGATGGCTTATATCCAGTGGTCCCTATATCCAGGTGGTCACACCCCTTGAGTATGGGATGGCTTGTGACTTATCTCTAACAAAGAGAATATGGTGTAGGTGATGGGGTATCACTCTGTGATTAGGTTACATACAAGAATTGGTAACCTTTGTCTTTGTAGCAGACTCTCTACCTTATTGGTTTTGATAAAGCAAGTTGACATGTTGGGGAGGCCACTGCAGCAAGGATCCTAGGGTGGTCTTCAGCCCATGGTCAGATAGAAACTGAGGCCCTCGGTTTCATAGACCACAAGGAACTGAATCTTGCCAACAATCACATGAGCTCGGAAGCCTTGGAAACAAATCCTTTCCCAGCCAACCTTCAGAAGAGAACTAAGCTTTGGTTAACACCTTGCTTGTAGCCTCATGAGAGACCCTGAAGCAGAGGACCCAGTTAAGCAGTGCTCAGATTCCTGACCTACAGAAATGCTGAGATAATAAATGGGTACTTGAGGCCATGAAATTGTGGCAATTTATAATGTAGCAATAGATAACTACTACAGCTATTAAAGATACTGCTAAAACTAGGTTATACAATAAATATACTTATTAATACATGAGTTTACTATGTGTCACGCATTATTCTAAGTGCTTTACATGTATTAACTGGCAAATATTGTATGAGATAGGTACTGTTATTACCTCCATTTTCTAGATGAGAAAATAGAGGTACAGAAGTATTCAGTAGCTTCATCACACATCTAGACAATGGCAGAACTTAGATTTTTATCCAGGCATTCTGGCTCTGAGAATCACACTCCTTAACCAGTGTCTTATATTGACTTCAATGTCATACTTCCTGAAAAAAAGAGGGGTGAGAGAACATGGCCACTAAACCTTAATTTATTAACATTTATTTTGAAAGCATAATGTTTTGAAGCAGCCACACCTAAAAAACAAATATCAATTTTCCTCTGTCATAGCTTTAGCAAGTAAAGTCTTCCCAAAGGTGATCATACAGGATGAGGGATGGGGGTCTAAACAGATGAACCTCTGAGTGGACTCTTGCATATTTTGTTTCTTTTAATCTAGCCAAATGTTCTCAATTAGAATGACAAAGTACACTGCAGTTTACTCTTGAAATGTTTTAATTAAGTCAGAACACAGAGACTTTGATATCTGCATGATTTCATTTGATTCTGGAGATAACAACTGAAATAATTCACATATTAGAATCTTGGCGTTTCATATTTAGTGGTGGTGGTTAGGGAAAGAGGAGGGATTTGTCTTCCAAACAAAACATTGGGTTAAAAACAGGATAAAGGCCAGGCGAGGTGGCTCACGCCTGTAATCCTAGCACTCTGGGAGGCCGAGACGGGTGGATTGCTCGAGGTCAGGAGTTCGAGATCAGCCTGAACAAGAGTGAGACCCTGTCTCTACTAAAAATAGAAAGAAATTATCTGGCCAACTAAAAATCTATATAGAAAAAATTAGCTGGGCATGGTGGCGCATGCCTGTAGTCCCAGCTACTCGGGAGGCTGAGGCAGGAGGATCGCTTAAGCCGAGGAGTCTGAGGTTGCTGTGAGCTAGGCTGACGCCACGGCACTCACTCTAGCCTGGGCAACAAAGCGAGACTCTGTCTCAAAAAACAAAACAAAACAAAACAAAACAAAACAAAACAAAACAAAACAAAAACAGGATAAGAAGGAGAAACATTAATTTAGACCTGGGAAAATAACATCAATCTATTATTAGAATTCTGTACAATGAGAAACTTCTGGGTAGCTGACAACAATGGCAGCTACCTAGGTCCCAATCTCCCAATCTCCCTCCAAAAACAGTACAGAACACCAAGAAAAGAGAAAGAAAACTGCACAAAACAATACCCTCGCCATAACTCGAAGAGAAAGAATACCCAAACTTCAAAATAACTGTAAGTGAGGCTGGGCGCGGTGGCTCACCCCTGTAGTCCTAGCACTCTGGGAGGCCGAGGCGGGTGGATCGCTCGAGGTCAGGAGTTCGAGACCAGCCTGAGCGAGAGCGAGACCCCGTCTCTACTAAAAATAGAAATAAATTATCTGGCCAACTAAAAATATATATAGAAAAAATTAGCCGGGCATGGTGGTGCATGCCTGTAGTCCCAGCTACTCGGGACGCTGAGCCAGGAGGATCGCTTAAGCCCAGGAGTTTGAGGTTGCTGTGAGCTAGGCTGACGCCACGGCACTCACTCTAGCCTGGGCAACAGAGCGAGACTCTGTCTCAAACAAACAAACAACAAACAACAAAAACAAAAACAAAACAACAACAACAACAAAAGAAACCTGTAAGTGAAAGGGTAAATAATGCCACATTGTAGTGTGTTGTTTCTCAAGCTCCCTCCGCCTCCCACCTGCCCTGCTACAAGGCTTGTGGCCAGCAAGGCAGACTCTGAGAAAACCTGAGGGGCAAACAGAAGAGATAGCTAAAAGGCCAAAAGATTTGTAAAACCACCACCAGAAAGACTAAGTTCACCCTAATTTAAAAAAAAAAATTGTCTAGGTCTGCGGTCTCCAACCCCCGGGCCCGCAGAGCGGTACCAGTCCGTGGTCTGCTAGCAACTGGCCACGCAGCAGGAGGTGAGCAAGGAGGAGCGAAGCTTCACCTGTATTTACAGCCGCTCCCCATCGCTCAGATCACCGCATAAGCTCCACCTCCTGTCAGATCAGCGGTGGCTTTAGATTCTCTTAGGGGAGTGAACCCTACTGTAAACTGCATGCAAGGGATCTAGGTCTCACGCTCTTTATGAGGATTTAATGCCTGATGATTGATCTGAGGAAGAGCTGAGGTGGTGATGCTAGTGCTGGGGAGCGGCTGCAAATACAGATTATCATCAGCAAAGAGGTTGGGCTTCACAATAAATGCAATGTGCTTGAATCATCCTGAAACCATCCCCATCCGTGTCCATGGATAAATTGTCTTCCCTGAAACCAGTCCCTGGTGCCAAAAAGGTTAGGGACCGCTGGTCTAGGTGGATCACAGTATAGACTACAGGGAAGAGACTTAATCGCATGTGTGATTCTGGAAAGGAAAAAGGTAAAAAGCAATGAAGAAGAACCCTCTGGGTGAACTAATACCTCTTGTATTATCCTGGAAGGAACTGGAGCCCATTCTTCTAAGTCAAGTATCCCAAGAATGGGAAAACAAGCACCACATGTAATCACCATTAAATTGGCTCTAACTGAGCAACATGTATGTGCACATGTGGAAGTAACATTCATCTGGTGTTGGGCAGGTGGGAGGGGGGAGGAGGGGTGGGTAAATTCACACCTAATGGGTACGGTGTACACTTTCTGGGGGATGGGCACGCTTGTAGCTCTGACTCAGGTGCAAAGGCAATTTATGTAACCAAAGAGTTTGTACCCCCGTAATATTCTGAAATGAAAAAAAAAAGAACCCTTTGGTAATTGAATGGTGATGGAGAAAAGAGCAAAAGGGCAAAATTTATGTTAACAAGACAAAAAAAGAACTACAAAATCAGAGAACACATAAACCCCCTCCCCATCACCAAAACGACAAATTTACTAAATAGCTGTACTTTATTATGCTGACAGAAGAGGGCGCCATTAAAGTAGGAATCTCATAAAATACCACACTATCACAAAAAGGAACAACAAAAAGATTAACACATCTATATACAGTTGTTGTTGAGAGAGAAATTTATAGCACTAACTACTGAAAATAGAAAAGAGGAAGGACCTCAAATAAATAATCTAAGTGACCACCTCAAAAAACTAAAGAAGAAAGAGCAAAATAAACCCAATGCAAGCAGAAGAAAGGAAATAATAAAGAGCAGAAATAAATAAAATTGAAAATAAAAGAACCATAGGGAAAATGAAGGGTTGAAAACTATTCCATAGCATTTCATTTTGTTTATCCATTCATCAGTTGATGGACATTTGGGTTTTTGTCACTTTTGGCTATTATGAATAATGCTCTCATGAATATTTATATATAAGATTTTCTGTTGACGTATAATTTTTTTTTTGAGACAGTGTCTCACTCTTTTGCCTGGGTTAGAGTGCTGTGGCGTCAGCCTAGCTCACAGCAACCTCAAACTCCCAGGCTCAAGCAATCCTTCTGCCTTAGCCTCCCGATTAGCTGGGACTACAGGCATGCGCCACCATGCCCAGCTGATTTTTTCTATTTTTAGTTGTCTGGCTAATTTCTTTCTATTTTTAGTAGAGATGAGGTCTCACTCTTGCTCAGGCTGGTCTCGAACTCCTGAGCTCAAGCAATCCGCCTGCCTCGGCCTCCTGGAGTGCTAGGATTACAGGCGTGGGCTACTGAGCCCAGCTGGTTGACATATAATTTGATTTATCTTGGGTGTACATCTAGAAGTGGAATTGCTGAGTAATATAGTAATTCTGTATTTGACTTTTTTTTTAGGCAGGGTTTTGCTGTCTCATCTAGGCTGGAGTGCAGTGGGATGATCATAGCTCACTGCAGCCTTGAACTCCTGGGCTCAAGTAATCCTCCCACCTCAGCCTCTGAAAGTGCTGGGATTACAGGCATGACATGGGTAATTAGTTTTAATTTTTCTTTTTTTAGATACAGCATCTTGCTGCATTACCCAGACTGGTCTCAAACTCCTAGACTCAAGCAATCGTCCTGCCGTGGCCTCCCAAAATGCTGGGATTATAGGCATGAGTCACTGCACCCAACCTGTATATTTAACTTTTTGAGGAACTGCTGAACTGTTTTACAAAGTAGCTACACTATTTTACATTCCTGCCAGCAGTGCATGAGTGTTTGAATATCTCTACATTCTCACCAAGACCTGTCATTGTCTATTTTTTTGATTATAGGCATACTAGTAGGTATAAAATGTTACCTCATTGGGGTTTTGATTTCCATTTCCCTAGTGACTAATGATGGTGAGCATCTTTTCATGTACCTATTGGCCATTTGTATATCTTCTTTGAAGGAATGTCCCTTGAAATTCTTTGCTCATTTTTCAATTGGGTTATTTGTCTTTTTATTATTATTATTATTTTTAAAAAGGAATGAGTTTTATTGAAAATCTAAAATTATAGATATGTTATTACCACAAAGCTATAATAAATATCAACTGCACAGGGCACTAATTTATTTTAGTGCTTTCCTGAATCTCAATAATCATAGAAATTTTTACTACAAACTCTAGTCAGGTTATGTTCCTTACTGACACAATACCCAGTGTCTTTTTATTATTGAATTGTAAATGCTCTTTATATATATAGGATACAGGTGCCTTGCCAGATATATGATTTTTGAATGTTTCCTTCCATTCTGTAAACCATCTTTTCACTTTTTAATGGTGTTTTTTGAAGCACAAAAGTTTTAAATTTTGATCAAGTACAATTATCTATTATTCTTTGTTGCATGCACTTTCGGGGCTATATGTAAGAAAAATTGCCTAGTCCAACTGATTATTGACAAAAGATCAAAGAAATTCAATGAAGGATGGATGGTCTTTTCAATCAATGGTATTGGAACAAATGGACAACCATAGGGAAAAGAATCAAAACTTCTCTAAACCTCATACCATATACAAAAATTAAGACAAAATGGATCATAGATGTAAATGTAAATACAAAACTATAAAACTTTTTACAGAAAACGTAGGGGAATATCTTTGGGAACTAGGGCTATGTGAAGAATCTTAGACATGACCCCAAAAGAACAAGCTATATTAGAAAACATTATAAGTTGGACTTCATCAAAATTAAAAACTTTTGCACTGCAAAAGACCCTGTGTGATGATTAATTTTATGTGTCAGCTTGATTGGGCCATGGGTTGACCAGGTCTTCGGTTAAATATTATTTCTAGATGTGTCTGTGAGGATGTTTCAGGATGAGATCAACATTTGAATCATAGACTGAGTAAAGCAAATTTCCCTGTCCAATGTGAGTGGACCTCATCTGATCTGTTGAAGGCCCGAATAGAATAAAAAGCTAAGTAAGAAATAATTCATTCTCTCTGTCTGACTGTCTTTGAGCTAGAATATCAGTCGTCTCCTGCCTTCAAACTTATACTCAGACTGGAACATACCATTAGCTCTCCTGGGTCTCCTGCTTGCTGATTGTAGATCTTGAAATTCTCATTCTCTCTGATCACGTGACCCAATATCTTATATCTATCTATCTATCTTTATTTATTTATCTGTCAATCTCTCTCTCTCCTCTTTCCTTCTCTCTCTCTTTCTGTGTTTTTTTGGATATTGAGAGAAAGATATTGGTTTTGTTTTTCTTGAAAACCCAGACTAATACAGATTTTGGTACTGAGAATGGTTTTGGAGAAACAGAATTTTAAGGAAGAGTTTTCTGAATTGTTTCTAGGGCTTCTGGAATTGGCAGTCTAATCTGGTTAGATTTAAAGATGCTAATAACTACTTCCAGTGATAAAGAGAGCACTGATAGTGAGAGCCATGATAGTACACGCCATGATCTGGCAATAGAAATATTCACAGTATCTCCACTGAATACTACTAAGTAACCACTTATAAGAAGCAAAGACCTGGATAACTGTGTATATGATACTTTGAAAGCCTAATGAATATAATGAAGTTGGTTGGTTGGTTTCTGCTGTTGCTGGATACAGTGGTGGAAGAAAAGGGATTTGAATTCCTAGCTCAAGTATCACATAAATGAACTGAAAACTTCTACGTATGCCCTGAAGAAGACCCTTATCTCCTATAGCTACATGACTGAGATTGCTGGAAATCAAATGCAGAATCTCATCCTACAACTAGTTGAATTGCAACAGCCTGTTGAACTACCAGTCTCTCAAGGTGTCTACTGTTATAGTGAGGTCATTGATTGGGAAAGAATGGGATCCTGTTAGTTAGAATGAAGATGGATGGGAAAACTCTGATGAAACTGGGGACACTGGGTCCCTAAATTCTGATGAATCTTATTTGCTGGTGGAAGTAATCTCTAAGATTAGGAATAAGACAAGTATGTCTGCTTTCACCAATTCTATTCAACATTGACCTGGAGGTCCTAGTTAGTGCAATAAGGCAAGAAAATAAAATGAAAAGTATGCAGATTGCAAAGGAAGAAGTAAAATTTTTTATTTACAGACAAGTTCATCTTTGTATAAAATCCAATAAAATCAACAACAAAGGTCTTAAAACTGATAAATGAGTGTAGCAAGATTGCAGGATATAAGGAAAATATTTAAAAATTGTATTTCTATACATTAAAAATGTAGCATTGAATATTGAAATTTAAAAAAATTACAATAGCATAAAAATACTTTGGAGTAAATCTAACAAATATGTGCAAGGCCTGTACATTAACAGCATTGAACATTGCTGAAAGAAATTAAAGAAGACCTAAGTAAATGTAGAAATATAACTTGCTCATGATTCAGAAGAGTCATAATTGTCAACATATCAATTCTCAAATTGATCTATAGACAATGTAATTCCAGTCAATATCTCAGCATGTATTTTTGTGAAATTTGACAGAAAATCTTAAAATTTGTATGAAAATGCAAAAGACTTAGAATAGCCAAAATAATTTTGAAGTGGCACAACAAAGTTGGAGATCTTACATTATTTGACTTCAAATTAAACTACAGTAATCAAGGCAATAAAGTATGGTATTGGCTTTAAGATAGCCAAGTATTAATACAGGAAGGGAAAATCCAGAAGTAGACTTATAAATATTTGGTTAATAATGTGTAAATTTTATGATATATAAATTATATATCAATAAGACTATAACAAAAATTGAGATAAAATACCTAAACAACACAATCAACAAAGTAGATTTTATAGATATATATCAAACCCTTTACTCAGATAATTGAGAATATAACTTCTTGTCAAGGAAATAAATTGCATTAAAAAGGCTGGGTGTGGTGGCTCACATCTGTAATCCTAGCACTCTGGGAGGCTGAGGTGGAAGGATCACTTGAGCTCAGGAGTTCAAGACCAGCCTGAGCAAGAGCAAGACCCCATATCTACTAAAAATAAAAAAAAGGAATTAGCCAGACAACTTAAAATAGAAAAAATTAGCTGGGCGTGGTGGCACATGCCTGTAGTCCCAGCTACTCAGGAGGCTGAGGCAGGAGGATTGCATGAGCCCAGGAGTTTGAGGTTGCTATGAGCTAGACTGATGCCATAGCACTCTAGCCTGGGCAACAGAGCAAGACTCTGTCTCAAAATAAATAAATAAATAAAATAAATAGCATTAAAAATTGATCACATATTAGAATCTAAAGAAAATATCAGTAAATTCCATTAAATGGAAATATTATCGATAATACTCCCTAATCATAATGTAATAAAATTGGAAATTACTAATAAAACAAAAACCAGAAAGATTCTCTCTCTGGAAATTTTAAAACTTTCCATTAAACAACTCTTGGTGAAAGAAAAATGCATAGTGAAATTACAGACAAAATTTTAGATAATGATAATCAAAACAGTACACATTAGATTTTATGGGATATGTTTAAAGCAGTGATCAAAAGGAAGCTCACAACACTAAATATTTTATCACTAAAAATGAAAGAATGAAAAACGAATTAATTTTTCTGGCTCAAACCAAAAAATACTAGAAGAGCAACAATATAAGACAAAAGAAAGTATAAGAATGGAAATAAAGATAATAGCATTAATTAATGAAGAATAGAAAAAAAGATTAGACCTTATTAATGAGTCAAAATTTTGTGTTTTTTTAAAGTTAACAAAATAGACAAATCAGTAACTTGATCCAAACAATGGGAGAAAGCACAAATATATAAAATAAGAAACAAGTGTAAAATAAGCACAGAAACAGAAGAATTTTTTTTAAAAAATAAGAGACTACTCCAGATTTCTGTGCAAATAAATTTGAAAGCATAGATGATATGAACAACTTCCTTGGGAAATACAAATCTCCAAAACTGACCTTCTTAGAGTTAGAAAGGTTAAAAAGACCAATTTTCATAGAAGAAATAGAAAAAGTTAATAAAGTTCTATACCAGTAAATCACACCATGGCCAAAAGTTTTCACAAGGGAATTCTACAGTCTCAATGTTTGTAAGATTGTTCTACAGAATTGAAAATGAAGGAAAACTCTCTAATTTTTTATGACGCAAATTAAGATTAATACCTAAACCTAATTAAGATAGTACCAAAAATGAAAATTAGAGGCCACTATCACTCACAAATATTGATGCTTAATTACTAAATAAAATATTAGCAAACAATATTCAACACCGCATGAAGAAAAAGATACATCAAGGCTGGGACTAGGGTGAGGCAAGCCAGACATCTAGGGCAAAAAATTGAAAGAGGCGGTGATTCTCACATGCTGACCCTGCACTTTCACGACCCTGAGAGTCACTGCCTCCTTCAATGTAAAGTACCCAGAGTGCAAAATTTAAAGAGGCACTCATTCTCAGAGTCTTGGAAATGCAGGGTGGGCAAGTAGAGTGAGTGTCTCCTTAAATTTTGAGGCCTAGGTGCCTGTCTCGCCTTACCCTAATCTCAGACTATGGTATACCATGACAAAGTGGGATTTATTCTAGGAGTGCAAGGTTGACTGAATATTAGCAACATATACCATCTTAATAGATATGTCAGGGGTGAGCAAACAGTGTTTTGGTAAAGGCCAGATAATGAATCTTTTAGGCTTAGTGGGCCACATACAGTGAGTCACAATTGCATATTCTTTTTTTTTACAGCCCTTCAGAAATGTAAAAATCCCTATTAGCCTCTTAAATAATGATGAGGAAATCATTGAGACAGCGTGAGTTTTCACCAAAAGACAGAAGATAGAGTCTAGACTACCTAACTTTAACAAATTTAAAGGGATGGGAGGCAAAAATAAAGTTGCTTTTGTGATTACAAATATATAAACATACCCATATGGATAAATAAAACAGGAGAGAAAACAACAGTCAAAGTGAAGATTTAATAGAAACTGTGAAGACTTCCTCAGTTCAGTGGCAGATGCCCACAGTCTAGCTACTCAAGAGGCTGAGGCAGGAGAATCACTTGAGCCCAGGAGTTCAAGGCTATGGTACACTAGGATCACACCTGAGAATAGCCACTGCACTCCAGCTTGAGCAACATAGTGAGACCCTGTTTCTAAAATTAATTAATAGAGGTGTAAAAACCATTCTTTTTTTCACAGTTTTTTAACTGCTCCTTTCCTTTCTTTTTTTTTTTTTAAAGCAGATTTTATTTTTTCGAGAAGTTTTAGGTTCACAGAAAAATTAAGCAGAAAGTACAGAGAGTTCCCATAAACTTCCTGCCCCTACTCATGCATAGCCTACCCGACTATCAACATCCAACACCAGAGTGGTACATTTTTTACAGTTGGTGAATCTATTATACATTGACACGTCATTATCACCCTAATTTATATTGCGGTTGTATATGTATCCGTCATTATAGTATCGTTATAGTTTCACTGCCCTAAAAATGCCTCCTTTTCCCCAACTCCTGTCAAACACTGATCTTTTCACTCTTGTTTTGCCTTTTATAGAATGTCATGTAATTGGAACCATATAACATGTAGCCTTTTCAGATTGACTTCTTTCACTTAGTAATATGCATTCATGGTTTCTTTCTTTCTTTTTTTTTTTTGTAAAAACCATTCTTAGCTTGAGAGCCAATCAAGAAGAAGCCACGGATGAAATTTGGTCTTTAGGCCATAGGTTGCTGACTTCCAGTATAAGTTAAAAAAAATTATACAATTTATTCCATAGGTGTTGAAAAAGCCTTCTACAAAATTCAATAACATTCATGATGACAACACTCACTCCAAAATATAGAAATGGAAACATACTTTTATACTTTCCTAACCGGATTACACATAATGTACATGTAAATATAATTGAGTTATATATATTTAACTTAATCCTAAAGCCAGCATTTTAATGGGAAAGCACTAGAGACATTCCACTAAGATTAAGTCTCAAACTCCTGACCTCAGGCAATCCCCCCCAACCCACCAACCCCATAGGCCTCCTGGAGTGCTAGGATTGCCGGTGTGAGCCACCATGCCCAGCCTCCATTAAGATTAGGAACAATGGCCGGCGCGGTGGCTCACGCCTCTGGGAGGCCAAGGCGGGAGGATCGCTTGAGCTCAGGAGTTTGAGACCAGCCTGAGCGAGAGCGAGACCCCTGTCTCTACTAAAAAATAGAAAGAAATTAACCAGACAACTAAAAATATATAGAAAAAGTTAGCCGGGCATGGTGGCGCATGCCTGTAGTCCCAGCTACTCGGGAGGCTGAGGCAGGAGGATCGCTTGAGCCCAGGAGTTTGAGGTTGCTGTGACCTAGGCTGACGCCACAGCACTCACTCTAGCCTGGGCAACAGAGTGAGACTCTGTCTCAAAAAAAAAAAAAAAAAAGATTAGGAACAATGAATAGACATGTCTGCTATCTCTGATGCTAGGCAACATTTTACTGCAGGTGCTAGGCAATGCAATCAGACAAGACAAATTAATCAAAGACATAAGAATTTATAAAGAAATGGCAAAACTCTATTTGCATAGGATATGACAGTATACCTAAAAACCCCTTAGATAAACAATGACAAAACTAACTTAAACAATAAAAGATTCAGAAAGATAGCAGAATATAAAATTAGCATACAAAATCAATAGCCTATGTATACACAACACAAAGTAAATATTCTCTAATTGTAGAGAATATAATGATAAAGAAATCTCATTTACAATACAAAAAAAGAAAATTAAATACTTATGAATAAATTTAAAAAGAAATGTGCAAATCCTATACAACAAAAGTTTAAAACACTCTTGAAAGACTACATTAAATTTGAACAGATGGAAAGCCAGCCTCTATTCTTGGATCAAATAGGACATAGCATTATAAACACGGGAGTTTTCCATAAGTTAATTTTTAAATATAATGCAATCTCATAAAAGGTATGTACAAACCTTTTCCATGGAGTTGGACAAGCTAATACAAAAATGCACATTAAAAAATAAACATACAGAAAAAATAGCCAGGAAATCACTAAAAAGGAAAAAAATATGAGAGGTGTTTCCTAGCTAGCCCTGTGAGACATTAAAATATATTCTAAAGCCTGTATAATTAAAGTAGTGTGGTCCTGGTGCATATATAGACAAACAGACCAGTGAAATAGAATAGAAAGCTTAGGAAATAGACTAAAACATGCGGAAATTTAGTGTATGAAAAAGGTGGCATCTTAAATCATTACAGCAAAGGTGAACTTTTTAATAAGTGGTGCTGGGAATATTGTGTAGTCATTGGGACAAAGATAAAATTAGATACATACTTCACACCATACATAAGAATAAATTTCAAATGGATCAGGGATCTAAAAGCAAACAATGAAATATACATGCACTAGAAGAAAACATGGGTAAATTTCTCTTTGACCTTGGTGTGAGACAGGCTTTGTAACTATGACTCAAAATCTAGAGGAAATAAAATAAAAGATTAGTACATTTGGCTACATAAAGATGAAAACCAAAAAACTTGCATGGCAAAATCATGATAAACAAAATCAAAAGACAATTGACTAACTGGAGGAAAATATTAACTACATATACCATAATGAAGGGCTAATATCCTTAATATATAAAGAACTCTTAAAAACTGAGACAAAGAACCAAAATCCCAGTAGGAAAATGGAGAAAAGGCATGAATGCATTATGAAAGTGTGTAAAAATGATCCTTAAATGTTTAAGCTTATAGTAATTAGATTAATGAAAATGAAAACAGAGATACCATTTCTCATCAGATTTTCAAAAATATTAAAGTATGACAACATATCCTATTTGATGTGGAGAAATAGGCGCTCTGATATATTGCTGGTGGGAAAGCAAACTAGTACTACTTTCCTGGAGGGAAATTGGCAATATCTAACAAAATTACATAGGCTCTTACCTTGTGACCCAGCAATCCCACTTTTTAGGAATCTATCCTGAAGATACATATCCAACAATACTAAAGTACATGTGCATGAGGTTATTCATTGCAGCTGCTGGGGCTCAGAAAACAGTACCCCAAAATGAAGGCCTCAGAAGCAAAACTTTTTCTCTGCCCATCTTCTGTCCTCCTTTGCCTCTCAGTCTCATTCTTCCCTGAGGCTACCCATAGAAACTAGAGTCCCTCTTCTCCAAGGCAGTTCATAAAAGCCAGAACCCCTTTTTCCGAAAGCCAGACATAAAACATAAAATGATTCTGTGTAAAAATTGGCCATAAAGAAAGTATCTGACTTACCTTGTTTGACTGTAGGTCATAGACCCCCATTCCAGAGAGGAACCTGCCCTACATCCAGAAGGAAGGAATGCATACTCAGAGAGGCCAGGAAGAATCTAGACAGACAGGTCTTGCTGGCTTTCCCCACTCAATCTATTAGCATTAGATAGTATCCTTTTTGTCCAGTCATATTTCTACAAGGCTGTCCACACTTTGTTGAACCTAAGCATAAAAATAGACAATTTCCTCTGTATTTTTGGGTCTTCATTTTGAAGGCTCCTGTGTATGCACATTAAATAAATTTGTATGCCTTTCCTCCAATTAATCAATCTGCCTCATGTGAGTGATTTTTTCAGTGAACCTTTAGGGAGTCAAGGGGTGTGGTCCCTACACAGCATTATTTGTATTTGTAAAATATTGGAAACTACTTTAAATGCCTATACAAAGGAGAGTGGTTGAATAAACTACATTAGTACATGCAATGGAGTGTTACGTTGCTGTAAAAAGCAATTAAGAAGATCTGTAGGAACTGATATAAACTGATTTCAAAGATATATTGTTAAGTGAAAACAGGAAAGTTCAAAAGACTATCTATAATATGCGACCTTTATATAAGAAAGAAGATTAAGATAATACACATCTGTGCTTATCTGTGCAAAATAAAAACAAAAAGGACAAAACAGAAACTAAGGAGATTGGTTACCTACAGGGGTGTGTGAGAACAGAGTGGAAAGAATGCAGGCATGGGAATGGGGTAGTAAGTGTTGGGGGAAGTGACACAAATTAGAATATACCTTTTTGTATAGCTCTGGATTTTAGAATCATGGTAATGTTTCATAATGTTCAATCAATCAATCAATCAATCAATCAGTAAAATCAACCAGGGGGTGGGGAGAATGCCAAATGGAATTGCAAATGGTAACAAATGGATCTAACTATATTACAAATGAATAATGTAACTACACTGAAGGAAGTGAAGAAAAAGAACTAATCTAAATAACTTTGAAAACCTTGGGCTGGGCGCGGTGGCTCACGCCTGTAATCCTAGCACTCTGGGAGGCTGAGGCGGGTGGATTGCTCGAGGTCAGGAGTTCAAGACCAGCCTGAGCAAGAGTGAGACCCTGTCTCTACTAAAAATAGAAAGAAATTATCTGGCCAACTAAAAATATATATATATAGAAAAAATTAGCCAGGCATGGTGGCGCATGCCTGTAGTCCCAGCTACTGGGGAGGCTGAGGCAGTAGGATTGCTTAAGCCCAGGAGTTTGAGGTTGCTGTGAGCTAGGCTAACGCCACAGCACTCACTCTAGCCCGGGCAACACAGCGAGATTCTGTCTCAAAAAAAAAAAAAAAAGAAAAACCTTATTTTGATTGCATACTATAAGGCTAAAGACAAATAGAATGGTACACAAATATTGTACTTAGTAAAATTGTTTTTCACATGGGTATGGGTTAGCAATCTGGAAACACTTTTATTTAATATTTTATTTTTTTGAAACTATATAGCAGGATTGAGCAAATGAAGTATATATCGTGGATAATGAGAGCCACATTTGACACTGTGTGAGAAACAAATTACAAATATGGAAAGAGGGAAGACTAGAATGAAACCTGTGTGTTGAAGTCAGAGATGTCAGTATGAACTAATTATATATGGAGAGAGACATAAATGTGTGTATATATGTGTATTCATTTGTATAATTCCTAGCTCTGTCTGCCATGAAAGCCTAGAAACAAAAACATGACAGTAGCATTGATCACATTTAGTGGACAGATCTTGGTTTCTAAATACCATTTTCCAATAAAAGGAAGCAAAGATCTTTGGAGAAATGGTTGATTTCAGGGCTGGGACAGGGAATGTACAAAATGAGTCTGGGATGTCAGAAAGTAAGGAAGGATTAAAAAACTGATGGGGGAATTCAAAAGGACAAATAAATCAACTTTAAGGAACTTCCAGTGGACAAATCTGGGATAATTTGAGCAATAAATAAATTAAATAAAGACATTAATGGATTATAACCCATAGAATAAAATAAATATCCATGATTCATTACAGATATAAATTACTGAATAAATAAATAAATGGGGAAAATAAAACAACTTTTCCTTATAACAGAATTTCAATTAGTTGGCTGGGCGTGGTGGCTCACGCCTGTAATCCTAGCACTCTGGGAAGCTGAGGCGGGAGGATGGCTCAAGGTCAGGAGTTTGAGACCAGCTTCAGCAAGAGTGAGACCCCTGTCTCTACTAAAAATGAGAGAAATTATCTGGCCAACTAAAAATATATATAAAAAAAATTAGCCGGGCATGGTGGCACATGCCACCATGTATTCATTTGTATAATTCCTAGCTCTGTCTGCCATGAAAGCCTAGAAACAAAAACATGACAGTAGCATTGATCACATTTAGTGGACAGATCTTGGTTTCTAAATACCATTTTCCAATAAAAGGAAGCAAAGTAGTCCCAGCTACTCGGGAGGCTGAGGCAGGAGAATTGCTTGAACCCAGGAGTTTGAGGTTGCTGTGAGCTAGGCTGATGCCACGGCACTCTAGCCTGGGCAACAGAATGAGACTCTGCCTCAAAAAAAAAGAATTCCAATTAGTAAAGTAGAATGAATGAAGGGAATAGAAAGTTACTATTAAGGGAATATCGCAGAATGATTCACTTTATTTTATTTTTATTTTTTGTCCCAAATCCATTTTATTCCCATCCCTCTGTTTCTTTAACAAAGAGAACTGAACAGGTGGGAAAAACTCAACTTTTTTTTTTTTCTCAAGGAATATCATTTTGTTACTGTAATCACAAAAATCATAATTTCTGTACAGGAATGGATAAGTGAACATTAATGAATGCATTGACAATAAACTCAATTATTTTTTTTTTTTTGAGACAGAGTCTTGCTCTGTTGCCCAGGCTAGAGTGCCGTGGCATCAGCCTAGCTCACAGCAACCTCAAACTCCTGGATAGCTGCCTCAATAAAGCAGGACTTGGGAGTGTGCTTCTCCTCTGCCAGTTGCTGCTCTAGTGCTACTTTCTCTTCCAGAACTACTCGGTGCAGCACCTGTTCTTTAGAGGCCAGCAGCAACTTGGAGTAATGGCTGTGCTGTTCCACTCCTGGATGAACAGAATGGTCTATTCAGCCATCTGGACTTGGGCAAGGCCACCAACACCTCTTTCTCCCTCTTCATCAGCTGCATGGTAATGATATCACCAATAACAAACTGATGTGACTTGCAACTACACTCTTGAGATCCTTCTTATGCACAGAACTATAACAGATGGGGCATTTACTCCAGGTCTTCTCATTCAGTGAAAGATAGTGCAGGGTGCAGGCCCAGCAGATGTGTCCACAATGGGTTATCTTGGCTGCTGTGGGTGGATAGAGATATATTGGGCAAGACAACATTGCATGGCTACAAATGTGCACTTGTTCCACAAAGTCCCAGTTGACTAAAGTATCAGGATCAGCAAATGCCCGGCGCGGTGGCTCAGCCTGTAACCCTAGCACTCTGGGAGGCCGAGGCGGGAGGATCGCTTGAGTTGTTCAAGCATCAGCAAAATGAACTGTGTAGTCTTGGTTTTCAGACACCACATATTGGCAATTGGCCTGTAAAAAGAGTTCCTTGTTGAAAGGCTTATGTCCCTACTTGTTCCTTTTTTCCCAGCTGCCGTGTCCACTGCTTTGAAAGTGACCCACCTGACCATGGAGTTCAAAAGTGAAATTCAACAAGTGGTGCAGGTTGATCTTCTTAGGACCAGAGAACCAGGCAGGGCTAAATTCTGCCGGTTGAGCTTCTGCTACCTCATTTCATCTTCCACCGTTAAAATAAGAGCTAAAGAGTTTGCTGCTGCCCCTTGAAGGAGGAATCTTGTTAAAAGTTTTGCTTTTCTGTGAATTGGAGCGATGGGTCTGGTTGCTAAAACTTTCATATCAGGGGTAGGAAAGTTCACGTTTGCAATAATAATGCTTGGATCCACTTGGGTTCTTTCCTTTGCTTTTGGGTTTAGACTCTCCGGTAGGCTCCCGCCAAGGTGGAGCAGGGCCGCTGTTGCCCTTTGGTGCTTCCCGAAGAGCTGGGGCAGCTGCTGGAGCCGCTGTTTCTTGTCTATGTCGGAGGTGGTGGCTGGAGCGTTGGGAGAGGTCTGCGGCATCAACTGGCTTCGGTGGCGATGGCAGTCTGAAAGGGCGTGGCGGGGACCCAGGCTCATGGTATTTGAGGCCAGCGGGGGTCTGTGGCGGCTGCAGTTCTCGGCCTTCACAGCGACACTTTTCCCTGTTTCCTTCCTTGGCTTTTCAAACTAAAGGGAGAAACAACAGATGGGGCTGTTGAGCTGAGCAGTGGCAGTGTCCAAGCAGGAGGACAAAGACCGGGCTGGGGGTCTGGCCAGGTCTGGCAGGGCAGAGGCTGGGTGGCAGGGGTGGGGATGTGAGGGAGGGTGCATGAGCCCTGCAGTCAGACCAGACATGCTCTCCTGCTATGGGGCAAGGGACTTTAATTTAACTGTGGTTAAAAAATCTCATAATTTAGGCTGGGTGCGGTGGCTCATGCCTGTAATCCTAGCACTCTGGGAGGCCGAGGCGGGAGGATCACTTGAGCTCAGGAGTTTGAGACCAGTCTGAGCAAGAGTGAGACCCCAGTCTCTACTAAAAATAGAAAAATTAGCCAGGCATGGTGGTAGGTGCCTGTAGTCCCAGCTAGTTGGGAGCCTGAGGCAGGAGGATCGCTTGAGCCCAGGAGTTGGAGGTTGCTGTGAGCTAGGCTGATGCCACGGCACTCTAGGTCAGGAGACAGAGCAAGACTCTGTCTCAAAAAAAAAAAGAAAAGAAAAGAAAAGAAAAAAAAGACATTCTACTAAGCGAAAAAAGCCAGACACATACCATAAAATTTACCCATTTAAAGTGTACAATTTAATGGTTTTTAGTCTATTCACACTTGTGGCATCATCACCACTATCTAATTCCAGAGCATTTTCATCATCCCAAAAGAAATTTCATAATTGTTAGCAGTTGCTCTCAACTCCCACCTGCCCCCATATCCTTGCAACTGCTTACCTACTTTCTGTCTATGGATTTGCCTATTCTGGGCATTTCATATAAATGGCATCATACAACTCGTGGCTTTTAGTGACTGGCTTATTGTACTCAGCATAATCGTTTCAAGGTTCATTAATATTGTAGTGTGTATTAGTATTTCATTCCTTTTTATGGCTGAGTAATATCCCATTGTATGGATATGCCCTACTTTGTTTATCCATTCATTGGTTGGTGGACATTTGGATTGGTTCCACTTTTTGGTTATTATGAATAATGCTGCTATGAATATTTGTGTACACATTTTTGTGTACACATTTTTTTTATTTTGAGACAGAGTTTCACTCTGCTCCCTGGGCTAGAATGCCGTGGCGTCAGCCTAGCTCACAGCAACCTCAAACTCCCAGGCTCAAGCAATCCTCCTGCCTCAGCCTCCCAAGTAGCTGGGACTACAGGCATGTGCCACCATGCCTGGCTAATTTTTTCTATATATATTTTTAGCTGTCCAGATCATTTCTTTCTATTTTTGGTAGAAACGGGGGTCTCGCTCTTGCTCAGGCTGGTCTCGAACTCCTGACCTCCAGCGATCCTCTCGTCTCAGCCTCCCAGAGTGCTAGCATTACAGGCGTGAGCCACCGTGCTAGGCCCACATATGTTTTTAATTCTCTTTGCTACATACCTAGAAGTGGAAATGCTGGGTCATATGATAACTAACTGAGGAAACGTCAAACTGTTTTCCACATCAGCTGCACCATTTTTCCTTCCCACTAGCAATATATAAGCGTTCTAATTTCTTCACATCTTTGTTAACACTTAATTTTTTCCTTTTCTAAAAAAAAAAAAATTATTGCCATTCTAGTGGGTGTGAAGTAGTATCTCATTTTGGGTTTTTATTTTTTTTTGAGACAGAGTCTCACTCTGTTCCCCGGGCTAGAGTACCGTGGCGTCAGCCTAGCTCCCAGCAACCTCAAACTCCTGGGCTTAACCGATCCTCTTGCCTCAGCCTCCCGAGTAGCTGGGACTACAGGCATGTGCCACCATGCCCGGCTAATTTTTTCTATATATATTTTTAGCTGTCCATATCATTTCTTTCTATTTTTAGTAGAGACGGGGTGTCACTCTTGCTCAGGCTGGTCTCGAACTCCTGAGCTCAAACAATCCACCCGCCTCGGCCTCCCAGAGTGCTAGGATTACAGGCATGAGCCACCGCGCCCGGCCCCATTTTGGTTTTGATTTACATTTTCCTAATGACTAATGATGTTGAACTTCTTTTCATCTGCTTATTGGCCATTTGTATATCTTCCTTGTAGAAGTATCTATTCAGATAGTTCGCTCATTTTTAATCAGGTAATTTTTCTTTTTACTATTGAATTGTAAGTATTTTTATATATTCTATGTACAAGTCTCATATCAGATATATTTATAAATGTTTTCTCCCATTCTGTGGGTTCTCTTTCACTTTCTTGATAGTGTCTTTAGAAATACAAAAGTTTCTAATATTGATGAATTAATATTATGTATTAATTCCTTGGCCTCTTGTGCTTTAGGTGTCATATCTAAGAAACCATTGTCTAATGTAAGGTCATGAAGATTTGTACCAATGTTTTCTTCTAAGGGTTTTTTAACTCCTAAGTTTTAGTTCTAAGTTTGGGTCATTGATTCATATGGAGTTTATGTGTATGGTATGAATTAAGGGTCCAGCTTCATTATTTTGCCAGTGCATACCTGGTTGTCCTAGCACTATTTGTTGAAAAGACTGTTTTTTCCCCATTGAAGAGTCTTGGAGTATAAATGTCTATTTTTTAATGGAAAATGATTTTCATCTCAAAATTCTATGGCAATCCAAACATGCTATGTTAAATATTAGACTAAAATATACAAGGTCTTAAAAAATTCCTCTTATGAATCCTTTCTCTGGAAGTTATTGGAAGTTTTGCTCTACTAAAATGAAGGGGTAAACCAAGAAAGAGAAAGACACAGTGTAAGTCCACAAAACAAAGACTTAAACTGCAGGGGTCAGTAAGGGGAAGTCCCAGGAGGACAGTCGTGTTCCAGGCCATGAGAATAACTGGCTTACTTTGTAGCAGGGGAACAGAGAGCTCTGAGAAGGCAATCTTCAGGGGGAATATGGAACCAGCAGATTTTTTGATGGATCAGAGTGTTTGGAAAAATTATTAGTAGGTATTCTGCAGAACTGTTAGAATACCTGAAGAAAAATAGCATTAGAGGCCGGGCGTGGTGGCTCATGCCTGTAATCCTAGCACTCTGGGAGGCCGAGGCGGGTGGATCGCTTGAGGTCAGGAGTTCGAGACCAGCCTGAGCAAGAGCGAGACCCCGTCTCTACTAAAAATAGAAAGAAATGGTCTGGACAGCTAAAAATATATATAGAAAAAAATTAGCCGGGCATGGTGGCGCATGCCTGTAGTCCCAGCTACTCAGGAGGCTGAGGCAGAAGGATGGCTTAAGCCCAGGTGTTTGAGGTTGCTGTGAGCTAGGCTGGCTAACGCCATGGCACTCACTCTAGCCCGGGCAACAGAGCGAGACTCTGTCTCAAAAAAACAAACAAACAAACAAACAAAAAACAAAAAAAAAACTTAAAAAAAAAAGAAAAATAGCATTAGAAATATTGAAATCTTAAATAATGAAATACTGAAGCAGTTATTAACTTCAGGAAAAAATTCAAAAGACTAACAAGAATATACTACTTTGCTTATCAGCAAATAATAATTGGCATAGTCATAATCCTGTAGATTTGGCTAATGATTTAATCAAGAATTGTGAGAGAAGGGTTGAGGGAAGGGAAGGATCAAGGGGTGCAGTGGGAAAGGTATAAAAAAGCTAAATTCTCAACTATTGCAAAAGAAAGCTAATAGATAATATCTAAAATTGTTAAATAAATGGCTCTTTAGCCACATTATTTAGATAATGTAATGTAGAAACCAGAAGAAACAGCTAAAATCATGGAAAATTATTGCTTCTCAGGAGGGTGATGGGGAATGGTGGGGCAGAGGACTGCCTTGGTATTATTTTATGTTTAACTATTGTGTGTATTACTATGAGAAGAAAAACTGTTATTCGTTAACTCCCAAGTGAACAGGAACTACAGAGAGATCACCACCTCATCATGTGGCCCAACTACAAACTTAGACTTCACCTTTGGTTATCTGAGCTTGGCCTCTATGAGGGTAAAGTATATGGCAGAGAGGGAAGGGCCTTGAGCTTTCTAGATGCCAACCTCTGATGATGTGAATTAATGTGTGCAGGTGGCTTTCAACTGGCCAGCTAATTTCTGCAATATAGGAAATGACTGTAATTTCTGTTTCTGCATCTGGCCTCAAAAGAGAAAGTGGCCCCAATTGCCTATTGAATTTATGGAGATGAGATCTCAAGTATCTTAGGATAATTGTTGGATGAAGGGACAGCCTTTGCCAGAAAAGCAATTTTAGTACTTTCCCCTCTCATAAGGTACTTTCAAACAATTTTTCTATTTAAATTTTTTAAAGTACCATACCTTAAAAAAATCTCCATTCTCACTGTGACTGGCTTCTCTTTGCTAATGCATTTTAGCTCCCATCCTAGTCTACAGTTTCACCAAAACAGGGTTCTATGTAGATAGCTTCCCTTCTTATTTACCCTACTTTATAGTTATGTGTTTGTCTTTCTACCTAGGTCCCAAGTACATCTCCTGTTCATGTTCATCACGATAGGTTTCTGTGCCCCCTTTTCTGTTCCTTGTATCTTTTATCACCTCCCTAAACCATTTTTTGTGGTTGTTTTGCTTTGCATTCCCACATTTTTCTCTCCATTGTCCATTCATTTAAGAAGTATTCATCGAGCTGCTATAATATGCATTAAAACATGACACTCCCTGAGACACAGGCTCTTAACAGCCTAATTGAGGTGACATACAAATGATGAATAGAAATAGTAATTAACTATAGTTAATGATGTAATGACAAAATTATTTCTATACACGATGAATGCTGCGGGATTAAAAAATAAAGGTAATATGTGCTCATTGTAGGAAATTGGCAAAGTACAGAAAATATAAAAAAAAAGGATATGAAAATTGAGTCAGACTGTCTAGGTTTGAATCCTAGCTCTATCCTTATTAGCACTATAGCCTTAGGCAAGTTGCTTAACCTCTCTGAGCCCCCCACTTTCTTTACCCATTAAATGGGGATAATAATATTACTTCCCTACCTCAGAGGGTTAATAAGCTTACCATAGAGCCGAACAAATGTAAGTGGTAGAAGTCACAGTTGTCATTACCACCAGCATCAGCTTTTTGGTACATGGCCTTCAGATGTTTTTTTCTGGCATATATTTCATGATTCTTTATTGTGGTCTGACTTGTTTTTCTCCGTGTTCCCATTTTTCCCTGGTTTGTGCTTTATTTTCTAAGCTTGTTAATGTCATTTCCCCTTTCTTGTTTTCTCTAATTTCTCCTGTTTTTCTACCTGTAATTTTCCTTTTCTCACATTATTTGACAAGCAGTCTGACAGGCAAGAAATATTTACTGAGCTGCTGCAAAGTACAGGTATTGTGTTAAGTCCCAGGGAGACTGGAAATAGAAGGTGAAGAATTTCATTCTTTTTCAGCAAATTTGCTTACATAGGGCAACAGATCTAGGATAGGAAACTAGGGACCAGGGCCCTAGTACCTCGCACTGTCACTTTCCAGGTTGTGTGCCCCCTTTCACTTTCTCATTTGTACAATGGGTACATGAATGTCTGCCCTGCACATGTCATTAGGCTGTGGATTGTGAATGTCAATGAGCTTTGTAAACTAGATGCATGGAAGAAATGACAAATACCCAGGTTTAGAGAGAAACTGGTTCCTACCTTCTTTATTAGTGGGCAGCACAGGCTGTTCATATTTCTTTTATTTTTAAATTTCTTCTTGAAGAAAATTTTGATTAGTCTTATCTTCACTCACTTTGTCGAGAATAGTTGAATCTGATCAGAATGACCCTTAAGCCCAACTGGTTTAATATACTAAACCAACTAAATGTTTGATGTTGTAAATATTATAAAAATGAAATGTTGCCCTCTATATAAACTAGCTGGAATCCCCCCACCAGCTTGTCCTCCATACACAACAGGAATTCACTAGCCTTTGGTCTGGACTGAAAAACCAGTGTATTATTTAGAGTGGAGATTAATTATTCTGAGACGTTTTAGAAACAGAAAGACCAGGTGAAATCAATATCTGCTTGGATTTTGCCAGGTTTTAAAATTGGCTTTTTCCTTAGGATTCAAGAAAATCAAATAAAATTCTCCCATTATTTTTGTCTTCATAAAAAATCATATTCATATAATGTCTTAGATTTTGTTTTAAAATATACAGAAATATCAAATGTTGGGAGGCTATATTAAACAATAACAGCAAAGTTGATAATCATTGAAGCTGGGTGATTGGCCATGGAGATTCATTATTTGTTCTTTCTACTTTTGTGTATGTTTGAAAATTGACATAAGAAAAAATAAAAATGAAACAAAGAGTTCATATTCACTGTTTGTTGCAGTTTGTTTCTATGGGCATTTTCGTGGCTTAAGAATTTTGATTTGTTAATTGGGAAATCTATAATATCATGTAGAATTTTGAACTTTTCTAAGCATCTCAGATTTGTTTTTATTTTACTGAAAACCCTATGAGGGGCATGATTGCCTTTTTTTTTTCTTTTTTGGTTAAGCAGACAAGGAAACTTTGTGGTTAAATGGCTTGCCCAAGGTCACACAACTACCTAGTACTAGAAGATGGACTAGCAGCTAAGCTGCTTGACTGCCATGGTGGAACTTTTTTTTACACAAAAATCAGAGGGGCAAAATAATTCACAATTAAGCTTGAATAAGCCTCCTTTCGTTACTGGGATATTTTGTTAATGTGATGCCAGTATATTTCTTAGTATATAAAATTTAAGTTAATGAGGCCTCAGGACAGGTAAGTAGCTCCCATTTATCAAGGCAGGCACGGTTTTAGGTGTTTTGTATTTGTTTAATTTCCCCCAAATCCATGGGTTTCAGTTTTGTTCCCTCCAACTCTGATCAGCTGTGGGATTTTGTACAACTTATATGACATCTCTCAGCCTCAGTTTCCTTTTTTAAAAATTATTTATTTATTTCTTTAGAGACAAGGTCTTGTTCTGTTGTCCTAGGCTAGAGTACAGTGGCAAGATCATAACTTGTTGTGGCCTTGGCCTTGAACGTCTGGGCTCAAGTGATCCTCCTGCTGCAGCCTCCCAAAGAGCTGGGACTACAGGCATGTGCGACCATACTCTGCTAATTAAAAAAAATTTTCTTTAGAGATGGGGGTCTTGCTATGTTGCTCACACTATTCTTGAACTCCTGGCCTCGAGTGATTCTCCCACCTCAGTCTTCCAAAATGCCAGGATTACCAGCATGAGCCACTGTGCCTGGCCTTACTTTTCTTATCTATAAGACAGGGGGGTAATAATACCTATTTAGTGGGAGGTGTGGCTGAGTTAATGAGATAACATATATAAAGTGCCTAACACAGTACCTGGACCATACCAAAATGATTACAGAAATGATACTGAGAAAAAAAGGGCGTGGAGCAAGATGCCTATAAGACTCAGGAGAAAGCACCAATCATTTAGAGAAGTGTAAACTGTCTGGCACAGCTGCCTCGAAACTCTCTCCCTCTGCTCTAGTCTCACTCTACATTATATGATAGTCACCTTATTTATGACCTTGTTTACCACCTTGTGATAGCACAATGTTCTGTTTTGTTTTATTTTATATTTTGTTTTATTTTATTTTATTTTATTTTTTTGAGACAGAGTCTCACTCTGTTGCCCAGGCTAGAGTGCCGTGGCGTCAGCCTAGCTCACAGCAACCTCAGACTCCTGGGCTCAACCCATCCTCCTGCCTCAGCCTCCTGAGTAGCTGGGACTACAGGCATGCGCCACCATGCCCGGCTAATTTGTTCTATATATTTTCAGTTGCCCAGCTAATTTCTTTCTATTTTTAGTAGAGACGGGGTCTCACTGTTGCTCAGGCTGGTCTCGAACTCCTGAGCTCAAAGGATCGGTCCACCTCGGCCTCCCAGAGTGCTAGGATTACAGGTGTGAGCCACCCCCCCCCCCCGGCCCCCTGCTGCCTGGCTCCCTGCTGAATATTCTTAAATGGCTCCCTACAATTTCTCAACATTCCAGAATCGTTTTGTCTGCAAAAGGCAAACCATCCCAAAGTCTACTGCAAAATTTGAACTTTTACAACTCTCTGTAGAGCACAAGGACAATGCTGTGTGAAATGTATGCTGGTGATAATTTCACAATCCAATAAAGTGGGGAAAAGCAATTTAATATATGTGATATTTAAAACTATATCCTCATCTCATATTTTTTATCAAAATTAGTTCAAGTAGATAAAAATGGAAATAATAAGAATGTGGATCAAAAATTGAGACCATAAAAATGTGTATATTTATTGCACCTTGGTACAGAGAAGGTACTAGGCTTAGAAGCAATAGGAGAAAAATCACAAAAGAAACTATTAAAATATTTGACTATATAAAATGAAAAGTTTCTACATGTCAAATATAATGAAAGACAAAGAACAAGCTTGAAAAAATGTTTGCCATAAATATGAGAGGAAAAATAATCTCTTGAATACTTAAAGACCACATACAAAATAATGAAAAAAACCCAAAGGCTCTCAATGGGAAAATGACATTGAGGAACAAGTCACAAAAGAGGAAATGTGAATGGCTAATAAACATATGAATAAATGTTCACCTGCACTAGTAATCAAAAATGCTAATGCAAACAAGAGCCCAATTTTCACTTATTAATTAGCAAAAATGAAAAAAGACAATACTCTTATGTTAGCCAGGGTGCTGTAAGGGCATTCATACACTGATAATGGGAGGGTAAACTGATGCAGTCTTCTTGGAAAGCAATTTGGCAATATGTTTCAGAAGCTAAAATATAGTCCTACCCTTTGACCTGCATTTCCACTGTTAACTAACAATCACTCCCCAGGAAGTAAGCCAATGTCTGGACAAAATTTATGCAAAGAGATGCTCATTTATAATACCAAATTGTCAATCAACTTAAATGTCCGACAATGGGGATGAGGATAAATAAATTATTATATAACCTTAGAATATTATGTAGCTATTAAAATTGTGCTTATGATGATTATTAAATATCTTGGAAAACACATATAATGTTTAGAAATATAAATATGACGTATCACTGTACATATATGTTCTCACCTGGGTAAAAAAAAAAAGATATAGATATGTAGAAACAGAAGGAAAAACAGTTAATGTGGTATATATCTCAGGAAGGCAAGATGATAGATGCTTATTATGTTATCCATGGCCATTTTTCTATGTTTTATAAATTTTTGATAATGGCCATGTATTTTTGTTATTTTTTAAAATGAGGTATTTAGAACAGACCATAGAGAATGCTGCAGGCTACAAATATGCTCCATTATCAATATTTAATCACAGTTATTATTTGTGTGTTTGATGTCCAGCAGATGGAGCTGCATCCCTTAACATTCAACGTGTACTCTGGGACTATAAAAATTATCAACATATTTTCATTTGAAGAAAATCGCTTCTATCCTCCTAAAGGTTTTGTAAAGCATATGTTCTTTAAAAAAGATTATGTTTAAAATTTGTTTTAAAAATTTCATGAACCCCCTCTGAGATAATTGAAGACACCCTGGGGTGTTGCAAAAAGCAGGGCTATGCAATGGGTTTGGGGAATTGGGGAACTTGAGAGATTAACTGATTGTGTGAGGCCACACAGGGAGTCAGGGCAAAGCCAGAAAAAACAAGCTGAGGGTCCTGTTCACTGGGCTTCATTTGTTGAGTAAAGACAGGGCAGGAAATTGTATTTTGATGTGTAAGTGCACAGGCTTAGTATTTAAGCATAATTTCAGAATGGATGTTTTCATTGGTCCCCACCACACATTTAGAGTGTGATTAAAAACATTGGCGTTGGAGTTAATAGGGCCTCTAGTCAAAGCCAAATTCCACAACTTCCTAGCTGTGTGACTTTGGGCAAGTCATTTTACCTCTCTGTGCCTTACTTTCCTCATTTGTAAAATAGGAATAGTAATAAAACTTACTCATAGGGTTGTTGTGAGGGTCAAATGAGATAACGCATGTAAAAGTGTTTGTCATAGTGCCTGGCACATGGTAAGCATGAAGTAAATCTTAGCCATGATTATTAGCATTCATTCATTTATTCAACACACATTTTGGTATTGACTATGTGCCAGGCAGTGGGCTTGCACTGGCATGCAAGAGAAAACAGACACAATCCTGCCCGCTAAGAGTTTAGGGTAGGAACAATACCATGCCTAATGAGCAGTGTGAGAGAGCTTGCAACCAGGATTTCTGGGTCTCACTCTGACCCTGATTTATTTTAAAACCTTAGATAAATTACTTAATCTCCGTTTTCCTCTCAGTAAAACAAGGGATTTGGATGAGATGATCTGTAGAGTATCTTTCAGTTCTGAAGCATTCTATGACTGTATTTCAAAGAACATTACTGAATGGGATCAAATCAAAGTTATTATCTTTCAAATATATTCACATTATGCAGTCTCTTCTCAGGAGGTGCAAAATTCTCATAATTAGGTAAAGGTCCAAGGGCAAACAGAATGATTATAGCAGAGGCTGGATAAGAGACCCATCTTTGAGAGGCTGGAGAAGAGAAAAATCTGTCTTCAAAAAATTTATTGGAATAGTGCCTTACCGAAAAAAAAATATTTATGGTTAGTTTAATTGTCAAAGAATACAAATCGGTTAATTTCCATTTTGACAAACTTCATGGGGCATCAAAATTCCTTTGCTATTTCCAATTACAAAATGGTGTTTTGTTATTATGGTGAATTTGCACGCATGTGTATTTGCATGTGCATGTGTGTGTGTGAGCATGTCTATGACTGTGGATGTGGTTACTTGTGCTCTCATTGTTTTATTTACTTAAATCATCTATTAGCAAACTTTTTCTGTAAAGGACCAAATATCAGATATTTTAGGCTTTGTGGGCCACATACTATCTCTGTTGCATATTCTTATATTTTTTATAACCATTTAATGATATAAAAACCATTCTTAGATCCCAGGGGTACAAAAATAGGCTGAAGATTAGATTTGGCCTGTGGGCCACAGTTTTCTGACCCCCATCTTAAAGCAAATTTTCAGCCTCCTGGCTCTACTGGTTTGGTTTCATGGTGTCTCTCCACCCCTACTCCATCCCACCTTACTTGGCACGCAAGTTGTTTCTTACCCTCGTCTCCTCTACTTGCTCTCATCTGATTGTACACTCTCCCTGCTTCCCATCTAAGCCCTTCCCTCTAATTCCAGTGACAGCTTAGTATATGATGCTGCTGCAGCAGAAAGCATCACTCCGAACCAGAATGGTGGTTAGTGGTCTGGTCCAGGTGATGGACTGTTTCACGGACAGGGCCTCATCAACATTATGTCCCATGAAGCAACTTGCCAGGTTTCTTGGGCCCAGCTGCCTAACCATGGCAATGACATACACCTCACTTACACCTAGAACCAAACTTTTCAGTATTCAGTAAATATTTATTTACTAAGCATCAATGATGTGCTTGGCATTGTACTAGACTCCAGACACAGAAGAGAGCAATGTGGGCATGGTGGTAACCATTACAGAGCTTACATACCATAGTGAGGGACAAAGACATGGAAGCACTTCTATGTAATAATGCTAGAATTTCTCTGTAATATTGCAGGAAGTACAGGTTGTCGTGGGAGAACAGAGGAAAGCATCTAAGCCAGCCGTGGAGGTCAGGGAAGGTGGCTCCCAGAGGAAGTGACACTTAACTCCTATTTCTAGGTAGAAAAGATAGGTGGAACCCTATATTAGGATTGATTATGCAGCAGGCACCCTAATCTCCTTAGTAAATGGGTCTTGATCTCTGCTTAGACCTTTGCTGACAGTAATCCTGCCCAATCTAGCCTTATCCCCTTAGACTAAGCTCCTGGCTTCAGTTCTACTTTCTAGACTCCATTTTTCAGACACATTACCTTAACACCCCTCCCTCTGTCCAGGTCCCCATATCTAGAACACTGACTCTAACCTAGTCTTGAAGGCCTACCTTTTCCAGTAAAGCATTTTTGCAAAAATGCCCCGAATTGAGTAGCTAGTTGCTAAGAATAGCCATAATCAGCTTTCAATTATTAATATTGATACCAGCAATTACTCTTTTCAGATATTGGACATTTGCCTTTTTCAGTGGGCTGGGTTGGTTATGAAGGGGCATTGGATTTAAATGGATATTTTCTACACTCAACATTTTAAATTTAAATTCCGAACCCCCAAGAAAAATTGGTCAGAAAAGGTCCTCTTACTCTTCATTAACTGCAGAATGAATATAAAGGATTTCCCCCTTTTGTCGCCCCCACCCCTGTGCAGGGGCTTCTTGGGAGGTATGTTAGCCTATTCATATGTTAATTCTGTAGAGCCCTCAATCTTTTCACAGAGGCCCTGTACAATGAGGGGGGAGTCTGCATATTTCAAAAGAGCAGCATATGCTCCGTAAGGTGAACGTGCAATATAACACTGCAGGGGAAATACAGTGTATTATTCTTTGCCCCTTTGCAGAGAGTTTACAAGCAACATTTGGAAATAGATGGTATTTTTCTGTATAGAGATTGAATTTGACAATTAACCATGATTTTTTTTATTAAGAGGTTCATGTCTTCTAAACACCTTTCTTTTTTATGTAAATAAAAGAAATAAGAGAAAAAAATTTAATTCCTGGAAAAGCACCAGAAGTGCCTTTCCCTGAAGCTGTTTAACTGTTCTTTTGAAAATGAATTCTCCTTAGAAAAAATTCTGAGCTAGGAGGGAAGCGGACAATGTATATAACTTAATATCTGATATCTCTCATTCTTTTTTTTTCATTCTTAAGCCTAATGCATCCTATGAAAATAGTGCTTAATGTTTAGGTTATAATTTCAGATATGCAAATGATTCATTAGTTGAGTATTTGATAATCATATTTCAAAAAACTTCTGATAGACATTAATTGCTTCTCCTAGAATTATATCCTAGTGCTCAGTAATGACAAACACTGTGTATTAATTTCACATGTATTAGAAATAATGATGAAAGTAAAACCTATTTGATGTAATGACCATTAGTTCAGAGCTGTTGAACGATGCTTCATGGCTTAAGATGAATAATAATGGCCCATTTTTCATTAGACAGATGTTCCATCTTATTGTAAAAAGAAGTTACGTCATTGAAATAGCAAATGTAAAAGAATTAGAATATGCTATATCTCTAAGCTTGATTAGTCAAATTGAACAATTACTGTCAGAAAAGCATGAGCATTTGCAATGCACCATGAACTGTTTTCATCACGTTTTTTATGGGAGCAATTTTGAAGAATTTTTACACACAAAAAATTTAAAAATTACAGAAGAAATCCATAATAACATGGCTTAGATTTGTGTGGACTATAAAATGCTGCAATGTCAATGTTTTTATTTTTATGGTTTTGTAAAAATAAAAAAAATAAGCAATTGTTAACAGTAGTTGTCGCCTGGGCAAGTTACTGGGTGGTTGAGAGACAGGCACGGGAGAGAGACTATTTTTTTAGACTTACTGATCGCTATATCCTTTTGAAAAGTATTTTACCTTTTGCTTTGTGTACCATATGCATGTATTACCTACTTAAAAATAATTTCATTATAAACAAGGATAACAACTCGTAACCATATACTGAAGTAGAGAGGCGGCATTAGATGCTACCAGCATAGGCTTCAGAGTCCACACACACACACACACACACACACACACACACTCGAGTTCATTTCCCAGTCCTGCCTCTTCGTAGTTATGAGACCTCAAATAGGTTGCTAACCATTTCTAAACTAAAAGAATATACCTCATTGGTTTGATAGGAGTATTTAAATAGGAGTATTTAAATATTTAAATAGTTGTAGTATGGCACCTGGCATGTGTTGTTTAATAAATGTTAACTAGCATTATTATTTTATAGCATACTAAAGCAGTCTTATCTAATACGATTGTTCTCTAACATCTATTAATCTTCTTTTCGCAGTGCCAATTTAAAAAGTTAGTATTTATGTGAGCTTACCTTCATTTATTTATAGCCTACCACATTCCATTGAGAAAGAAGTGAAATAGATTCATCCCTCTGCCACTCTCCCTTCTTCCCTTCTTTCCTTTCTACCACGAACTTTTCCTGAGTACCTACTAAGTGCTAAGTGTGGAGTGCAGACAAAACCTTATAAATTATCTATTCTAATTTTTCTACTGATGCAAGAATTTATTTCTTTCGCCTGCCTCACAGGTGACCCAGCTACAGTTTTAAGCCTTCAAGTAACAGAGACCTCACTGCTTCCTGAATCATACCTTTCCTTTGCTGAACAATTATAATTTATTAGAATGACCCTTTTTTTGTACATTGAACAAAACATAGATGTATGTCCTGATGGCTTCCATAGTTAGGTAGACCTCTATCACTTTCCTAACTCTTCTCTTGCTTGCAAAAACTTCACTTGTAATTAGTCACAATGCTGGAATCAGAACCCAGATCCCCTGACTCCTGGTCCAGTGCTCTTTAGCAGTTCTTTTAAATAAATGTCTCCACCAGCCAAGTTGGCTGCCTTAGATCCTGTTGAACGCTCTGACCTTGTCAAGAAGACTAACTGCACTGAGGACTTCATTTTAAATATAAAAGAAAAAATTAGAAGAGTGCTTCCTAGGCAAGACCTAGTGCATTGTAGTCAAAGTTCCCTGAAATCCAACAACTTTTGCATCATCCTTGCATCAACTATTGTACCAAGGACAAGAGTCTGGTGAGAGAAATTCTTCATGTTTTCCTTTTATGTCTTATCCATGATTTTATTTATTTATTTTTATTTCAAAGTATTAAGGGGGTACAAATGTTTTTGTTACATGGATACCTTGTATAATACTTAAGTCAGGGATTTTAGTGTGCTCATCACCGTAACGTTGTTCATTGTACCTGATAATTCTTACCCCTCATCCTCTCCCAGCCCCCATCTTAGTTTACATTTTCCTTTACATTTCTTTGTGCCCACATGTGCCCATCGTTTAGCTCCCATTTATTAGTACACAAGGTGTTTGTTTTTGCATTCCTGAGATACCTCACTTAGAAGAATGGTCTCCAGTTCCATCCAAGTTGCTACCAACAACATTATTTCATTCCTTTCTATGGCTGAGTAGTGCTCCATGGTGTGTGTGTGTGTGTGTACCACATTTTCTTTTTTTTTTAATACCACATTTTATTTCTTTTTTTAAAATTTTTCTTATTTTATTTTGGAGTGTTACAGAGGTACAAAGCTTTTGGTCATGTAAGTTGCTTTGTACAGTTTGAGTCAAAGTTATAAGTGTGCCCATCACCCAGATAGTGTGCATCGTACCTGTTAGATGTGAATTTACTCATCCCTTCCTCCCCACTCCCACCTACTTGATTTCTGATGAGTTTTATTTACACATGTAATACCACATTTTCTTTATCCACTCATTAATTGATGGGCACTTAGGTTGATTCCACATCTTTACAATTTTGAATTGTGTTACCATAAACATTTGAGTGTAGGTGTCTTTTTGATATAATGACTTATTTTCCTTTGGGGAGATACCCAGTACTGGGATTGCTGGATTGAATGGTAAGTATACATTTATTTCTTTGATGAATCTCCATACTATTTTCCATAGAGGTTGTACTAATTTGCAGTCCCACCAATAGTGTATAAGTGCTCCTTTCTCTTTGCGTCCATGTCAGCATCTATTGTTTTTTGACTTTTTAATAATGGCCATTCTGACAGGCGTAAGGTGGTATCTTAATGAAGTTTTAATTTGCATTTCCCTGATGATTTTGAGCATTTTTTCATGTTTGTTGGCCACTTGCCTATCTTCTTTTCAAAAACTTCTGTTCATGTTTTTTGCCCACTTTTTAATGGAGTCGTTTGTTTTTTCTTGCTGATTTGTTTGACTTCTTTGTATGAATAGATTCTGGATGTTAACCCTTTACTGGATATATATTTTATGAATATTTTCTCCCATTCTGTAGGTTGTCTACTTACTCAGTTGATTATTTCCTTTGCTGTGCAGAAGCCTTTTCATTTAATTAAGTGTCATTTATTTATTTTTGTTATTGTTGTACTAGTACTCATGGATGATATATTGCATTTCTGTAGTATCAGTTGTAATGTCTTCTTTTTAATTTCTGATTGAGCTTTTTTTAGCCCATTCTCTTTTATTTCTTGTTAATCTGGCTGTCTATTGATATTATTTATCTTTTCAAAGAACCAACTGCTTTTTTTCTGGTCCTTTGTATTGTTTTTTTTGGTTTCCCTTTTGTTTAGTTCTGCTGTGAGCTTTGTTATTTCTTTTTTTCTTCTGGCTTTGGGTTTTGTTTGCTCTTCTTTTTCTAGTTCCTTGAGATGTGACCTTAGGTTGGTAATTTGTGATCTTACTGTCTTTTTGATGTAGGTATTCAAGACTAAGGACTTTCTCCTTAGGACTGCTTTTTCTGTATCCCATAGATTTTTGAAAGTTTGTGCCCCCTTTATCATTCAGTTTGGGGAATCTTTTGATTTTCATCTTAATTTCATTACTGATCCAAGGATTGTTCAGCAGCTGGTTGTTTAATTTCCATGACTTCGTGAAGATTTGAGTGTTTCTCTTGGATTTGATTTGTAGTTTTATTCTACTGTGGTCTGAGAAGATACAAGGGTATGATTTCTATTTGTTTGAATTTGTTGAGACTTGTTTTGTTACCTAAGATGTGATCAACCTTGGAAAATGTCCCATGGGCTGATGAGAAGAAAGTAAATTCAGTAATTTGGGGGTAGAATGTTCTGTAAATGTCTGCCAGGTCCATTTGTTCTAGAGTCCTGTTTGAGTCTAGTGTTTCTTTGTTCATTTTATGCTTTGATGATCTGTCCTGTCCTATCAGTGGAGTGTTGAAGTCCTCAGCAATTAAGATGCCACTGTTTATTTCTTTGTTTAGAACTAGTAGAATTTGCTTTATGAATCTGGGATCTCCTGTGTTAGGTGCATATATATTTAGGATTGATATGTTTTCTTGTTGAATTGCTCTCTTTACCATTATATAATGACCATCTTTGTCTTTTTTCTACCATTGTTGATTTAAATTCTATTTTATCTGATATAAGAATGACTACACCTGTTCCCTTTTGGTTTCCATTTATGTGAAATATTTTTTTCATCCCTTTACCTTGAGTCTGTGCAAGTTCTTGCAAGTTAGATGTGTTTCTTGGAGATTGCATATAATTGGCTTATGTTTTTTTCATCCATTTAGCCATTCTGTGTCTTTTTTTTTTCCTCTTGAGACAGAGTCTTGCTCTGTTGCCTGGGCTAGAGTGCAGTGGCTTGATCATAGCTCACTGCAACCTCAAACTCCTGGGCTCAAGTGATCCTTCTGCCTCAGCCTTCTGAGTAGCTGGGCCTACAGTTGTGTGCCACCATGCTTGGCTAATTTTTTTCTATTTTTAGTAGAGACAGGGTCTCACTCTTGTTCAGGCTGGTCTTGAACTTCTGACCTCAAGCAGTCCTCCTTCCTGGGTCTCCCAGAGCGCTAGGAATACAGGCATGAGCCACTTCACCTAGCCCAGTCTATGTCTTTTAAGTGGGACATTAATATCATTTGCTTTCAGTGTTAGTATTGATATATGGGACTCTGTTCTCTTCAGCATGTTGGATGCTACCTTGTTGTTTTGTTTTCCCTTTTGTGCTGGTTTCTATAAGAGCTATCAACTTTAACTCATGGGCATTTTTACACTGGTGGGTATCTAGTATGCTGTTCCAAGTATAATGTACTTTGGAGTATTTCCTGTAGGGCAGGTCTAGTTTTGACAAATTCCCTTAGTGTTTGCTTATCTGGAAAACTCATTTCTCCATCATTTAGGAAACTTAGTTTTATAGGATACCAAATTCTTAGCTGGCAATTGCTCTGTTTAAGAAGAGTAAAAATGGGGCCCCAATCCCTTCTGGCTTATAAGGTCTCTGTTGAGAAATTTACTATTAGCCTGATGGGTTTTACTTTGCGAGTTAGTTGTTGCTTTCATCTTTCAACTTGTAGAATTTTCTCCTTCATTTTGACTTTGGTGAGGTTGATGACTGTGTGTCTTGAGATGTCCTATTTGCTATGAATCTTTCCAGTGTTCGATGAACATCTGGATCTGGATATCTGAATCTCTGATGATACCAGAGAAGTTTTCCTCAGTAATTCTCTTGAATAGGTTTTCCATGCTTTTTGCTTTTTCTTCTTCTCCTTCAAGGATACTTATAATTCATATATTGTCTCATTTCACATAGTACTATATTTCTCTGAGTGATTGTTCATTCTTCTTTATTCTTCTTTTTGCATCTTTGACTGGGTTAATTCAAAATCCTTGTGTTCAAATTCTGAGATTCTTTCTTCTGCTTAGTCTAGCTGGTTGTTGAGGCTTTCTTCTATATTTTAAAGTTCTCTAAATGACTTTTTCATTTCTTTGAGTTCTGTTATATCCTTTCTTATGTTGTTCAGCTCTTTAGTAACTTTTTCATTGTTTTTCCTTGATGTTCCGATTTTTTTTGGCTTCTTTGTGTTGGTTTTCACTTTTCTCTTCAATGTTATTCATCTTATTTACCATCCATATTCTTAATTCTATTTCCAACATTTCAACAATTTTCTCTTGGTTGGGGTCTATTGTTGTAGTTCCATTGTGATCCCTTGGGGGCGTCAAACTGGCTTGTTTTTTCATGTTGCCAGAGTTCTTTTGCTAGTTTCTTCTCATCTGAAACCTCTTCTCTCAGCTCAGGGCAAACAAGTTTGCAGTGTACCTGTTCATTTTTGCTGGGAACTCTCCTACTTAGTGAGAAGAAGGAGAGGTCCCTAGGGTGGCATTGTTGTGTCCTACTTCAGAAGCCTGACCTGGCAGGAGAGGGGCAGATTCACTGAGAGCCTGTAATGCAGCTGTTCTGTGTTGTCCTGATCTCCTGTGATTGTCACAGTTCAAGCTAGTGCTCAATGATCTCCGTGGCCCCTGGTGGAAGCTTGGGCAGGGGGCTGGGTGAATCCCTCTCCACAGAGGCTGGTGTTGTGGGAGATTACTCTGCCCAGGTCTCCCTATGGCAGTGATAGTGGCAGTTGGGTGTGGCTAGCTAGGCAGTGGTCATGGATGTCAGAGATGTGAACATTCACTCCACCTGGTTCCAGGTGAGATGGTGGCTTGTGGCTAGCAGGTATCTGGTGGCATTTTGGACTGCAGGGGCAGTTCCCACCAGGTGATGGGTGGGAGCCTCGGGGGTGGGGTTGTGTGGCTGGTGGCATGGGAGCCTCAAAGGCAGGGGTGTGGGGCCAGGCTGCCAGGAGGACCTGGGCTCTCCCCGTGCCTAGAACCCCCAAAGCAGTCATGGCAGGGCTTCTCAGGTGGTGTCTGTGGCACCCGTTTCTGCTTGACTCCCCAGTAAGGGGGAGGGGTGCTCAGCTCCCAGTCACCAGAACTTGAGAGCACATAATTTCTCTGCTCCTTCCCTGGCCTGGATGGGGTGATGCAGATGTGGCTGCCACAATCTGAGCAGCGTGTAGACCAGGCACTCTGGACCTGAGAGCTCAGAATGACATCAGCTTCATTGACTCAGGAAGAGAGACCACCAGGTTCCTGCTGTGCCCGCTCTCTGGTGCAATGTCACTGCACATATTCCAAGCAGCTCCCTAATCAGTCCGAGGGTCTGCAGTGGTGGTGGGGACCCCCTCACAATTTGGGCCACAGTGTCCATGGTGGAGTGTGGAGTCCCGGGGTTCTCTCCTCCTGTCTTTCCCCATGTGTGGATGCCTCCCCCAGGTACCTTCCTATCTTGCTGAGTGGATCATCCTGTGACCTTCTCTGTTACTCTGAATGTCCCCCTTTTCTTCTCCAATGCGTCACAATGCTCTCTCCAAGAAAGCCCATCTCTAGGTGGGCATCCACCAGCAACTTTCAGTCCTCTCCTTGACAGCGGCAAGTGCTGGTTGCTTCTAGTTTGGCATTTTTCCTCTCCCTCTCTCCATGTGATTTGTAGCTGTCTGTGTGGGTCAAAAGTACTTTCCTCGGTTGAGAATCACTAAACACAAGACAAGCTTCCTTGATATTCTATTCAGTTTTTCAGTGAGTCTCACAATTTACCACAAAGTAATTTGGATTTTTTAGTGTTTCCAGTGTCCATTTGGAACAAAATATTGTAGTCATTTTGTCCCCTTGCCACTTAATTATCAATGCAGAGAATTAATAGGTCATCTTAAGATGAGTTGTTGAAATTTGCAACTTCTGAAACAGGTGCTAGTCTCAGAGTCTGGGAAACCTTTGTCAAGTTCAAATGTAAGATAGTCAGATGAATCATTCTTATTCCTAGACCTGCTGCTGGTTAATGATCTAGCTGGGAAGGCTAGTAATAGGGCTGCAAATAAGAAGAGAGAAACCTTTCAGTACAGCTGCTATTGAAACAGGTCCTGGGTTAGGCCACGAGGGGGCAGCAGAGAGCTGGCCTATTTATGAGTCAGGTGAACCCAGGCGTAGCGGGTGTATGGAGCCGTTTGAGCAGAAGGGTATGGGATTGTCTGCCAAATGGGTAGAAAAGATGCTAAGAGAGTAAGAGGCCCAGTGAGGGGGTTGCTAGGTCAGGGGGGAGACAATCACAGAGGAGGCACCTTCCTGAGGGCAAATTCACCAGCAACTCAAGAGTCAGGGCCCACCCAGTTTAAAGGAGTGCCTACGAGACTGTCTTTGGAATAAAACATACCTTGGCATGAAACTAGGTTCTGGCTTGGGAATGTTAACATCCTCGGGCCTCAGTTCCCACATGTGTAAAAGGGGAATAATAATAGTACTTATCTCATATGGTTGTTATGAAATAGTTCAGGCATATACTGAAAAGTTGAAAACTTGTTGATGATAACAATAACTACCTGATGTTAAAAAGACACAAACTTGATGAAATGAGATTTTGAGGGCTACTAGCTAGAACTTTCTGAACAGGAAGGCCAATGGTTTGCCCTGCCTCCCTTTGGAACCTCACATTAGAGCAATAGAATCATACTACTCACTTGCCTCTATTCCTGGTGTTTTTCAGATCATTTTAAAGTCTGCAGATACATTTTCCTATTATCACCGTAAAACATGTAAATATTCACACAATTATAAATATCTGTGTTCAAACACTGTCTCTCAGACTGTCATTTGCACCTGAAACTGGCACCAAAACTCCTCTGCTGAACCTTGGTTCAGAATTCATGGTTTGGAAAATAGGCTCAGCCTTCTGAGGGGAGTGATCAGCCAGTGATGAGCTTTGTGGAGAGCCTGGCTGGGGAAATACTTTAGAGTTGCCCCTCTGTTCAGATCTCAGCAGGAGTGCCTCTGAGTTTTTTTCAGGTGGCCCCAGCCCCAACCAAAGCTCCTTTTAGAGTGCAAACATTCTTGAATTGGACAACAAAATCGAAATGGTGCACATCAGAGTGAAGGCCCTGGGCACAACGGTGAAGGAGGAGGTTAGAGACATTGGGAAGAAGAAATTTAAGGTGGAAGCTGGAATCACTGGAGTGAACCTGACTGAATGATCAGCTCTCCTCAAGGCTGGCCAAAATTCAGAACTCTGTATACATATTCAGTAACTTTCTTTTCAAGGTTTCCAAGTTAAAAAAAGTTACAGAGTGGTTACCCATACTTGAGTAAGATGTTAAAGGAGAACCTTGACAGAAGAATAAAAATAATGGCCCCATTTAGAATTAGAGTACCCTTGTCATCCCCCTACCTGAACCCCTCCTGCCACTGCTTTCCACTTTGTTTGGAACCCGAATCCTAATAAAGAAGTATTAACCCTGAAAAAATAGAATTAGAGTAGCCTTGACGAAAAGCACTAAAGAGGACCAGCTGGAGATTTCCAATGGGAAGAAGTTCCTGAGCACCACCTCTTATGGATGCCTGCGGCCTGTGTTTGAGGAACTGTCAGGTTTTTTTTTTTTTCCTCCAAGCGTATCAATACAATGTTCTAGGGCTTTTCTTTAGGAGTTGAGCATCTTCAGAACCAAGGTTGGTATGGACTAGAAAGTTCCAGTACTGTCTTTCCAAGAAAATAACAATAACTCCTGGGGATGCAAGTTCAATTGCAGTTTATTCTTCGAAGTGTGCTATAACAATTAAGGTATTATATTTGCTTCATGATAATAAATAAACTATTTTATTTATTTCACCAAACACTGTGTGGTAGGATAGTCACAAAAGCTCCTTTAAAGAGTTTAAAATGTATAGATTTTTTTTTTACACCTAAAATGTGCTCTACTAGATAAAGAGAGAGGACATCATATTTTTAAATTCATTGTAGGCCAAGAACTTACAGGATTTTCTAAAACAATTTAATTGACAGATAAAATTGTATATATTTAATAAGTCTTTTCCTTTTTCACTTCCTCTGTGAAGCTGTGAGATAGAGGCTTCTAACTGTGTCAGAGCACTTCTGTTGTATTTGACTGATTGTTTATAGGCCTATCTTCCCCAACTGCTGAGATGTTTGAAGGGAGAAGCTGGGTTTCTTACATCTTCCTGTCCCTAGGGCCCAGGGCTGGGCGTGGCAGATAGCAGACACTCATAAAATGTTAAATGAAAGTATACATGAAATGACATAAAATATTTCTAGTTCTTTATGATAAAAACAAATTATATACCTAGTAGCAAAATTACATATGTTTAACGTGGGGAAGGCAATCATAATTTTTTATGAGATTAATCATATGTTACTAAGACAACAAACTGTGGCATTGCTTTCAGTTAAAGGGCAGCTGGAGGCAAAAGTGTGAGGTGGATGAAGCCCATCACTAATTTCCCTTTTCTTTAGCTTTCAAACATGCTCTTCCATCAACAGGAACTTACTGAGTACTTACTATGTAGCTAGTATTTTGCTAGGCACCACAACAAAAGATACAGAAGTACACAGAAGTCAAGGAGAGGAGCCCAACCTAACCAAAACAATTAGGGAGAGGTACACAACATAGGACAGCTACACATGCTGAATTGCTCAGGTGAAGATTCTAAGTGCCGTGGGAAGTCAGAGGAAGGTTATTGATGAGGGAGGAATGTTCTGGGAAGGTTTCCTGAATAAGATGGAACTGGAGCTGGATCCTTAAAGATGGGGAGAATGTAGCAAGTTAAAGGGCAAGAGGAGGTTATTTCAAGGAGGGGAATCAATGTGAGTAACAATCAGGAAGCAGGAAGGAGTGTGCTGTGTGTTGTGCATGCTCTGAGCACCACATAGTGGCTATTCTACAACACAGTGCCTCTTTGCTGCTTCAAAGCCATAGCATGCTGGGGAGGAAGGCAGGCTATGTGTGAGGGGTAGTGAGCACCCTGGCTTAGTCACAGTGGGTTTATAAGCACTTTCTACTCCTGTCTTCTATTGTGCCTTTGCACTATCTGTCTTCAGATAGTAGAGGAAGATGAGTGTAGTAGTTATCAAGTTTTTGACTACAATAAGGTTCCTTATCAGAATCAGCTGCCTCCATCAACCAACTACAACTCCAAATGCCATGGTGATGTAACCGGGCCCCCACTGAATAAATTTCAGTCACCCCTATATAATCCTCTCCCTTAACTAACTACTTGACCTTTTGAGTTGTTTCCCAGAAATGGTGGATTTTCCAATGAGATTGGATATGTTCAAGGTGGTATATGGCCATAGACATAGACAGATGGTGGATTTTCTGCAAGATAAAGGAGCTAAGATTCTGAAGGTCCCTGGGCAGACTTCCTGACAGGATACACCATCCCCCACAACCTGCCCCCAATGCACATAGACATCACAATTTTCCCCAAGGCACATGGCCCCTCCCTTAAAAGCATATGGTCTCCCTTAGTCAGAGCAAGATTTGAGGTGGTTTCTCCCATTCTTCTGACAAGATGTCTGTTGTATTAAAAATTCCTTTCTTCCTTGGCAATCTTTGTTGTCTGAAAAATTGGATCTTTGTGTGACAAGCAACTGGACCTAGACCAAAACCTCCTTGCAGTTTCTACAACAGTGATGTTTTGTTAAAAATAAAAACCCCTATAGTACATCTGTTATTAGATTCTAGCCCTGTCTATTGTTTTTAAGTTTTTATTATTTGCCTACTATTTACACTGAATCCTAAATTCTTTCCTGGCTACAAGTTTCCAAGCTAATATTTCTAATTTTTTTCCATTATTCTGAGTTGAAATCACCAAAATTAAAATTGCTTTGTCCTAAAGCCCTACAAACTAAAGCTAGATAACTTAATGTAAACTTTAAAAAATAATTAGAATAACTTAATATATAAACAGCCTTTGTGCTTGTTAATGTATAGACTACTCAAAAAGTTCACTGGAACACCTAATAGAAACTACAAACCTACAAACCAGGAAAAATCTATCAGATTGCCAATCCACTCTCACTTCATCTAAAGATACTTCTCATCCTAACATCTAAAAATCTTCTTGACTGGCTACACTCTGGACTCAAAAACTGAGCTTATAATTTGTTCTAACCATTAACCCTTGTTTTTCTTAATTTCCATAAAATGTCTCTTACTAAATATCTGATTACTTAAATCATATAGAGGCCTGACTTTGGCAAAAGCCTGTGCATAAAGCCACTGCCTAAAATGAGACACAACTGTTAACTGTTTATCAGGACTCGCCTAGTCTCAAGACTGAGAAACTGGTTCAACGGCTTATAAGATAACACACCAATCCAATTTCTGGACTATGAAATTTCTTGGGGAATTTTCAGACTGGAGAATGTTGGGACTCAGAAAACAATACCCCAAAACGAAGGCCTCAGAAACAAAAGTTTTTCTCTGATCTTCTGTCCTTGTATCTCTCAGTCCCATTCTTTCCCAGGGCTAGCCATAGAAACCAAAACCCTTTTTCCCCAAAGCCCACCATAACACCTAAAAATGTTACTCTAACTCTCTCCCTCCCTTACCTTTCTGTGTAAGAACTAGCCATAAAATATTATCTGACCTACCTTGTTTGAGGGGGTCCTGTTCCATACCCAGAAGGAAGGAATGCATGCTCAGAGAGGCCAAGAAGAATCTAGACAGACAGTCTTTTCTGGCTTTCCCTACTCAGTTTATTATCATTAGATTGTATCCTTTTTGTCCTTTTTGTCTAATCATATTTCTACATGGCTGTCCATACTTTGTTAAACCTAAACATAAAAGTAGACAATTTCCTCTGTGTCTTTGGGTCTTTATTCTAAAGGCTCCCATGTACATGTTAATAAATTTGTATGCCTTTTCTTCTGTTAATCTGCTTCTTGTCAGTGATGTTCAGCAAACCTTGAGAAGGCAGAGGGAAACTTTTCCCTTGGCTCCAATGATGAGCTTGCTGGACTCTGAAGAAGATGAGACTGGCTAGAACTTGAATTTGGACAGGTGAGCAGGGGACAGATTATAAAGAGCTCAATATCTTATCAGTAGAGTTTTGCTGACAACAACACATTTTTATGATGCTTTACACCTCACCTGAGTACTTTCCTGTCATTTTTCTCCTTTTATCTTCAGAAGAACCCTATAAGGTAGGCAAAGAAGACATTTTTATTCCTCTTTTTATAGATGAGAGATCAGCTTTCAGGTCTATTGCCCCTCAGAGGCTCACAGGCAATTTGAAGGAAACCAAAGTATAAACAAATAATTTTAATAAGCACTATAATTATTCACAAGCCCCTCAAAGTAATGAGGTCCGTGAACTTTGGTATGGAGGGGCCTGGAATGGGCATAGAAGGAACAACGTTTGCCTAGAACCACAGTGCATAGTGCTAAGACAGTCAAGTTGAGAGCCAACATCATGGAGTGATGCCAACTCAAGGCCCATCATCCAAGTAAGGCATCAATCCAGGCAGGCTAGGCAGAGAGGGAGAATCTGAATGTGAGACAATGAGATCAAAACCAGGAAGACCAGATGAGAAAAGAAGCATATCAACAGAAGGATGGGAGGCAGAACATGGTAGATATTCCCTGAGCTGTAGAGGGCAGCTGAAATAGTCATTACAAGGATTCTTGTGGTCTTGGTTGTGTGTGGTGAGGTGTCATTAAAAATTCTGATAGAGCCCAAATATCAGCATCCCCTCAGACCTTACTTCCCACCCTGCTGAGGTAGATAGTGTTTTCCTACATTTGCCTGGCCAAAGGTCTTGATGTGCTCTAGAGAATTCTGAGGTGGGAGGCAGGGGCCATTCCTTCAATCCATACCTTTTCTAAGAGCTTGAGTTGAAAGATCTAGCCTCATAGACATTTCCAGGAAGGCATGAGGTAGTTTAGGGGTTAGGGAGTGGAAAACTCCATTGGACTCCCTTTTGTGTGCTAAACCCAAATTCCTGAAACCTGGGCATTACCAAAGTGATCTCCCAAAAAAGCATATACATTTGTATAGCTATCATGGCTGGCCTCTCATATCCACCATGGTCTATGATTGGGTAAATTGCTAGGTTGAGTGGCAACAACAATGAAAACAACTTTATTAGTAGATTTAGGCTCATGGTTGCTCCAGAGTATTTCCTGAGTCCCACCGCATGTTGTATACTGGTCTTCAGTCTTATAATAAAGTATTTCTCATCCCATTAGGGATCAGGGTGTAGGCTCCTATCTTTGGACTAAAGTCATGATTGTCTCAGGGACCCTAGGTGACTCCATGGACTCAGCTCTGATTCATAAACATAAGGCAACCCAATTAGAGAAATGAATAATTCATGAGACTATACCCATTGAGATGGATGTGTAACTAGCAGCCCATAAGTTGTTATGTTCATGACATGGTCCTTGCTTCCTTTTGGTCTTTGGCTTCTCTGCATGAGTCCCACGCTATGACTTTCTCATGGAAAAACTAAATCCTCTATTTCATGTCACTTTTCTGCCAACCACATTGCTGGTGCCTCTGACAAATACTACCTCATGTAATAGCCCCAAGCCAAAGGTCTTAGGCAAGTCTCTAGTTTATGACAAAATGTTTTCAGATGTGAAAGTGGCAATAACACTTCTCCATCTCCACTGTGACTGTGCAATAGATCAGGGACTAGGATGGCCTTGGACCTACTAAACAAGTTCATTCCCATACAATGTGTGGAAAGGATTCCTCAGTTCCTCCACCAGCCCTGAGGGTAGCCTGATGCTCTCACTGAGCCTCAACCTTTTGAACTAGCTTAGGGAGATTCAGACCCTTACACAATTTAACCATGGAGACCCTACAACTTCCTTCTTAGCAGCAGGTGGTTAAAAGGGGATGCTTTCAGGGTCTTGGCATTAGCAAGACCTCCTACCAGCCATAATGACCTTGTTGTTTTTCCTCAAACATCCTAAGTGCCTTCCCTCCCATGGGGTCTTTGTACTTGCTATTCCCTTGATCCGAATACTCTTTGTCTCCATTTTCATGTGGCTGGCTCTTTATCATCATCATTCAGATCTCTGCTCAGAGAGGCCTTGTTTGACTTATTTTGCACTTACCTCACTTACTTTCTTTCATAACAAATACAGCTTCCCAACCTTAGATATATATTTCATTTTTTGTTTCTTTTCTTTTCTTTTTTTTTTTTTTTTTTGAGACAGAGTCTCACTCTGTTGCCTGGGCTAGAGTGAGTGCCGTGGCATCAGCCTAGCTCACAGCAACCTCAAACTCCTGGGCTCAAGCGATCCTCCTGCCTTAGCCTCCTGAGTAGCTGGGACTACAGGAACGTACCACCATGCCCTGCTAATTTTTTTCTCTATATATTTTTAGTTGTCCAGCTAATTTATTTCTATTTTTAGTAGAGGTGGAGTCTCTCTCTTGCTCAGGGTGGTCTGGAACTCCTGAGCTCAAACGATCCACCCGCCTCGGCCTCCCAGAGTGCTAGGATTATAGGCGAGAGCCTCTGTGTCCGGCCCGGTTTTTTTGTTTCTTGTTCATGATCTGACTATCTAATAGAACGTAAGTTCTGTGAGGTCAAGAACTTTGTCTGTCATGTGTGAACTCTTTCCAGCACCAAAAATAGTGCCTGGCACATAGTAGGCATTCAGTTTATTCAGTAAGAATTTTCTAAATTTGTTATTATTATTATTATTATTTACATTAGTGTTATCAACTGGGATGAAAGGATGGCACCAAGGAAATGGGAGTCACAATAAGGTTCTCCCTATCACCACTGATTGCTATTCCATCCCTGAGAACCATGAGGAAGAAAAAAAAAAAAAACAAAAACAAAAATATTTGAGCCCCACGTGGTAGCTTCAGGATGTCACATGCAGGCCAAAATAGAATTCTTAGAGTTCTGGGTACTTGCCATCCTCATGGAACTAACTGTGACTTACTGTCTCCTCAACCTTGTGAACCAGCTAATTCTACCATGCTTCAGATTCTTTGGAATTCAAATTTCCTTTTTAACCAGTTTGCCTACAAACTCAATTCTTTTATAAAACAGTCTTTTCATGATAGCCTTAAGTGAAACTTGGTCGATTGGTGGGGAGACCATCACCCCAGTTGCTGCTTCAGTTGGCTGCAGCTCACGTTTCCACATATTATGGTATAGTGGGGCCAGGTTCTTCTTCACTCTCCAAAGCCACTTTCAGCTCCTTCACCTTCTTGTAAGCAAAACCAAAACCCAAAAACAAAAACAAAATATGCTGCTCCTTTTAAGACTTACAGCTGTCAGTTTTGTTTTTTTTTTTTGAGACAGAGTCTCACTCTGTTGCCCAGGCTAGAGTTCCATGGCATCAGCCTAGCTCACAGCAACCTCAAACTCCTGGGCTCAAGCCATCCTTCTGCCTCAGCCTCCCGAGTAGCTGGGACTACAGGCATGCACCACCATGCCCGGCTAATTTTTTCTGTATATATTTTTTGTTGTCCATATAATTCCTTTTTATTTTTTTAGTAGAGACGGGGTCTCGCTCTTGCTCAGGCTGGTCTCGAACTCCTTAGCTCAAACGATCCACCCGCCTCAGCCTCCCAGAATGCTAGGATTACAGGAATGAGCTACCGCGCCCAGCCACACCTGTCAGTTTTACTCCTCTTTAACCTTCCCTGTTGTTGTCATTGGTTGGTCATTTGCCTCTGTATTCACCAAAGACCTTTGGCAGTAGGCCCATTCTTCCCCCCATTCCAAGTCTTACCATACATTCTGGGCAAAGTCAACAGCTATGTGAACAACCCATCCAACATCCTGATCTTGAAGCTCCTCAACCTCCACCTCAGCCACCCACATTTCCCATCTAACCTTGGCACTTTTTCCACCTCTAAGACCACAACTTCAGACATTCCTCCCTGGCCACAACTTCCTTGCCTTTTCATTTACTCAGTCAGTTTCCCACACTGCCTTATCCCTCCAGTTTCCCCTATTTTGACTTTCCTCTTTTTCCCTCTTGCATAGTGTGGCTCCTCACTGTAATTGCTCTCTTGTCAATATTCTTCATGACCGATGAGCCTTCCTCCTACATCCTCCTCCCCCTGCACAAAATAAAAGGGGACACTCACTTTCAGGTGCCAAACCCATGCTTGCATGATCCTGAGAATGAGTACTTCCTTACATTCTGTGCCAGGGAAGCGGGTATGAGGAGGAGACTCACTCAATTCACCCTACTATCTAGGAAATTCTCAAGCCTGGATGAACTCAAATCACCCACTTTCTTTGTATATTTCCTATGGTAGATAAACACTGTCAGAAAAAAGTCACAAGACAAGGTAAATTCATTCCACTCTAAATTCATGATTACTCACCTCAAGTGGTCCTTCAAACCTAGCCTAGCAATTCACTCATTGTCTCACTCTGTACAATAACTATTTTAAATCTTTTCTGCTTTCCTCAAACCTCTGATCCTGCTATCCATCTCCATCTCTTAGACAGTGACTCAGGTCTCTCTTCTCAGGGAAAATAAAAACCATCAGACACAACGTCAAATCTCTTCCACAACATTTGTAATCTTAGCTGCACCCTTTTCCCATGTTAGGATGAGGTGCCCTCTTCCTGCCATGACCTGTCTTCCTCACCTGCCTTTTCTGGCATCTTGCTTGATTGACTGTTCTCTCTTTCTTCCTCTATGGAAAATCTCTTCCCTTCTATCAACTTCTTCCCTCAGCATTTAAACATTCACCCATCTTTAAAATATACCCTTCTTTGTTCATACGTCTCCTTCCCAGACTGCTGCCCTGTCTTTCTCTTGACCTTCATAACCAAACATCTTTTAAAACATTCCCCACACTTTCTCATTAACACTCACTCCTCCATCCCTCACAACTTGATTTCTATCCCCCTACCCCTTCCACCATGAAACTGCTCTCACCGAAGATCTCTTTGTTGCTAAAGCTAATGGAAACTTCCAAGCATTCAATTGCTAGACTTTTCAGTAGCATTCAATATTATTTCCCACGTCCTCCTCAAAAATTTCTTTCCTTTTCCTTGTATTACAGCAACACACATCCCGGGTTTTCTAGTTTTCTCTGGCTGTTCCTTTTTTGGTCTTTGTGTTGGCTTTTTCTCCACCTGTCCCAAATATTTTCATCCACCCAGTCTTCTGCTGGATATTTCCATTTGGATGTCTTACAGGCAACTCCAACTCAGTATGTTCAAAATTGAACTCATTTCCCTCCTACACACACACACACACACACACACACACACCCCTCAGCTGCTCTGCAGTGTTCTGTATTTAAGCTAATATCATCAAATAGCCAATCTGGAAACCTGAGTCTGCTTTTCAAACTTGACTATACTTTTCTCCTTTGCTTTTCATAGCTGTTCAATCATTAAATCATGTTGCTATAGCCTAAACCAGTATTATCAATCTTTTCTCAAGGGCACACCCATCAGAACTCTAACTAGTTGCAAGGAACCCAGAAAAGGATGCTTCTGGAAGAGGGTGACTAGTCCAAGTACCTTGATTGATCCAGGATTTTCCCAGTCACCCCAAGGACTGATGAGATCAATAACTGCAGACTCCACCTAACTCATTTTTAAGGTAAGGAAGCTATTCGTTGTGTGGTCTATGGACTAGCAGCACCTGTATCACTCAGGAGCTTGTTAGAAATGCAGGATCTCAGTCCAGTGCTACCTCCCACCACCAACTGAATTAAAATCTGCATTTTAGCAAGATTTTAAAGTTATTTTTATTCACATTAAAGTATGAGAAATACTGATTTAGACTAGTGGTTTTTAACTTTGCCTGCACACTGGGCTACCTGAGGAGCTTTAAAAAAAATTCCAGTGCCCAGACCAATAAAATCTGAGTTTCTGGAAGTGGGACCCAGACATTCCTATTTTTTTAAAGCTTTCCAGGTGATTCAATGTGCAGCCAAAGTTGAGAGCTGCTAGTTTTGATTCTATACATTTCTCAAATCTATACGTTTCTCTCTGTCTCTAGTACCAGTAGCATCTCTCACTTGGACAGCTGCCACAGTCTCCCAACTGACATTCTTACACCCATTCTTGCCTTTCCAAACCATTCGGCACCGAGTGACATGCAGTTTCACAGTATAGGGCGATCCTTAAGAGAGGCTGGAGAGTGGTTAAGCACACCAACACAGATTTGCTTACAAGCTCTATTGTGTGACTTGGGCAAGACACTAATCTCCCCTGTGTGCCTCATTTTCCTCCTCTGCAAGACAGGGAAAATAGTTGTATCTACTTCATAGGGTGGTTGTTAGGGTTAATTGAGTTAATATTGCACGTAAAGTGCTTAATACATTGCTTGGCACATTGAAAAGACTCAATGAATGTCAGCTATACTAAAATGTCAATCTCATTATGCTACTCTATTTTTGAATACCTTTAGGATAACTTCCAGAATCCTTACCTTTTCCTTCCAGGCCCTCACCTTTCACCCAGGACTTCCCACTTTGTGGAACATTTTGCCTGTAATAACTTGCTCAGTGTTGGTCTTCTTTGCTACACTTGGAACTCTATAAAAGGAAGGGCCTAGGGACTGTACCCAATGTACATGTATAAGTCCTAGCATGTAGGAGACACTCTTGAAGGCATGTGGGATGAATGAAGGAATAAATAAACTGGTAGAAGAAAGAGAGGGCAAGGCTTGGAAGGCCAGGGGATTGGATGACAGCAGTTTCCTAACACTGTAGATAATGGGACTCACTTGAGGAGCTTGTTAAAAACACAATTTCCCAGCAATACCTACCAGCACCTACATGTCTGGGGCAGACCTGGGAGTGTTTGGGAAATGCTGGACAAAAGCATTTCATCTTCATGTAATATATTTACCCATCGAAAAAAAGTTACATTTTATTTATTTTATTTTTTTCTTTTTTCTTTTTTTTTTTGAGACAGAGTCTCACTCGGTTGCCCTGGCTAGAGTGCCGTGGTGTCAGCCTAGCTCACAGCAACCTCAAAATCCTGGGCTTAAGCGATCCTCCTGCCTCAGCCTCCCGAGTAGCTGGGACTACAGGCATGTGCCCGGCTAATTTTTTCTATATATATTTTTAGTTGTCCATATAATTTCTTTCTATCTTTTTAGTAGAGATGGGGTCTTGCTCTTGCTCAGGCTGGTCTTGAACTCCTGACCTTGAGGGATCCTCCTGCCTCGGCCTCCCAGAGTGCTAGGATTACAGGCGTGAGCCACCACGCCAGGCCAAAATTTGCATTTTAAAAGCGGATGACAATGGAAGGACCCTACTTAATTAATTTCCTTCCTTTCTTTCTTTTCCTTCCTTCCTTTCTCTCTCTCTCTTTCCCCTTCCTTCCTTCCTTCCTCCCTCCCTCCCTCCCTCCCTCCCTTCCTTCCTTCCTTCCTTTTTTACTATCCAGACTCAAAACTTCAAGAACAAATAATCAGACCGGAGAAAGAAATTAGGATATCAAAGAAGGCATTTTGGTCACAATTTCCTTGGATAAGGTTTATGTCAGTATCTCTCTGGGGAAGTTAAGTTCTAATTCTGGGGGACAGATGGACCCATCTTAAAGGTTCTTCCTTTCCCTTCAGAGCATGCTTTCTTTGTCCCTTTTTTAATATATTTTATAATTTTTTAAATTTCAAAATATTACGAGGGTACAAATGTTTTTGGTTACGTGTATCTATTTTGTTATGCTTGAGTCAGGGTTATAAGTGTGTCCATCACCCAGATAGTGTTTGTTGTACCCCTTAGGTGGGTTTTCACCCCTTTTCTTCTCCCCTCTTCCCCCTATTTGATTTCCACTGAGTTTTACTTCCTTCTGTGCACGTGTGTGTTCATCGGTTAGTTCCAATTTAATAGTGAGTACGTGTGGTGTTTGTTTTTCCATTCTTCAGACACTTCACTTAGGTGACTGGTCTCCAGTTCCATCCAAATTGTTGTAAAAGGCCTTAATTCATCCTTCTTTATGGCTGTGTAGTATTCCATAGTATACATGTACCACATTTTGTTAATCCACTCATGAATTGGTGGGTACTTGGGTTGATTCGACAGCTTTGCAATTGTGAATTGTGCTGCAATAAACATTTGAATACTGGTGTCTTTTTGATAAAATGACTTCTTTGGTAAAATGACCCAGTAGGGGGATTGCTGGGTCAAATGGTAGGTCTATTTTGAGTTCTTTGAGGCATCTCCATACTGTTTCCATAGAGGTTGTACTAATTAGCAGTCCCACCAACAGTGTATAAGCGTTCCTTTCTCTCTGCATCCATGCCAGCTTCTATTGTTTTTGGACTTTTTAATAAAAGCCATTTTAACTGGTATAAGGTGATATCTCATTGTGGCTTTAATTTGCATTTCCCTGATAATTAGTGATGTTAAGCATCTTTTCATATGTTTATTGGCCATTTCTCTATCTTCTTTTGAAAAGCTTCTGTTCATGTCTTTTGCCCACTTTTTAATCTTAATTTTCCATTAATGTGATTTCTGCTTCAGTGGTTGTGGTTAGAGACTCTAGTATAAACAGAGGATGGTTTTATTGCATGAGGTACCACGTACTCAGGCAGACATTGCAGTATTTATTATTATAAGTCAATATAGAGTATAATTGACTTTTCAATGTGGTTTTCAAAATAGTTGAACCCATTTCCCTTTAGGTGCCTGTAACCCTGTCATTTACCTTTGCATAGTGCTCAATAATTTGCAGAGTTTAGACCTTCATGGTCTCACAAAAGCTCCTTAAGGTGAGTAGTTAAAATTTTATTGCCCCTTTTCACAGAGGAAGAAAATGAGCCTTTGGGAGTTCTAGGAAATGTATTTTACTCATGATTACCTGACTGTCAGAACTGAGACTGGGATCTGATCATCGTTTCCCCCCAATATCCATCACAAGATTGTTGTTGGGGCTGCTATTATAATTGATATCAGGTCTAGGGCAGTGTTGCAAATATGTGTTACTTCACTGAAATGGTTCTGAAAATTGTGGTTCCACAGGGTCAAATACGGGTGAGAATCCCTGCTTATGCTCTACTCTTAGACACTAGAAGGATGCAAAGCTGGTCAACATCGAGCATGCATTCTCAGTGGGGTAATGTAGTCCCCTAAAGTGGGGAGAATATTGGTTCTTGGATGATGGAAACAATTTCACTTTATATTAATATAAAGCACAGATATATATATATATATACATATATATATATATAAATGTATATACAGCATATCTGTGGTATTCAAATTTCATAAGGGGGCAATTAGGAAAAAAATGTCTACAAAGACTCTTGGGGGTGGGAGGGTGATACTGAAAATGAAGATTGAATCACTGACATAGAGGGCCAAGGAGTTCTGCCCCTCTGAAGGACTTCAGAAAGACCCAATGTAAGTTATCGCTTTTTGCAATTTAGTTGGCTCCAGCACCCCCTATGAAGCATAGTTCCCTTGAAGAACATGAGCAGGGAAATGGTGCTATGGGCTGCCGAAAAGGATCAGATCTGGATTCCATGTTTGCTGTCTTACAGCTACAGGTTCCACATTGGGCAAATCATTACAGGCTTTGTTAGAGCAGTGGTCCTCAACCTTTTTGGCACCAGGGACCAGTTTCATGGAAGGCAATTTTTCCATGGGTTGTTGGTGGGGGGAGCGGAGCTCAGGCGGTGAGGCGAGTGATGGGGAGAGGCTGTAAATGCAGGTGAAGCCGCTCATTTCCTGCTGTGCACCCCCCATTTCCTAAGTTTCATGGAAGACAATTTTTACACAGATGGGGAGTGGTGCAGAGGTGGGTGGAGAGCTCTGTGGCCTGGTTCTGAACAGGCAGTCGACTGGTACTGGTTCTCGGCCAGGGGGCTGGAGACCGCAGTGTTAGAGGACTGAGGCTAAGAACTCAGGTCTGAGGCAGGTTGCCTGGGCTGAATTCTAGCTCTAACATAAACCAGCTGGCGTCCTTCAGCTTGAGAAAGACTTTGGGCCTCCCTGAGCCTCATGTTGATCATCTTCAAATATGGCTGTTAATAGTACCTACCTCCTAGAGTTCTTGTGAGAATCCAGGGAGTTGACATTTGTCAAGACATTAAAGCAGTGTCTGGCACTTGGTAACTGCTACCTAAGTGAACAGTGCCTGGTGCATGGTAACTGCTACCCAAGTGCTTGTTAAATTAAGCAAATACCCGGAGAAGCCACATTCTCCCACTGAGAAAACCTTTCATGCCTGCTGTCCTCAAGGCACTGTGACATGTGTGAGGCTTGCGAAGACATGTCAGAAGTAGACCCTGACCTCAGGGACTCCACTGTCTTTCAGGTAAAGCAATACGAGTATAAAAACAACTAGAACATAAATCAGTGTCATGAGTGGTGCCCAGTATTCTACAAATACAGATGGGGAAGACATCATGTACAGCAGGGATGGTGGAGAAATCCTCCATAAAGAGGTGGAATTTCATTTGGGTCTTGAGGAAAGCATAGACATTGAGGTACATGGTGATTCCTGGGAATGCAGTGGCAAAGTATTAGCAAGGTGAAGAGCATGTAAAAAGGCTGGGAGGAGGGAATACTCAATAGATGTTTAGGAGAAAATGATTAATCCACTTTCACTAACTCATGCGTTTTGAGTATGGGAGTAGGATATAAGCCCAGGAGGGTAGACACCAGCCAATAACGCTTTCTGTAATTATTTAATATTAATTTCTTCCAGATAGAATGCAAGCATTATGATGTCAGGGTCTGTCTGTCTTGTTCTGTGCCTTATCCATAGTGCCTAGTACAGTACTTAGCAAAGAGTAGGGTCTCAGTAAAAACACATCGAATAAATGAATAAATTAATGAAACAAATAGGTCTCAAGAAAAGATCTTAAAAGAAGGTTTGGAATCATTGTGTCATTAGAGAGAAGCTTTTGAAGGAGACAAGGATGTAAGACTAAATATCATGGAGGTTGGCTAGGTCTTTGGGGGGTAATCAATATACATGCATCAAAAAACAGAGGAATATGAAGATCAATTGCCCAGGAACCTAAGTCCAAAACAAGCTTCTTAACCAAAATCCACAAGTCAGAAGTAAAGGATAGTAAAGGAGACAAATATGGCCAATGTCCTAGTCTGTTTCTGTTGCTATAACTGAATACCATAGACTGGATAATTTACAGAGAATAGAGGTTTATTTAGCTCACTATTGTGGAGACTGGGAAGTCCAAGACCAAGGTGCTAGCATCCGATTAGTGCTTTCTGGCCACATCATAACATGGTGGAAGGCATCGCATGGTAAGAGAGCAACATCATGCCAGCTCAGGTCTCTCTTTCTCTTCATATAAAGCCACTAGTCCCATCATGGGAGCCCCAACCTAATGACGTTATCTAATCCTAATTACCTTTCAAAGGCCTTATCTCCAAATGCCATTGATATATGAATTTGGGGATTACGTTTCCAACACTTAAAATTTGAGGGACACATTCAAACCATAGCAGGCAGACAGCTGTCTCTGCGATCAGTTGAGCTGGTGAGGGCCTATTTTTGCAGCAAGTGGGGGAAGGCCTGATAGGGGGCCAGTGTAGGCCTTAGAGGCATTGGCGGGCATGGGACTCTCTCTCTGCATGGAGACAGCAGGGATTTGAACCCAGGCATTCAGAAAACCTCAATAACACTTGGGGTCAGGCCACAGGGCCTTCTTACAGAGTGGTGTGCATGGGTCTGGCAGTGGCCCCAGGAAAGACCACTGCCATCAAGCCACCAGACAGACACATGCTGGCCTGAGGGCATGGGGCCACACACTGGGTGTTCAGTCGTGTTTGGGGTGTGAGGAGAAAGGCCTCGGCAGACAGCACAGCAAAGCTTGGGGGATGGGGAATGCTTCTGCCTTTGAGTCAGCTGTCGTCCCTATTGTTTTTTGACCTGGTACCAAGAAAGTTCCTAATTGTATGATCACGTCTGAAGTCGGATTTATGAACATGCTGTACACTAGAATTTGAATTTTATGTAGCCTGCTGGGAACTTGAAATGACCACACGGACAGGTGCTTGGAAAAAAAACCAGTCCAAGATCTTATCTATATCCTTCTATGTCCTAGCTGTGGAACCCTGGACAAATCCACAAGTCTCTCTGTGTCTCAGGTTTCACATCTGTAAAATTCAGACAGAAATGGCATCTAGGCCAGGTGTGGTGGCTCATGCCTGTAATCCCAGCACTTTGGTAGACCAAGGCAGGAGGATTGCTTGAGGCCAGGAATTCAAGGCTAGCCTGTGTAACATGGTGAGACCCTATCTCTACAAAAAGTTAGCTGTGCATGGTGGCACACACCTGTAGTCCCAGATACTCAAGAGCATCACTTGAGCCCAGGAATTCGAGGTTACAGTGAGCTATGATCATGCTACTGTACTCCAGCCTGGGTGACAGAGTGAGACCCTGTCTCTAAAAAATAAATAAAATGAAATAAAATAAAATAATAAAACCACAATGGGATATCATTACACTGCTATCACTCAGAATGACTAAAATAAAAAGTAGTGACCATAACAAATGCTGCTGAAGATATGGATAAACTGAATCACTCATATATTGCTGCAGGAATGTGAAATGGCACAGTCACTCTGGAAAATGGTTTGGCAGTTTCTTCAAAAAGTGAACCTGCAACTGCCATATGACCTAGCAATTACACCTCTGAGCATTGGTCCCAGAAAATGAAGAACATTCATGTACAAAACTTTGTACATGAATACTTATAGCACATTTACTTGTAAGAGCAACTCTCTCCCAAAACCAAAAACCAAAAACCCAACAATCTTGGAAATAGCTGAGATGTCATTTAATGAGTGAATGGTTAAAAAAAAAATAAAACCGTGGTACATCCACCATGGAATATAACTCAGCAATGAGAATGGATGAACAATTAACACATGACAATCTGGATGATTCTCCAAGAAATTGTGCTGAATGAAAGGAACCAATCCTATGAGACATACAGTATGCTTTGGTTCCATTTGCATAACATTCTAGTAATGGCAAAACTATAGAAGTGGCAAAGAGATCAGTGGTTGCTAGGGATTAGGGATGGGTGCCGGGGCGTGGTAGAAAGGTACATGTGATTATAAAAGGGCAGAGGAGGGACGCTTGTGGTGATGAAGCTGTTCCGTGTGTTGACTTTAGTGGTGGATACATGAAGCCACACATGTGATAAAATTACATGGAACTAAATCTACACACACAAATAAGTACAAGCAAAAGCAGGCAAATGTGAAGAAGTTCAGTGGATTGTACTAATGTCACGGTTTGGGTTGTGATTTTGTAGTACAGTTTTCCAAAATGTTACCCTTTGGGGAGATCAGGTATAGGGTATCTGGGATCTCTCTGTATAATCTCTTACATCTGCATGTGAACCCACAATTATCTCAATAAAAATTACAATAAAAACACATTCTTATGAAGGAATTTAAGAAATACGTGTGTACATATTATATAGTGTGTGTGTATGTATATATATGTATATATATATATGAAATAAACAATAGCTGACAAACTGTCACTAATTGTAAAGTCAAATCTGGAAACCAAGAAAGAAAGGAGAACCTCTCTCTCAGAAGCGAGAGGTCCAACTCCCAGGCCACCCCTGTCCTTTGGCAATTTCTGCCCACAGCACTGTGTAGCGAAGCCTGATGTCAGGTCCTGTCTGGACTCGGTGGGACAGGGAGCCTCGTCAGTGACATCTGGCCCCATGTAGGTGGAAGGGTTCTCAGAACTGGTGCTGCGTATTTGCCGCCCCTTCTGTGCGGAGTGCGTGTCTCACAGTGACAGCGCGGCACTGTGACCTCTGGGGTGGGGGGATTTGGAGGCAGCAGGGCGGGTTTAGTGGTCCACAGATCCCACCGCTGTAGGGCCACTCCCTCCCTACAGGTCCAGTCGGGGTTCATTAGCGAGTTGGCTTCTATGGCAGCTGGCTCCTTAAGGGGCTGACACCGTGGCTGGTCTAACGGTACCCGGGCTCCAGCGAAGGCGTGACGGGGGCCCGGGCTGCGCCAAGTGCTGTGCGCGAATTAACGCACTGAATCCGCGCCGCAGCCCCGTTGCTGGCTTTTGGGAACCCGGCTCTCTGGCCCCCAGGTGCCCCGAGCCTGGCCCGTTAGGTGTTCCGTGTGCCCACTGGGTCCTTGGCTGATACCGGGTTGTTCCTGGAACAGCTGAGAGGTCCTTGAGAGGGGGCTGTCCTCAGCCCCTCCCCTTGACCTTCTGCCTCCTGTGCCCCAGGATGGCTGGTTCCTTAGCAAGTGGCCAGGTGTGACTGCGCAAGGCTCCTGGGCTTCCCCCACCCACAGCACCCTGTGGTCAGACCACAGGGCTCCGGGGCCGGGATCTGGGGTAACAACAGCTGCCCTCTAAGGAGCATTCACCTGGTGCCAGACACGGTACTCAGAGCGCCCCCCTCATCCTCTGATTTGATCCCTCCCGGCGTCCTGTGGGGCTGGTAGGGTTTCCATTCCCCTTTCCTGATAAGGAGATCGAGGGTCACAGCGGGGAAGTTGCCCCCGTGCGCAGAGCTTGTCCGTGGAGAGCAGGGTTCTGCTCCCAGGCCGGGCTGACCCCAGAGTCTGTGATGAAGTTCAGGGGTTTGCCTGGGGCCTAGACAGGGGCTCAGAGATGTGTGATGGGTGAAGGAAGGGCCACTTGATAAAGCCCGCCCTGGGGCAGTGCTGGTAGGTCTCAGGGTGCGCGTCCTGAAATGAGGAAGCAAACCCACCAACTGGCGTAATGGATGTGACCCCAGCTTGTGCCAAAAGGCCCGTCTCCTTATGGAAGGCCTCAAGCAAAGAATTGTTTTTGTTTGTTGAGCACCTGCTGTGCACCCAGCACTGGGCTAAGCATCAAGGATGAATGAGACGGGGTCCCCTGCTAGAGAAAACACTCAGTGTTGCTGTGAGCCTGGTGTCAGTTGTGAACTTCATGGTGTTTTCCTGCTGTTTCCGTCTTGTTAGTCCCCCTACTCCTTCCCTCCTTGCTGCTTCTGCTGCTTCTTTTTTTGTTTGGAGATAGTCTTGCTCTGTTGCCCGGGCTAGAGTACTGTGGCGTCAGCCTAGCTCACAGCAATCTCAAACTCCTGGGGTCAAGCAATCCTTCTACCTCAGCCTTCTGAGTAGCTGGGACTACAGGCATGCCCAACCATGCCTGTCTAGTTTTTTCTATATGTTTTTAGCTGTCCAGCTAATTTCTTTCTATTTTTTTAGTATAGACGGAGTCTTGCTCTTGCTCAGGCTGGTCTCGAACTCCTGAGCTCAAACGATCCACCCGCCTCGGCCTCCCAGAGCACTAGGATTACAGGCGTGAGCCACCGCACCTGGCCTCCTTGCTTCTTCTGATCACCACTTGGACTGTGCCTGGTATGCAGTTTCCTGGATGGGTTTCAGTTATGGGTTGTAGACTGTTTTGTGTTAAGCTTGGTTGGCTCATTTGAAATGGAGGCTTGAACTTTGTTCTGGGATGTGTTTGTTGTGTGTCGGGGGTTGGGGGGTGAGGAGGTACATTGTGGTTACACGTTATGCCCCCTTGAGTTTTAAAGAATCTTTTCCACACACTCTCCTAATTAGTAGTTTGTTAGGCCAGTGGTTCTCAGAGTGTGTACTCTGGACCAGCAGCATTACTTCGGGGTTGTTAGAATGTAAAAGCTCAAGCCCCACCCCAGACCTAATCGAAGTCTCTTGAGGTGGGCCCCAGCTATCTGTATCTTAACAAGCTCTCTAGGAGTCTAAGATGTAAGCTCAGGTTTGAGAACCGCTGATTTATACAATGGGCCTGGGGTGTGGCTGGTGCTTCATAAATGGTCAAGATAGTTACTGAAAGTGATTCTGACACTTTGTAGAGCTGACTGAGTGGTCAAGAACTTGTGGTTCTTAAAGGAGGTGATGTGGACCTAGTGCTCATCCTGGTTTGCCCAGGACCTTCCTGAACTTAGCACTGAAAGTCCCACATCCTGGCAACTTCCTTAAGTCTCAGACATTTGGCCACCTTACTAGTAAGATACACTGTAGTACCACCCATTGTTGCCAGGGTGCCATTATTTGTCCCGAATTCATAGACAGGCAAACAGTGACAGAAAGATGTCACATAGTCAGAAAGGAGGTAGTGGTGCTAGGATTCAAATCCAGGTCCATCTCACTCCAGAGCCTATGCTCTTAACAAATTCTTAGACATGGAATTGCTATGTCAAAGATTACACATGTGAAAAATTTCTAACACTATTGCTGAATTTTTTACTTCAGAGGCACAATACATTGCCTCTTGTCCCAGGGCCACAGCGACATGACACTTTATTTTATACACTATTGTATATACAGCAATGCAGCCTATATACATGACAACAGCGTACAAAATATGTTTTCCCCATAGGGCCACCAAATGGGATCTTATGAACCTGTTTAATTTTTGCCAATCTGATAAGCAGACCTCATGTTATTAATATTTTCTGGTACACAGTTTTGACCTTGGCTAGTGTGCTTGTGCTCAGTTGGACAGTAGAGCCCGTGTAATTTGAGACAGGAAATTAAATAGGGCAAGACTCTCTTGGTTTAGTGTGATCCTCATTGAAGTAAAGTCCTGATGCACTTCAGAGGCTTCTAGGGGTGTTATTAACGACACATATGTAAAAGTGTTGTGAGGATGAACAGCCCATCCCATTGGTTCCCAAGTGGATGCCAGGATTAGAGCGGCCACTTTGTGAAGAAGCTTGCTAGTCTTTTCTAAGCCTCCAATGACATCTTCCTCCTCCAAGGTGCAGTTACACTCCTGAGGCTCAGCTGATAAGCCCATTAGGTTACCTGGGGGAACAACATGTGGGGAGTTTAGGACACACACTCTATCCCTCAAGGGAATTTATCTCTTTCCTCCCACCTCCTCAAAGAGGTGGTAGAGAGAATTTGAGCTGTCTCAGGAGTAGGAGAGGGCACAAGAATTCAAAAGCATGAGGTTGGAGGAGATATATAAATGTTGTAAACGTAGAGGACCTGCTGGCAAGTGAAAAAGGGAGCCATATTCCTGGATAGAGCTCAGAAAGAGTTTGTGACTGAGGTGTCAGTAATACCAGGTGAAAGGAAAAATGGAAAAGGAAATAATGGGGCTTAAATATATATAGCTCAGACTCTGATGGGAGGAAGGAGGCCTCAAGAAAGGTCTAGAAACTGGAGGAGGCATCACTGCAGATGGCTAAAGTTTAGATGAAAGGAAAGTTACATGTGCCATCTTCAGAGACAGAGGCAGTCTGCGTGGGCTGTGGATTCCATGTGTTCCTAATGTGGTAGTTTTCTGATGTGATTCACCGTTTGGAAGATTTCTCCCACATGACAAAATTTTAAGTTCATAGCAGGTAGACTCTGGACAACTAACATGGATTGGCACCTTGATGAAGAGGAAACCAAAAAAGTTTTCCTTTCTAGACAATTTCCAGCTTTCTTGAGCTGTGATCTACATACAATAAGATTCACCCATTTTAAATGTACAGTTGGATGAATTTTAGTAATCGTATACAGTTGTGGAACCATCACCACAATCAAGTTATGGTATAGTCCCCTAACCCTAAAAAGTTTCCTTGGGCTCATTTATACTCTTCCAAGACCCCTGGCTTCAAGCATCCATTAATTTGCTTTCTGTTGCTGTAGTCTTTGGTGTTTGACTTCTTGCACTTAGTGTAATATTTTTGAGATTTATCCATCTTGTTGCATCTGTCAGTGGCTTGTTCCTTTTAATTGCACAGTTTGTTTATCCATTCATCAGTTGATGAACGTTTGGATTGTTTTCAGCTTGAGACTATTATGAATCATGCTGCTATGAACTTTTGAGTACATGTATTTTCTGGACAAATATTTTCATTTCTTTTGGGTTGATATCTACAAGTGGAATCGCTGGGTTATATGTTAAGTGTATGTTTAATTTTATAACATATGCAATATACTGCCATACTGTTTTTCAAAGTGGTTGTACCCACTTTGGATCCCCACCAGCAATCTCTATGAGAGATCCATAGATCCACATCCTCACCATCACTTGGTATTCTCAGTCTTTTTAATATTAGCCACTTGAGTGGGTGTGTAGTGATATATCATTGTGGTTCTAATTCACGTTTGACTAATGATGAGTATCTTTTCGTGTGCTTATTGGCCATTCATATACTTACTTTTGTAAAATGTCTGTTCAAACATTTGGCCAATTTTTAACTAGGTTATTTGTTTCTTACTAACTGATAGGAGATATTTATATATTTTGGATACATGTTAGATATATGTATTACAAATATTTTCTCCCTATCTGTGGCTTTCCTTTCTATTATTTTGATAGAATCTTATGAAGAAGAGAAGTTTTTAATTTTTATGAAGTCCAATTTATCAATTTTTTCCTTTTATGGTTTATACTTTTTGTGTCCTAAGAAATCTTAGCCTACTGCAAGGTCTCAAATTTTTCTTTTATGTCTATTTCTAGAAGTTTGATAGTTTGTACATTTGGGTCTATCTATGAACTATTTTGAATTAATTCTTGTGCCTGGTGTGAGATAAGACTAGAGGTTTTTTTTTCCCCAAATGGATATCAGTTGTTCCACCACTATTTATTTTAAAAACGGTTTTTGTTTTTTTTTCTTTGTTTGTTTTTCTTCTGCTTTCTCTCTGTAATTTACTGAACTAAGGATCTGTTGTCTCTATCTGGTAACAACCATGCAGATCTAGATTGTAAGTGGAAATACTACTATTGCTTCAGAAATGGTGCCTAGATTGTAAGGAATATAAGCAATTATATTTGGCCATGGCATTTGGTAACATTTTGGGAGTGTGGAACCTATGCTACCATGTTCTGTGTGGTTTGTTAGCTCCATAGAATTTTGGAAAGATGGAAAAAATCTGGGGTTGAACAACTTATATCAGTTTCAGGAGATGAGGTCCCAGACTCCAACCAAACACTTGAGTTAAGCTCCTGTAGCTGAATGAAGCAGAATGGAAATAAAGCTTTATACAGAATTAGCCATTTAAGTTTTTCTAGGGAGTAAGTGGGGAACAGGTAAAAGATATTTTATTGGCACTTTAATTTTTCTAAGGAAACAGAAGGAAGATCTGGAAAAAGTGTTATAGGGTTCCCTTTTCTGAAGTGATGATAAATTTAGTACATTTTAAAATACTGCCACTATAAATGGATAGTATGTAGTGAATATTGGTCTGGTTTCTAAATTCTTAAGTGACCGTTGATTTTAAATATGCTTCTATGCATACACACACTGTGATGGTTATGTGTCAACTTGGCTGGGCCACGGTGCCCAGATATTTGGTCAAACATTATTCTGAATGTTTCTGTGAGGCTGTTTTTTCTTTTGGATGATACTAACATTTAAATTGGTGGACCCTGAGTAAAGCAGGTTGCCCTCTATAAGTTGGGTGGTCCCCATCTAATCAGTTGAAGGCAGTTAGAGAACAAAGATTGATATCCCTTGAGCAAGAAGGAATTCTTCCAGCAGATGGCTTTTGGACTTGAGCAACATTGGCTCTTCCCAGGTTTCCAGACTGCTCGCCTTCAGACTTGAACTATAACATCAACTCTTCTCTGGGTCTGTAACCGGCTCCAAGAACTAAAACGCCTTTTTTCAGTTCTCTTATGTTTCAAATTCCCAGGCCAGTAAGATTTGCTGACCAGAACTTGGTAATTTTTTGCTTCATTGATCGCCTCCCTTTTGAATTGTTCTCCAGAAATGGTGGACCCTCCTTGCAGTAACAAGATAATCACAAGGCCTTATGCTACCTGATTGTTCAGCAAAGTTAAGATAAGTGGCATTCCACCACAAATCTTGCCCAAGGACTTGCTAGGCCACTTATTCCCCACAACCTGCATGCACACAAGACTGAAAAGATGACCAATATTAACTTCTAGCTCATTATATTACTAAAGTGTCTGACCTAGGAGAGGCTTATCTGCCATTTTTTGATCATGCGATGTATGTGCCAGCATGATTTCTCATTGCACTTGCGTGTCTTGCACTCCACCTCAAACACACAATGACACGCACTCACTTCAAGCATTATTCATTTCACCTCTAGAAAAACCCCTAACCCCATCAGTTGCAGAGGCAGATTTGAGGCAGTCCTTCCATCTCCTAGTTGTGTTCTCTGCAGTAAATTTCCTTTCTTCCTTGACAATCCTTGTTGTCTCAATAATTGACTTTCTGTGTGGTGAGCAACTGAGCCTAGGTATAACCCCCCTCTGCATGGGTTTGTTAACAGGTCTCCAGCCTAATGGCCTTCAGACTTGATCTGCAACATCACCTTTTCTCTGGGTCTCCAGCCTGCCAGCCTACCATGCAGATTTTGTTTCTTTTCTTTTTTCTTTTTTTTTTATAAAGTAGGAGAAGGACAGGGAATATGTAATTTTTTTTTTTTTTTTGAGACAGAGTCTCACTCTGTTGCCCAGGCTAGAGTGCTGTGGCGTCAGCCTAGCTCACAGCAACCTCAAACTCTTGGGCTCAAGCGATCCTCCTGCCTCAGCCTCCCAGGTAGCTAGGACTGCAGGCATGCGCCACCATGCCTGGCTAATTTTTTCTATATATATTTTTATTTGTCCAGCTAATTTCTTTCTATTTTTAGTAGAGCCGGGGTCTCGCTCTTGCTCAGGCTGGTCTCGAACTCCTAAGCTCAAACGATCCACCCGCCTTGGCCTCCCAGAGTGCTAGGATTACAGGTGTGAGCCACCGCGCCTGGCCTACCATGCAGATTTTGAACTTTCCAGCCTCCATAATCATGTGAGTCAATTCCTTAAATCTCTCTCACTCTTCTCCCTCTTCAGTATATACACATATATATGTATATATATGTATAAACACACACACATATATATACATACACATACACATCCTATTGGTTCAGTTTCTCTGGAGAACTCTGACATCTACACGTATGCACACACACACACACACACACACACACACAAACACACACATGCTCACTTAGAGCCACAGTCAAACTCATCTTCATTTTTTGCAAGTGAATAATTTACTATCCAGTCAGAGGAGACTACTTAAATAAGTTATGGTACATTTGGTGGTCATATAATAGAATATTACACAGACATCAAATAGATTATGCTGATATAGAAAGACAAATATATAGATATATATTAAATGCTTATATGTGTTTCTGAATCTATTCTGCTGAAATGAAAGCAGATGTAAAGCTTTTTGTACAAAGATGGTCACTATGGCATTACTTGTAATGATAAATATAAAAATATAGTCATAAAAATGCCTATAAATGAGAGACTGGTTAAATAAACATGGTATGTCCATACAAGAGGCTATCATGCTGTTGCTAAAAAGAATAAAGTAGAAACACATGTGAAGTAGATACATATGTTCCCATTTGTGTGTGTGTGCTTTATTTGAAAGCTTACATTTTAAAACGTTAACAATGATTGACTTTGGCAAGGAGGACATGGAGTCTGGAGTTCAGGGAGATTTACTTTCTGCTGTATACCCTTTTGTACTATTTGAATTTTGTAACCATGTGCACACATTATATTTTCAAATGAAAAATGCCTTCTTCTGAGCATCTATTAACTAGAATAGAGATCTATTTTTATACTGTGTCGGGAGCTTGAATTTGGAAGATGGAAATTAATCATTTCCCTGTCTTTGATCCTAACAGTGCTGCTAACCTTCCACTAATCTTCTGATTTTGGATTTTAGGGAGAAAAGTTTGCACAATAGAAGGGAATGGGAGGGGAGAAAAGATTATTGAGTTAAAAATAGCATCCTAGGGTGACTTAGAAGTTAAGAATGCCACAAGCAGAACCAATACTCTATGGTAAAACACTCATCCTCACCTATCTTTGAAGCTGTCCAAGAATATTGGGTGTAATTTAGCTCAGTGGCTACCAAACCTGGCCTCATCAGAATCACCTGGGGTGCTTTAAAATCTCTTGTGTTTTTATTATAGAGATAATAACTGCATACAGTTTTTAAGAAATTGAACAGTAGAGAAGAAAAATTTTCCTGTTTATTTACTAGTTTCCAGTCCAGAGATAACTGCTTTTAATTATTTCAAATGTTGAGTTTTTCTGATGATTAACTTTCTGATGATTACTCTATATAATGTTTATACTTCTATTTCTTGCTTTCCCATTTTTAAACAGTATTTATCAACTCTCTACAAAGAAAGATGAAGGATTTAGCATACTTATGCTACCTCTTTTACCTACTTCTGACTTTGCCAAAATTTTATTAGTTATATTATTATAATTTTCAGAACTATTTAGTGGTTGCCTTCATAGCTTTAAATAATATACTTAAATCTTTATTTCTGGATCCATTAATTATAGACAATATTTATTGGTGCTCATTTCACAGACACTCCACTCTTTCCTTCCCCCTACAGCTTCTGACTTTTGTAATATTACTTGTGCATTGTTAACTTTATAACAACTACTGCCTGGGTTCAAATCCCAGCTCCATCACTTGTTTCTGAACATCTCTGTGCCCCTGGTTTCTTTAATTTTCAAATGGAGATCATAAAATTAATATCTTCTTCATAGGGTTGCTGTAATATTAAATTTCACTTAAATCAAAATAAATATCTTAAAGCACTTAAAATAGTGGCTGGTATACAGTAAGTACTTTTTTTCTCTTTTTTTTGAGACAGAGTCTTATCTCCCTCTGTTGTCTGCGCTAGAGTGCCATGGCATCAGCCTAGCTCACAGTAACCTCAAACTCCTGGGCTCAAGCAATCCTATTGCCTCAGCCTCCCAAGTTAGCTGGGACTACAGGCATATGCCACCATGCCCGGCTAATTTTTTTTTCTATATATATTTTTAGCTGTCCAAATCATTTCTTTCTATTTTTAGTAGAGACGGGGTCTCACTCTTGCTCAGTCTGGTTCGAACTCCTGACCTCGAGCCATCCTCCAGCCTCAGCCTCCCAGAGTGGTAGGATTACAGGCATGAGCCACCACACCCGGCCCACAGTAAGTGCTTTTTAAGTGTTAAACTTAAAAATACAATAACAAAATTATGAGTAAAAGAAATTCTGTTTTGCAATTTTAATGAAATTCTCAGAATGCTTTATCCATAGCTTGATTCACAAAAGCAAACCAAAGGGCAAAAGAGATGACAAGGCAGTTCACCAAAGATGATACACAGATGGCAAACAGGCAGATGGAAATATGTTCAACATCATTAGATATTAGGGAAACACAAATTAAAAACATAAGGAGATATGACTATGTTTCTATCAGAAGAGTTAAACTTAGTGACAGTAACAGATGCTTAAGAAGATTTGGTGAAACTGGATCACTCATACATTGCTGGTGGAAATGGTAAATGGTACAGCCATTTTGGAAAAAAAATTGGGAAGTTTCTTTAAAAAAATTAAACATGCAAACACTAATACAACCCACTACTGGGCACTTAACCCAGAGGAATGAAGACTTAAGTGCACACAAAAACCTGCACACAAATGTTCACAGCAGCTTTATTCATAATAGCTTTATTTATAAAGTGCAAATGACCCAGATGTCCTTCCACAGGTCAATGGTTAAACAAACTGTGGTACATCCATGTCATGGAATACTACTCAGCAATAAAAAAAGAATGAACTATTCAAACAGGCAACAACCTAGATGAATCTCCAGAGAATATGATGAGTGGAAAAAGCCAATCCCAAAAGTTTACACATTGTTGGATTGTATTATATTATTTATACTCATTCTTGAAATTATAAAATTACAGAAATGGAGAGCAGTTTATTGGTTGTCATGGATTAGGGATGGGATGGGATGGGAGGAAAATGGGTATAGATATAAAAAGGAAACATACACGATCCTTATGGTGATGGAATTGTTCTGTATCTTGATTATACCAATGTCAATATCCTGGTCATGATATTGTACTATAATTTTTCAAGGTGTTGCCTTTGGGGGAAACTGAGTAAAGGGTACACTGGACCTCTCAGATCTCTCTATTGTTTCTTACAACTGCATGTGAATCTAAAATTACCTCAAAATTAAAAGTTTAATTTTAAAAATTGAACCGATAAATGACATTTCCAATAGTAATTTCCATGTAAATATTATTCACAGCAAGAGCAAGTAGTGCGATTGCAACCATATAGAAAAAAATGAAATCATATTGCACTTAAGAAGTGTTGCTGGAAGGAGAATGTTTCAAGTATCAAAATCAAATGGATTATTTTTTCTTATACTCTTTCAGTGGCTCAGAATGATGCCACATTTTAATATGCTTCCTATCAGGACCAGGATCATGGTACAGCTTTTTTTTTTTTTTTTTTTTTTTTGAGACAGAGTCTCCCTCTGTTGCCAGGGCTACAGTGCCGTGGCGTCAGCCTAGCTCACAGCAACCTCAAACTGCTGGGCTCAAGCAATCCTCCTGCCTCAGCCTCCCGAGTAGCTGGGACTACAGGCATGCACCACCATGCCCGGCTAACTTTTTCTATATATTTTTAGTTGTCCGGTTAATTTCTTTCTATTTTTAGTAGAGACAGGGGTCTCGCTCTTGCTCAGGGTGGTCTTGAACTCCTGAGCTCAAACAATCCACCTGCCTTGGCCTCCCAGAGTGCTAGGATTACAGGCGTGAGCCACCGTGCCCGGCCCAGCTTTTTGTTTTCCTTAGAGTTCCTAACTGTATTTCATTTTTATTGTCAATCAAAGCCACATTTAAATAGCTTCTGGTTTCTCAGTTACGTGGGTTGACTGCGGAATTTGTATCCATCTTAAGGATATTCTTCACTGAGCCCTGACTTCCTGTTCTAATTATGATCTATTGCTTTCTTGGTCAGCTTAGTAGTTGTCATCTTGGGATTTCTTTTATGTACACCTCTGTGGTGCTTTAAAATACAGATTCCCCAGATTCCCAGGCCTCACCACAGATCTATTCAATTGGGATTTCTTAAGGGAGATGTGGCTGGGGTATGTGTATTTTTGAAAAGCTCCCCCATGTGATTTTGCTAATCAGTCGGGTTTGGGAACCCATCTAGCTAATCCTTAGAGTCCTATAAGTGCTATTATTATTATTAATAACAGTAATAATATTAATATATACTGTTTGTTGAGGATTTACTATGTTCCAGGCATTGTTTTAAGTGTTAATGCATGGTCTCATTTACTCTTTACAACAAACCTATGAAGTAGGTACTATTATTATCCTCCTTTTAGAGAAAACTGAGTGTAAGAGAAGTTAAATTGCACCACTTTCAAGCTCCCGAGCCAAAGTTAGAACCCAAGTTTGTATGACAATATAATATTGGATTTTAACCAATATACTATGTTAATTTTTAAATGGATAGACTCAATAGTTCCATGGAAAACACCTAGCAGTCACAGAGCTTGGTGTTGGGGCACAGGTAAAAGGACTGTGTATTGTCAACTAATTTTACAGCTAAAACCTGACATCTTTTAATCAGTTAAATCCATTAAGCAAGGTCATTTTTTGTGAGATACCAGGAGTATGAATAATGGACCATGGATCAAGTGGAAAGGCTTAGGGATTTCTTTTGAACTCTGAATATTTTGGATGCTTTAGAAACAATTTATAAACTTTACCAATAAATATCTTAAAAGTGTTCCCATCTAAGAATGTCTAACAAAGATTGTATCTATGGGTTATCTGTGACTTTCTCTTCCACATTTTCTCTGGTTTCCATTTACATGGATAATTAGAGTGCGCTGTACTAATTTCTGGGTATTCAAAATGAAATGCCTATGCCTAATTCGATCATTGTCAGGATAAATGGGAGCAGTGTCCAAATGGCTTAATCACTTTGGTAGCTAAATATTGGAATGACATATATTTCCCATTGTTGAACTGGAGTCTTAATTTTTGCAAATACCAAATATGATCCAAAGCTATTCACATTTAAGAAGTATGCCCTGTAAGCTCCGAATGTTCTGTTATGGACTGATCTCCAAGATCAATCAGGTTAAAAAAAAGTGTGTGCTACTATTTATATAAAAAAGAGGAAGCATGAATATTTGTCTTTGGTGGCAAATGCATAAAAATCTCTGAAAGGGAACATAAGAAAAAACAAAACAAAAGAAACATGCCCTGGTAATGGGTGCAAAAATAATATTTAAAATCTAAATTTAAATCATTAATGAAATGTGAAAAATCACTACACACATACATATAATGGAATAGTGAATTTTGTGCTACATTAGACCACTGTATGCTTTCATACTGTATTGGTTGTTTTTCTTGTGTAATTTAAAAACCCAAACCAACCCTGCTAATTAAGCTCTCCCTGGCCAGGAGCTCACTTGGATCTCTGACAGTTCCTAGTTAAAACCTAGTTTGTGGTTTTTGACAGCAAACCAAGACTCTCTTGTTTGCTTCAGGAAAACTGGCTGGTTTTAGTCCTTGGCATTATTCTGGGGGTACCCTCATCCCCCAACAAGTCACCAATTGTCTTGACCATGACTTATAGTTGTGCCAGATTTTCGCTTTTTGTTTGAGACAGGTATTAATAGCAGTGATGAAATTATTAATTTGGTTTTAATTTATAAGAAATTATCTTGAAAACAGAAATAGGTGTTATATTAAGATGATCATGTAAAGGCAAAAGCAACTAAATCAAATTATTTGAGCTAATTTATGTTTTTTTTGGCATATATTTTAATTCTTCCATTTATTGCTTCTTAATTAGTTCAGAACTCAGAAGATTAAAACACCATAGACAAGTGACATTTTATAAAATGAAATGTTTAAAATGCACTTATTCTGATAACAACACTTGATGTGAATAGTATTTAGTAATTTTTTAAACAATTTTTCTTATTTATTGTGGCATGTTTGGGAATAAGACAAGAGGCTGAGTCAGAGAGCTTCAGTACTTTTAATTATTAAATCTATCTCATTTCCCTTTTCGTATCTCCTTTCTAGAAAAGAAATGGTCTAAGAATTTCCACCTGCTTGGTGTGATATTTGTAAGAAGTCTCATAGTACTTTGGTTTCACAAATAAATTAGACAAAGTAACTTAGTTTTTATAACTTTTACCCCCTCCTGGAGCCTCAAACTAAGCTTGAAAGGAAATCACAAACCTTATAAAAAAAAGTAGAAATATTCCTTCCTTCCCCTATATGGTCTACTGGTGTCACTTAACTAAAACCCTTCAGTCTGTGACCTTGAGAAACCTAGAGGCTAAACAGAAGTATTGAAGGTCATCCCCTGCACCACTACCCAAAAAGAAGAGCAAATATTCATCCTAACAGGTAAGTATTTTCTTAATTATGGCAGATGGTGATTGAAGCAAAGGCAATTCAAAAGGGGGGCACACGAAAGCAATAATTTTGAATGTTTGACATTTATTTTGAAACTACCTTACTACCCTGTACCCTTTACCATCTGTCTGTTATCCCTCCCAACACCCACCTCTGTCTTCCCACAGGGCTCCATTGTCTGCAGTTCCTGTTTCTCAGGGGCGGAGCTGTGGGAGGCAGCCATGGGTGCCATAATAGGCACCTGCGGCCAGCACAATGGGCTGTGGGTGCTTGTGGGAGAGACAGATTGATGTATTGTGCATGGGGGAGGAGGGCTGTCACTTGAATCCATGTGAACCCAGGCTTTAGGGGCAAGGGAGATTGACAGCTTTTGTAGGTTGCATTTCTTTTTCAAAGCTTGGCTTTAATAGACAGTAAGTTTGGGGCCCCAGGCTTTCACTCCCATAATTCTAACAGGGCAATCACAAGCATTCAGCATTTCTTTTTACCCCCCTTGTTACGCATTAAATGATTTCAGTAAAGGAATGTGCAGCATTAATTAGAATTTGTTAGCAGATACCAAGGGGAAAAGTTTCTTCACAACAACTATAGGAGGTGTCATTTGTACAAAGACTTTTTTGTTTTCTTTCCCCATTACATTATCACTGCAATATGTAAGGTAGTGATTCTTTTCATTTAAATTAAGTGGAAAGCTACTAAATCTTGTTTTATTCTCCAAAAAGAATAAGGTCCTTAACACTTATCTTTTAACTTCTTTCATTTCCTAAGGTTGGTGTTTACTTTTGCTTTGAGTCCGACCCATTTACTGGTCTGTGTGGTTGTGTATCCAGTTTTGTGTACCATTTAGCTCTTACAATTACAGGCAACCCACTACTGATATATAAGGATTGTTCCAGGTGAAAATAGCTACCAATAATATTGGAAATCACTGACATACGGGGCCCTTTTCAGTAATAGTACATTGAGAAATGCTAAAAATCAGATGGCCCTAGGTTTGTGTCCTTATTTTCTAAAAACTATTTTTTCTCTAGTTGATATTTAACCTTAGCCATGACATCAAATTTATGGAATAATGGGGCAGCAACCAAGGAATATTTCTTCCCATAGACAACTCATTCCTAAACCATCAGCTCTTTTAAACATCAAAAGTTTATCCCCCCAACATAGATAGCATCATTTCCTTATAGCAAGTAAAAAATGGTCTTTTTGTTTTGTCTCTATTTTTCTCTTATTTTTAAAAAAATTCCTAACATTTTAGAGTACGTGGGAACAAAACTAATCTCAGGATATCATGTAAATACATTCTGTGCCATCCTGGAAACTAATAAAACATTACTATTTTAAAAAAATTTTTAATGTAATTTTTCTAACATTTCTCCTAAAATCATTTTCTCAATGGAAGGAGTTGGAGGCTAACTGAATTAGAATTTTCCTCATTCAATTGTTTTATTTAAATGTGTTAAGGGCGACAGTGGAAAATATTGTCTACCATTATTTCTCAGAAAGAACATATTCCCACACAGTTGTCTGGCTCTGTCTATAATAATAATTTGGTGCAATGGTTTTAAAAGTAGTGAGGTGATAATAATTAGGGTGTGTGACACAGAAATTTCAATGCTGGATTCAACATTTCACCATGCAGGGCATGAAAATTGCCGAACGAGGCTAGTCAGCTCTAAGTACTAATTAACTAATTAATCAGGTGCTGAAACCAACTGAATGGCCAGACAACTCAAGCCCAAGCAGAGGGTTGTGCTCTTTAAAAGACAGTGCAGTCTTTCTTCTTGTTTTTTAACGCAGTCAAAAATGAGGAGAGAAAGTAGGATGTGGCGTCCTACTGTCAGTCATTTTGGCCCAAGCTTTGTACGTAGAGAAAATAAAATAAAAACATGTGCCTCTGATAATAACTGTGAGGCACCATGTGCAGGGCAACCCCCAAAGCTCTGCAAACCGGCTAACTCCTTGGCCATGAAGAATTTCAGGTCTGGTGGGGTGGGGGTGAGGAAGGAGGCTCTGCCCTCTTGAAGTTTTCTTCTACAATTTTTTTTTTTAAAACATAGGAGAATGAGAAACATCTCTCGCCTTTTGGGCTGATCTTAGGTCTTTTGCCTCATCCTTAGTTTATGTAAATGAGAAGAGTCCAATTACACATATGGAAAAAGGGTTTAATGAATCGTGAAAAAGCCCAGTTTGCAGAGAAAGGGCACAATTCTTTCTTCTTCTTCTTCTTCTTCTTGTTCTTGTTGTTGTTGTTGTTCTTCTTATTCTCTTTTAAATTTAACTTAGAAACATGTATTTCCTTAAGGAAGATGGTAAAGCTTACTGATAAGATCATTTTATTTTTATGTACTAATTTTCATACACATACACATATTTTGCTAGAAGATTTAGCTTTCTTTAATTTTTTTCTGTAAGGCTTTCTGGATACTTAGCAAGTGTTCCACAACTAAAGCTGTGACATTTTAACTTTTTTCTCTAAATCTTCAGATCATTACATTAGTTCCTCCCATTTTTGATGTTCTTTTAAGGTCAGTGATAATTTTTCTTCTTTAACACACTTTGCTCTGGAATTGTCTGCACTGAAAAAGGATTGCATCATTACAAGGGATTTGTTATTGAACTCAAGGAAAAGATGTTAGTTTCCCATACCGTTTTAGCTTAATTTTAATATTATTATAATGTTTTAACTAGCTAGAATTTTTAGGGTGTTGGAAATTAGGTAAGTTTTTTTTTTTTCTTTCTTTCCTAAATGGGACTGAACCTTACACTAGAACAGAAAATCCCGTGTTTGGGCTTTTTTTTTCCTTCCTTTTTTCCCCTTACTTCTTCATCTTGGAATTTTCAATAGTTGAGAATAGTCCACACAGAACCCCCCCCACCCCATTTTTCTTAATGACAAAAATCTTTGCAAGAATACGGGGGCGGGGAATCAACAGCATTTCTGACGTTGTTCTTAGAATCTGGTAAGTCAGCAACTGGCCCCTGAGAAGTACTTTGCAAGAACAGGAAAAGTTCTCAGTCACGCCTGGAAGTGTTTTCCGGAGACCTAGTCCACCAAACCCATTGGACACTTGGGGAAACTGAGGCCCAAGAAGGTGGGGAGGGGACAGGAGCTTTCCTTCATGTGATTTTTTTTTCTCTACAAAGTATTGCTTTGGCCCACGGAAAACACTTTTCTCGGGCACCTACTGGGTGGAGAACATTGCTGGGGTCCAGATTGCCTGCCCACTAGCTGCGCTCTTTCCACTCTATCCCCCGGCCTCCCCGATCGGCGCCCTGGATGTGATCGACACCATGAAGTTGCCCCATAATCCTCTCTGGCAACATAGGATGTAAAATTTGATCAGCTCATTGGATGAAGCCGACAAGTCCCAAAAATGTGTGAAAAGGGGGCCAAGCGGTAGACAAGCGCCGCGTTGAGGCAGCGCTCCCGCCGGGCCCCCTCCGCGTTGTCGGTGCGGCAGCCGCGGCGCGAGCGGCGGCCGGGACCGAGCCGCCGGGACGCTGAGGCTGCAGTGACTGAGGCGGCGGCGGCGGCGGGGAGGCCGCGGCGTCATGGGGGGGCCGTAAGAGCGCACCGCTCGGCCGGAAGGGGGCAGCGCGGCAGCGCCGGCGGCGGCTGCGGGGTTATCTCGCCGGTCGCCGAGGCGGCGACCGCGGCGTTGCCAGGGGCCGGGCCGGCGGGGCGGGGCGGGGCGGCGCGCGCCGTGGCAGCTGGCCTCAGGGCCCCGTCGCCCGCGCGCGCGCGCGCCCGCCGCCCGCCCGCCCGCCGGCGCGCGAGGAGGCGGCGGCGGCTGCAGAAGGAGGAGGGGAGCTCGGAGCAGGAGGTGAGGTGAAGAAGGAGGCGGCGGCGGCGCGCGGCCTGGAGGAGGAGGATGGAGGAGCAGCCAAAGGAGGGCGAGGCCGAGGTCGCGGAGCACTGGTTCTCCAAGTGGGAGCGCCAGTGCCTGGCCGAGGCCGAGCAGGAAGAGCAGCTGCCCCCCGAGCTACGAGAGGAGGCGGCGGCCGAGGCGGCGGGGCTGAAGAGCGAGCAGCAAAGGCTGTGGCACCTCTTCCAGATCTCGGCCACCGCCGTGGCCCAGCTCTACAAGGATTCTGGGTGCCAACAGCCAGGACTGTCCATGTGGGACCCTTTCCAGAACGCGGCCATGGCCGTGACCAGCCTCTACAAAGAGAGCGGGGATGCCCACCAGCGAAGTTTTGACCTGGGCGTCCAGGTTGGCTACCAGCGTCGCATCAAAGATGTGCTGGAGTGGGTGAAGAAGGGCCGGAGCACCATTCGTCGCGAAGACCTGATTAGCTTCCTGTGTGGCAAAGTGCCCCCTGCTCCTCCCCCACCACGCGCTCCCAGAACGCCCCCGAAGCCGCCCGCTGGGGCACCCAGCCACGCTGCGGCCACTGAGTCAAGCTCGTCGGTGGACGTCGACCTGCAGCCCTTCCACGAGGCCATCGCCCTGCATGGCCTCAACGGTGCCATGGCCAGCATCAGCGTGCGATCAGGCGCCCCCGCCTCCCCGCCTCAAGACGGCAGCGTCGCCAGCAGTGGGCGCCGAAAAAGTAGCTTCTTCGAGGACGACTTGAACCCCTCCGAATCAGAAGAGCTGGCCCTCCGCGTGGACAGTGGGGGGAACCGCAAGCGCACTTCGGCCCAGTGCACTGATGGCACCACAGACTCCCCAACCCAAAAGCGCAACCGAATGGTCTAAACTGCCTCGTTGGTCACCAGTGGCCATGTTGTGTGCGAGCTAACTTGACCTTCAACATGCTTTTCCAAAGGATACTGGAGACCATCTTTCTTCCTTCTCTAAATTAAACAAAGATTTCTATCAAGTTTGCCATAAAGAAACTTTAAAAGTGTTCCAGAAGAGGCCTCGTATGACTCTGACTTTCCAAAAAATATAATCCTAGCGGAGAACATCAAATGTCATGTAGTAGTTAGCGAGATCATTTAAAGCAAAAGTCTCTGGTCAAGGCGGGAACCCGGTTTATCTTGTTCACAGTTATATTCCTTAGCACTTAGCACAGTTTCTGGTGCTCAATAAATGTTTGTTGAATGAATAAATGTGACCTTATTTAAAATTCTTAAAGGGAAAGGACACAGCAAGTATTTACTTGGTTATGGAATACTTTTATCCTTGCTTGGTTGGTTGTTAGCTTTAACGGTCTTTGACAATTCTATTCAATTGTATAGAACTTGACATCTTGGTGAAATCTGGAGTCTTCCATTCTTACTCCACTGTACCATGCACCTAATTTCTAGAAAGAAACTGTGAAAGTAATACATAGTAGGCTGTGATTTTTTATTTTGAAAAATAGGTGATTTTGGTGACTATGTGATGGTGTAAAAAGGTGCTATTATGGTTGGGCAGGTAACATTTGAATTGAGTCAATTCAGTTCTCTTTCTAGGAAAACTAATCCAACACTTGAGATCCTGATAAAATAAGATAGTGGCCTGATGGTGCTCCTTTTTTAAGGAATGTAAAAAGTTCCGTTTTCTGAGGTTACATCTTTTTTTTTTTTTGAGACAGAGTCTCGCTCTGTCACCCTGGCTAGAGTGCCATGGCGTCAGCCTAGCTCACAGCAACCTCAAGCTCCTGGGCTCAAGCAATCCTTCTGCCTCAGCCTCCTGAGTAGCTGGGACTACAGACATGTGCCACCATGCCCGGCTAATTTTTTTCTATATATATTTTTAGATGTCCATATAACTTCTTTCTATTTTTAGTAGAGACGGGGTCTCGCTCTTGCTCAGGCTGGTCTCAAACTCCTGACCTCGAGCAATCCACCCGCCTCGGCCTCCCAGAGTGCTAGGATTATAGGTGTGAGCCACCGCACCTGGCCCTACATCTTTTTAATCTTTGTTTTGAAGTGGAAGACCAAATAGTCAGAATGAACTTTGGGTTTTAAGTAAGGGTACAGCATGGTGTAACTAAAATAGTATGAGCTTTGTATTAAAAGGACCAACAGTGGAAATCCTAGCTCTACAAACTGCATGAATTTGGGCAAGTTACTTAATGTCTATTGACCTCAATTTTTCATCTGTAAAATGGAACTGTGTGTATTCTAAGGTCATTGTGAGGATCAGCTGAAGTCCATATTTCAAGTGTTTAGCACAATACTTGGCACCTAAAGGTACTCAATACATGTTCTCCCTTCTCTATAAATAAAAGTCAGTAAAACATTAAAATCCATTATATTTTAAAAGAAGCAGCAAAATAGATCAGTTTAGAAATCAGCAAGTAGAATCTCTGTTTAGCTGAAAACTACTGTTCTATATTTGAAATTCGCCTAACTAGCACAGATCTTGCATTATAAGTTTTTTGAGCTCATGAGTACTCAGGATCACCACTCTGTATACTAGGGCAGCCTTGGAGTTCCTGAAATTGCCTGAGGGACTCACTTTGCAACCAGGAGTAATGAAAGATCTACCTCCTCAGGCCAGAAAGAATATTAGGAGGGGGGTAAGGGTAGAAAGAATTTGGAAAAGAAGGTCCTAGGGCACTTAAAAGGTTACAGTGGTTTTAGGTGAGGGTGGGACAGAGTGGAAGTGATGCAGAAGGTAGAGTCGGTGGGGTGGAGGAGGAGGCAGAAGTAGGGGGAAGTTAAAAAGCCCAAATCTCCCCAGGGTCTCCCCAAATCAGTGCATAAAATATTACATGTAGATTAGTAAAACATGGCCTTTATGTTCATATCAGAGAGTTGTTTCTGCTTCATTAGCACAGCCTTTGGAGTAGATTTATAATTGACCGATGCATTAAAATAATACATCAAAATAAAGCAAATTCCCTGATATAATAAAAAGTTGCCACTGAGGCATTGCACAAATACTGAGGCACTGTGCTAAGTCCCAAGAAGGGATATAAAAAAAGCATAAAAACTACTTATCTTCAAAGAGCACATTCTGCCTTGGGAGATAAATTATGTAGCCAACAAAGTGCTTCTAACTATGGGAAAAGTGCCCAGTTCTCAAGTACACACTTAAGCGAACAGAGGCTTTCCTTGCTGAGAGGATCACAGCTTCTAGAAAAGGTAGCATTTGAACTGGGCCCAGAAAAATAGGAAGGGAGTGTGCAGGGGATGCCAACAGGAGAAAGATACCTAACAAAGTTTGAGAAGGAGGAAATAGTGAAGTGGATTCAGGGGATCACAGGAAGTGGGTAGGGGTCAAAGTGTCAGAGGATCTCAAATGCCTGGCCCAGTCCTTTAGACTCTATCCTGGAGCAGGGGGTAATACTACCTACTCTGTGATTTAGGAAGATTGGTTTGGCAGGATGGCTGTTGTACAAAAGTGAGACACTGGAGCAGGGACAGGATAGGGTATCCCTGTGGGATGCACTTTACTGAGGACATTGCCGTTTGGTTAACCCAGGTTGGGGAGATGTTTACCTTGACAGGGCTTACTGTGTGAAAGCTTTACAAGGTAGGAAACACCTCCAGGGTGTTCTGCGGTGCTTCCTAAAGGCTAAGAAAACCTTTCCTTCTGGCTACAGTAAGACTTGGAGAGCTAGTCTTGAAGAAACAAGAATAGCCATGCTTTTTTTTTTCATTCTTCCTGCTTCTTGTGCTCAAGAGGCCTCCTTCAGTGAAATCATTGGGGCATTCTGGGCTATAGGATTGACTGAGCAACTATAGCAATTTTAATGGATAGGGAGGGTTGCAAGAAGAGGTCATGTCAGTATGAGGGCAGGAACCTCATTTGTTTACTTTTGTAATCCCCAGTGCCTAGTACAGTGTCTGATCCATGCGGGCATACAATAAATATTTATTAAAGAAGTGGATGAGTAGTAGGCCCTCACCCAGATGTAGGTATAGCTATTCCCCTTCCCGCATTCTCTATTTATTTATTGCCTAAGGAAGGTACCTGAAGCCCATACCTTAATTTCTAGACGATTCTCTCCTGTGTGCTTTCACCCTCATTCCTAATTATTAGATCCAGCCTTTTGCAGAGTGTGGGTTGTCCCATGACCATGTCTCATGAGAATCTCCCGAGGATTTTGTGAAACTGGCAATTTTGGAATTTGTTCTCCTGCTGAATTAAAATCTCAATGGGAGCTTCCCAAAAGCTACTTGCTTTCAGGAGGAGGTCTCGGTAATTGTGATGCACTGTGAAGTCTGAAAACTCACCCTAACTCTGATTGTGAGATTTGTGACTGATTCAAGGAGCTAATTTTATTTATTTATTTATTTTTTTGAGACAGAGTCTTGCTCTGTTGCCTGGGCTAGAGTGAGTGCCGTGGCATCAGCCTAGCTCACAGCAACCTCAAGCTCCTGGGCTTAAGCGATCCTCCTGCCTCAGCCTCCTGAGTAGCTGGGACTACAGGCATGCACCACCATGCCCGGATAATTTTTTTTTTATATATATATTTTTAGTTGGCCAGATAATTTCTTTCTATTTTTTAGTAGAGATGAGGTCTCGCTCTTGCTCAGGCTGGTCTCGAACTCCTGACCTACAATGATCCTCCCGCCTCGGCCTCCCAGAGTGCTAGGATTACAGGCATGAGCCACCGCGCCCGGCCAAGGAGCTAATTTTAAATTGATCATTGTTGATAAACTTTCTGTGCAGGCTTAAAGTGAATCTCCCTATGTGTAGATATTATTTTTGTCATCACTTTGCATATTTCATACATTTTCTTTCTAGGAGCACTGATAAGACTGAGGCAAAAACTAGTTAATAAGTGCAATTTCCTTGTGTTTTTCCTTTTTTTTTTTTTTTTAGAGATAGGATTTCATTCTGACACCAGGCTGGAGCACAGTGGCATGATTATAACTCACTGTAACCTTGAACTCCTGGGCTAAAATAATCCTCCTGCCTGAGCCTCTCGAGAAGCTGGGACTACAAGCACATGCCACCCCACCTGGCTAGTTTTTTTTAAAATTTTTTGTAGAGACAGGATCTTGCTCTGTTGCCCAGGCTGGTCTCAAACTCCTGGCCTCAAGCTATCTTCCTGCCTCATCTCCCAAAGTGCTGGGATTACAGGTGTGAGCCACTGCACCTGGCCTATTTTTCCCCTTTTATAGGAGTCTGAGAGAAGGTTTTGATTTCCTAACTTCTAGATGAGTATTTTATTCATTAGACCACTGCTTTCTAATCAAAATTTATGAACTGATAGGAAACACTGCAATTAGATTGCTTTGCTTTTATGAAATGATGCTGGAGTAGGTGTCAGGTGAGAATTAGTTGCTAATCAGGCTGGGCTATTGTGGAGATCTACAGACTTTTATGTTTGATCTTCTACTGACATAGACATGGTGGGGTCCTTTCCGAATACAGAGCCAAAGGGACCTTAAGGACCATCCAGGGCAGGGCCAACTACTCATTTTACAAATGGGGCAGCTGACCTCACTAGGAAGGGCCACAGTGACGTATTGATATGTTCCAGTCTGTTGCTCCCTTCGCTGCACCTCTCTTAGTTATATTGTGTATGATCTTATAATTAATATATTGATGGTCAGGTGGGGCTGGGGAACTTGTATTATGAAATCATTCTGGCATAGTAAGCATACTCTTTCTACTATGTTGTGTTTATTTGGGGGAAGCTGTTGGAATTGTGCATTCAGGGGGCACAAGTGACTCCTTGCCACCACCACTACACTTTAGCCACCAGCCAAATTGGGCCGCTTGAAGTTTCCTGAACTTTCTCTCATCTCTGCCTCTGAGTCCTTTGACCTTGTTGCCGCCTTGGTCTGGTATGCCCCCTTTGCTTGCTTAACTCCTACTCAGCCTTCAAAGCTCACCTCAGGATTTACTTTTTTTTGATACCTTTCTTGTCCTTCCAGGTCAAAATTAAATCCCCCCACCCAAGTCCTCATTTTGGACTCATCATTGTAATTGTCAGTTTGCTTCTTTGTCTGCCCTGCTAGTCTGTAAACCCCTCATTCTCATTCCTATGGGCTCAGTTCCCTAGGAAGGTGTTTAAGAATCTCCATGCTTGCATGTGCAGGTTGAAAAACCATAGTCAACATTATACTCTACTTTTATGTTTTTAATGAAAAAATGAGGCTGGGCGCGGTGGCTCACACCTGTAATCCTAGCACTCTGGGAGGCTGAGGCGGGTGGATTGCTCGAGGTCAGGAGTTCAAGACCAGCCTGAGCAAGAGTGAGACCCCTTCTCTACCAAAAATAGAAAGAAATGATTTGGATGGCTAAAAATCTATATAGAAAAAATTAGCCGGGCATGGTGGCGCATGCCTGTAGTCCCAGCTACTCGGGAGGCTGAGGCAGTAGGATCGCTTAAGCCCAGGAGTTTGAGGTTGCTGTGAGCTAGGCTGATGCCACGGCACTCACTCTAGCCCGGGTGAAAAAGCAAGACTCTGTCTCAAAAAAAAAAAAAAAAAGAAAAAATGGTTTTTGTCATAAAATTATATTAGGGGAAGGAAAGCTCAAAACAAAACTTCAGAGGCACAGTTTTATTCTATGGGACAACAATAAAAAACAAGCAAACAATTCTGAATGCTTCCCCAAAGAAACGTAGCAAATAAGTTATCAACATTCTTTCTCATTTGTAGACAAGATTGCAGTGTCTCAGGCGTCTGTGGCAAGCCTTGACTTTCCCTATAACTGACCTTGAGCAAGCCAATTTCTTTTCTGGGCCCTTTTTTGCTTGGCATATGAAATAAAGGAATTAGTTGTATTAGATGATCTCTAAGGTCCCCACACGCTCTGGTACTTTCTGATCTGTGATGTAATTCAATAGGCAGTGGTAGTGATAACCTTCTTTCTATGATCTTCTTGTTTTAATCATCTAGTGTCTGACTGGTTGAGCCCTGTGAACCCATTGAAATAAGGACTGCCAAGTTGAAACAATCCCGGGCCAAGAGACTCACTAGGTAGGAATAGCACAGCACCTTGTAGGACGGGAATGCACAGCATAGTCTTCTCTCTCTCTTGGTTCCATCTTCCTCAGCAGGTCAACAATAAAAAAACAAGCAAATAATTCTGAATGCTTAAGGGGAATATTACAGCCAAATGTCCCCTTATTTGGGCAGTTTTATTTTCCAAAAATAAGTGGAGCAGGAGGATGTTATGTAGAGAGATGATGAATTTATAGACTTACTGGACTACAGGAAGACTTGGAAGGCCACCAAGTCCACATGCCCCACCTCTGGTGAGAACTGAAATGAAAACCATCCTGGATCCATGAACTGTTCTCCTCATGTGAAAAAGCTTCTAGGAGAGTCCAGAGCCTTCTTCAGGAGCTGCCAGACAGGTCTTTCTGAAAATAGCCCCAGATTCCTCAGAGTGCAGCTGAGTGGGCTGCTCTCCTGTTGTAGTCTAATTGCAGACAAGCTGACTATCCATCTCAGTGGAATAATCCTCCTGCATTTTCAAGGCTCTCATCTCCACACCTTGGCTTCAGACATTTAAAAAATAAAATCTAAGTCCTTTAGCTTTTTCTCATTTTTTCTTTTGCCTTTTTTTCTTCCTTCCTTAAAAAAAAACAAAAAACAAAAAACAAAAAACAAAACAATGTTTCCAGTTTCTTGGTTGGATATAATACCTTTTGTTTGTATGTTTCCTAATACACTATCTCAAACCCTCACATATGGCATGTATTACATAGTATATCTTACATTTACCCTCCCACCCCTAATAGAGACCACAGCTGTGATTTTCTCATTCTTTACTTCTTGAAATCCCAGGCTTTCTTGACACCAGAACCCAATTTTCTGTTTAAGTGTGAATATCTTAAATTGGAAGCTTATGGGAAAGTTGGGGAAAATGTTAGATCGTTAAGAAAATCATGTGCCAAACCACGTGGGAGCCTCTTAAATACAACTTTGGTGGTCATGACCCTGGCCAGAGGGGGAAGCCTGTGATGTCACCTCTTCTCCAAGTCCCAGTTTCACGGATAGTATCTGTGAATAGAATTGTCTGAGGGAGATTGTTCCTTGTGAAAAGTTCACATGATGGAGTTTGAAGAGCTTGTTTTACTTGGAGCCCAGCAGGACAGAGTGGTTTGGAATGCAGCATTCAGTGTGTTCTGTTTGGCTGAAAGCTGTCACGGGGAACAAGTACTTAGCAAACAGCATGAACAAGGATTTGAACTAGAAAACGAGAAGGGCCTTGACAACATTGTAATAGTGGCTTGTGTCCTCAAAAACTGCTCAATGGTACACAAGGAGGTGATAAAGAAAGCTAGGAAAATACATAAATAGATTTGGGTCTCATTCAAAACAACCCAGTGTCAGAGCATTCTAATATGGGTAAAGTTTGAACAGAGGTGGCTGGGTCACTGTGACCATCTCCACTTTATTATATCTGATTGGACTTTTGCCTCTTTTAAGGCAATAGCCTGCAGACTAAGTCTGTCCCTGCAGGATATCCACACAACTTGCGGAAAATAGATGGATCAATCAACTGCTTAGTCTGTTTTCACAGTGTCAAATGCCTGGGTTGAATGTTTTTATATTTCACTAAATTAACTGAATAGACCTGTGGATACAGCTTTTGGCTTTTCATGTTATAAGTGGAATTGTGTGCAATTTAGCAGGGCTGTTCTTTCAATATTTACATTCCATTTGCTTAATAATCAGTTCTTTCTATTTCTTAAAGTCTCTTTTTAATACTCCAATTTCAAGTGATATATGCATGGAACCCAAATCCTCATGGATGATAAAATTTAACTCCTACAGGTGTATGCAGTAGTCTGAGGCTCTGTTATGATGCTGTTCACAGGGGCCATGCCATGGGAGCCCTCCTGCTTTGGGTGAAATGGATAGAAGAAAGTATTTATTTCGACAGAGGTCTAGTTTATACCTAATTCTTCCCTATAGCTGCTAGTGGATCCAGTAGCTGCTATATAAAGGGCCAAGAGAGCAAGAGAGCACAGTGTCCATCCATGATATATGTTAATAAACTCAGTGGAGTTTTAGGGTTGTGTATGGACATATACTGGTTACATTGACTTCAGTTTAAAAAGAGATCAAATTCAATTAGGCAACCTCTTCCAAATTCAATTCATCAAACACTATTAGAATGCAAGGCACTGTGCTACCTCATACAAAACATTCGGATTTTATTTTACCTTTTCAGTTTGTTGAGGCATCATGTCAACATGGTCAAATTGGTAATATTGAGGTTTCATTGTTCAGAAACTTTAAAAATACCTTTTTTTATTGACATGCAACTCTTGGAAATTTTATAATTCTCTTCTCTGCTTGGAAGGCCTTCATTCAAAACTCCTATTCCTAGCTCTGGTGCAGACTCAGATATTTGGGAGATGAAGACTTAGTCTTGTATCAATGAAGTGTCATGGCTCTGGTTTTGGGGGCCTTGTTGGCCTCAGAAGGAGATGGTGGATGGTCTAATTATTAGTATTTAGGTTGTTTTAGGGGTAGAGAATTTTCTAGTGGGGGTGAGGGTTTTAGTTCCTCTGTAGATCATTCTTACTTCCTTGGTCATTTACAGCAAGTGCTCTCCAATGGAAATATGATGCAAGCCATGTATTATGTGTAATTCTAAATTTTTTGTAGCTAAACTAAAAAACAGGCGAATTAGTTTTAATATATTTTATTTAACCCAATATATCCAAAATATTATCATTTCAACATGCAATCAATATACAAATTATTAATGGGATATTTAATATTCTTTTTAAAATCTTGTCCTAAGTCTTGAAGATTCAGTATATGTTTTACATTTATAGTATATCTCACTTCAGTCTTGGCACATTTTATGTACTCAATAGGCGCATGTGGCTAGTGGCTCCTGTATTGGACAGCACCATCCTAAATGGGCCTAGCCTCCAACTGGGATAAAGGACTGTGATAACTCAAGTACACTGGTCTTCCTGGAGGAATTTAACAACACTGCTGTTCTCAGCTCTGTCCAGATTGGGAATCCCTGTTGTCAAATCTGAGATGTGCACTGTCTGGGGAATGGACACGCTTGAAGCTCTGACTCAGGGGGGGAGTGGGGGGGCATGGGCAATATACATAACTTAAACTTTTGTACCCCCATAATAAGCTGAAATTAAAAAAGAATCTGAGATGATCGCCTACTTTGTTTCAAGAACAATGATTATGTTTCTTATGCTAAACACCAATTTTTCCATTTTTCCAAAAATATGGCAGCTGTTACTCCATAGACTTGTTCCCTAAATTACAGGATTCAAAAAGGAGAGCTCCTTACAGCTTGTAGTAGATAGTTTAGGGCACAGAAAAAAGGAAATATCTTTATTAACAGTAGATGTATGGTTCTCATGCCCTTTAACAGTCAGTAGTGTTTATTGGGCAACTACTATGTTTAAGGCAATGTGAGTGGTACTGTGAAGCATATACAATGATGACAAAGACATGGTTTCTGCCCCCAAGGAGCCTATATTTTTGTGAGTCATTATATAGCCATATGCACGCACACACATGCTCACATGCACACACGCACACCCAAAGATAAACTAAATGTGAATCAGTGCTGTACTAGAGGCATACCATGTGTATTTGGGACACAGACTAGGGAGAGATTAATTCCAATTGATAGGATTCAGGGGCTGGTTACGGAAGCGGTAACTGGACTGGGCCTTAAAGGATCAGTATTTTTAAATCAGTTAATCAAAAGCATTACCCTCCACACATCATACAGGATCAAATTTGAAAATAGATCCTAAAACAGCTTAAGTTCACGGATCACCTGGGTACCTTTTGCATACACTTTTCCACACTGAGTTAGCCTGGAATGAAACTTTTCTGTTCCCACAATGGGCCCTTTAGTGCCATTGTCAGAGACTCCACATAGGCTATGTTAACTCCAAGCTAATGTGGCTTTTCTGATGTTACCTGACTGCATTCTTTTCCTAGTCAAGACAGGGCTTCAAACATAGTCTATTTGATTAAAATTATGTTCTTTGATGTGGGACTTTCCTGATATGGAGCTGCTCATTCTCATTTCCATTGCTGGCTTTGGAAGGCGGAGTAAGAGACATGTATTATTATCAAGTTGATTTGCCCAGAATGTTACAGTTTACCAAGTGCATTTGCACAGATGGTTACATTTGGTTCTCATAGTTTATTTATCTGACAATATTACAGGTAAAGAGACTGAGGCCCAGAATGATATACTGATTTGCCCACGGTTCTTTGCAGGTGGTAGACCTGGGTTAACCTGGGGATTCTGACTTCCTGGCCAGTGTCCTCATCTTGCCTCTGCCCTGCTTTTCTGCTTCCCTCAAATCCTAACCTTCAAGTGCTGAAAAACAAGTGATAAGTAGGCTAGCTCCCTGTTAAGAAGTTTAATAAACAAAAATCCAACCACTGACAATAGATAAATTAGAGAGGGATTATTCATGTTGCAAAATAATTTCCCCATTGGTTTAAAAAGTGAGCTCCCTTAGAGAGATTAGCATATAATTTTACTTATAAACAATCTTACACTGATCAGCTAAAGAGGACATTTATTAGGTGAAGTAAAGTATATATACCTCCATAGGGCAGGTCATTACTTGAAGTTGGCAATTTCTTCATATTAGTCAGTTTTCTATTTCCACAAATGTGTTCTAACCTGAAACCTCTGAAATCAGTAAAGAATTTTAAATTGAGTAGTAGCTTTCCCCCTCCTTTTTCCTCGTAAAACACTCTTTTTCATATTCAATGATAGGATGGAATGCATTTTATTTTCCAAACCTTAAAAGTAAAACCCATTGCTCTGCCCTAGGAAATTTTACTTCTAGTTCCTTGTCTCGGTGAAACTTCTTCTAGTTGTTCTTTTTTTTGATGGTGTTCTGAAGAATCATCAGCCTTAACAATGGTGTGGAAGAATCAGATTTGACATACAATGCAACCAATTAACAACAAAATCCCCTAGAAACAGCAAAACCTACTGGCATGGGTCGCAACCTTATATATTCTGTATCTTATTACCATTTGATATACATCCAGATGAGGCAAATAAGCAATTTTAATGGGAGAGAATTAAATTTCATCTGCTTTGACTATTGACCTATAACATAGCAGAAGATGTTATTTATTTTCTTCCAAACTGCAGTGTTAATGTATGGTTTTCATTGGCAAATAAAGACCAGCAGATAACTAAGAAAATTAGGGGAAAATGTGCTATAAAAGTGCCGTAATATTGGATTTCTCTCAATGCAGTATGGTTATCCAAAAAGAGCCCGACTCTTAATTGAATACAATCAAACATTATCAAGTGATAACAGATAGAGTGCTGAGTAAATATTTCTAGAAAGTTTCTGTTCTAGTACATAGAGGGTTTGAGTACCATTTCGACCTATTACTAGCCTTCCCTAACAAAGTCCATTTCCTATATTCAGAATTCCTGGAACAGTTTTAACTGAAGTTATAGCATCTTTCTGCTCACAAAAAGAAAGCAACATGTTTAACATAGAGGGATTGTGAATTTAATTTAGACTGTTTAGACTAAATCCCATTAATGTACCCTGGGATAATATGATTTACTTCCACTTCAAGCCATATATTTATTGCCAAAGGAATTTCGCATAAGCTGAAACTTATGCTCAAACTTGTGCAGGGGAAGGAATCCTGGACCAGGGGTCAGGAGACCTGGGTTCTCAACCTTGCTCTGGCGCTAACTAGCTCTGTGACTTGCCTTCTCTGGACTTCAGTTTCCCCATATGTAAAACGAGGGTAGGGTTGGACTCAATGATCACTTTCTTTTATCTCTAAATTCTACCTCTTCTTTGCTTTCACTCTCCTAATACACGTGATCCATGCTACTTTATTTGTAGGTCATGTGATTAACAATCCTTCAGGTTCACAGTTGGAGTAAAAATGCTGCTTTGGGGAAACTTGCCATAGTAACTAAATTGCCATTGAGACAATAGAACCGTGAAAGGGCAACATTTCCTATGTAGTTTTACCCCCCAGATGCCCTTGAACTATACAGCACTTGCATATATTAGTGATGCAAATCTGAGAGAAGAACAAGACCAAGATGTTAGGACCAAGACACTCTATTTGCATTGGAATGCCCCATGCAAACAGCACATCAGGACTCATGAAGTGGCATTTGGCTTGAACTCTTGGAAGGCATGCCAGTCTGCAAAAAATACAAATGGCAAATGTTGCGATGAGAGCAGTCCATTGTTCTTTTCTAAATGCAACTTGATACTGAATCTAAAGAGATTGGGAAAAATATGAATTTGATCATTTGACTAAAGTCACTTCCCCTCTATGAACACCAGTGACCTCATCTATAATATGAGGGCATAAAACTTGGAGATAGACCTTCCAACCCTAACATTCTATGTTTCCATTTGGATTTTTTTTTAAAAAGGAGAGGGTTTAACATTTGCACATTGGAGAGAAAGAAGAGAGTTGAGAGGGAGCTCTCAGAGAATTAAGGTTCAGAGACCAACTTCACTGCTTTTCCAGTTTTGTCCAGTGCTAGACCTGCTCTTTGCCCTTTTCTCCCAGTTAAAGGGCTAACAAAGGTGATGGATACCCATATGTCACTGTATGACTGTGGAGTATTAAGCCAGTAAACCAGAAAAGTGAGGTACAGTACTAGCTTTTGCACTGCTGGCTTCCTGACCGTTTTCCCTTTCTGGCCTCTGGTCATCTCACTGCCATCTTGCAAAGCTGGTACAAAGATCAAATCCATCACATCTCCCAAACACTTGACATTTGGAAGTCAGAATGCTAGTGACACCAGGGCAAAGTGAATGCTGCTAGAATATGATGGGTTTTATTTAACTTAACAAAAATTTATATAAAACTCACTTTTTGTCAGGCACTCTTCTGAAAGTTTTACAAATATTAACTCATTTAGTTTCCATAACATGGATTATAAATTAAGACCTATTATTGCCCCCTAATAGAGGAGAAAATTGAGGCACAGAGAGGTTAACTACATTGCCTAAAGTCAAACAGCTCATAACATCAGAGATTAAAACTCAAGCAGTCTGGCTCAACAGTCCCTTCTTTTAACCTCTATGCCCATTGAAGACGGAGTTGCCTGGTTTAATTCTTTACCCCAAAAGTGAATCAGGTTTTGTGAATAACTGGCAGGCCCCAACAGTTGGGCAGGCCCATGGCCTCTCCAGTCCTGTCAATCTGACTTAGATCTCAGGAATGTTACATTTCCCCAACCCTGGGTTTACTGTGGTCAAACTCATTCCATCCTTCCTACACTGGAATTAGGCACTCACTCTCTGATCTCTGTCCTATAGGTTTCCCCAAATTCTCAAACTCTGTCTACAGAATAGCAAATGTTCCCTTAAACCTATTGGTTTACTCAACCAGCTAGTAAATTGAGTGAGGAAAGACAGTCATGCCAATAATAGCTGTGGTTTATTGAACACTTATTATGTGCCAATCATTGAGAAAAATGGTTTGCATAATTGTCTTATAACCCTCCCATTAAGCCTATGAGGTGTGTTCTGTCATTATTCTCACTTTACAGATCAAGAAACCAAGGCTCACAGAAGGTAAGAAACTAACCCTAGGTCACACCGTTAAGTATGTAGTAGAGCCAGGATTTTGACTTGGGCTGTACCTGATTCAAAGCTCTTGGGTTTAACTGTTGCTTTATACTGCCTCTAGTGTTTTTCTGGGATGCCACCCTCCTAATACTACATGTACAGTCAGTGTATCCTATTCTGCAGCTACTTGTTCATGTTATTATTGATATGCCAAGTTCTGCCTCAGTGGGTCATAATTTTAATGCAAGTATAGCATCTGCTTATAATAACACAGACTGGTTTAGAGTTGTAAGGGAGCATTTGCCTTGCCCATAACTGAACACCTTGTGTAATGGATCTTCATAAGTGCCAATTCGTCTTAGACAAGTTCTGGAAAGAGACTGAAAGAGGATTTAACTAGGCCAAGGGGATTAGAATATGTCATATATCATACTCCTGTGGGCTTTTTGAATGGGGAACTTGGGTCTTCTACTGGAGTGGACTCAGATAGAGATTAAGAGTGTTGTGAATAAAAGATAAGAATTGTTATTATACAGATGGAAACACTTCTAGAGTTTGTGATTCTATGATATTCCCACAATATTCCCGGATGTGCTTTTTTTCCCCTGTTTGGAGACTAGATGATGCTGCATTCAAATGAATGCAGTTTGGTTTGAAAGCAACTGAGAAGATATTAGAACTATGGATGATGCCGAAATATCCATACCAGAAGGCTAAATTAACCAGACCAGACCTTAAAACTCATCTGACTTTATTAATCTTTGTAACTCAAGTGACACCTCCAATCAGAAAGGATCCTCTATGCCTCAGGGTCTGACTCTAATTGCTAGTTAATAAAAATGCTGGAGTATCCTTAATCAGCCAATTAACTGACCTAACAATTATAATAGGGAAGAAAGGTGGGAGGGGTCGAGACTGGGAATAGCAAATCCGTCAAGGTGGAATAGAATTCTTTAAGGGTTAATGGTGGACACCCTTTAAAGTAAAAGGATTTTTTTCTACCTTGACTGGTTTCCCGTTTTTTCCCTCTTTTTCCCTTTCCTGACATCTGTAATTGTTGGACCCTCTAATTGGCTGATTAGCTAATTGGGGGGGGGGAGGGAAAAAGAGAGGGCGAGAAGAAGAGAGGGAGAGGGGAAGAGAAAGAGAAAGAGAGAGTTATGTGTAGAGAGTGGATTTAAAAAAATAGTTCTTTACTCTTTGAAACAATATTTATGTGAAAATAGTTCTCTGTAGTTAAGAGTTTATTATTTGAAATTTACAATATCACTTTTTTTTTTACTGGAACAGTTGTTTACCTCCTAATTTATGAATCTCACAACCTTAACATGCAAATTGGTGTTGAAATATAATGTGAAAAGTGTGACATTAAGGAAGACAGTTATTTTTTACCTGAACATAGCTTCATAAAAATTTTAAATAGCAGTAAGATGGAAGCCATCTTTGTTGAGAGTACATTGTTGGGACAGAATTGTATTTTTATTTGTATGATGAAAATTGTAATATGTTAAGAGTGCGGAAAAAAGTGTGCATGTAGGTAAAATTCTCCTCTCAATTATCACTTACCATTTTATAAATATTCTCAGAAGTAGATGTTTTTACAAAGTTTAGAATTAAAATAACTGTTCTTACCTGAAGGAACTCTCAGTTGCTGGGGTTTTCCTTTGCAGACACAAGTGCATGGGTTTTTAAGAATGCATATATTTGGAAAGAGTAAATTATGGAAAGCTGCCAGAGGAAGCTCAAGTTTCATTTGCTGTACCAACTCTAGCCCTAATCCCAAAGTTGTAATATTTCTTTGTGTGATATTCAGCACTTTTATCACTATTCATCTAGACCTTTGTCACTAGGCTGTGGAATTATAGTATTTTACAGTTGGAACAAACCGTAGAGATTACCTAGTTCTGCCTTCTCAATGAATAGAAGAGGAATCAGAGGCTCAGATGGAGGTAGGGAACTTGTCTAAGGTCACATAGAAAATTTTCTGGCTGGGCCTGGAGCAGGTCTCCAGATTCCTAGTCCTGTGTTCTTTTTTTTTCTTCCAAACTTCCCCTTATATAAATGATACCAAAGGCCAGAGGGCAAATGTCAGCCTCCATATTCTGTTAGAGACTGTTTTAATGCAAAATGTGTTGCACTCCAAGTCTGGTTGCGTTCATTTTTAAATCATTCCTCAATGGTCAACTCAGAGTGCATATGTCTTAGTTTTATTCTTATAAGTCTCATCCTTCTTTCTCTAATGCATCATTAACATGTCTTCTTTCTGTTCTGCAAAGTTCTCGGGGGAATAACTGTGTCCTGAATTTGGAAATGGAAATGACTGTAGGATCTATTCCTTTTAATCTGATGGCTAGGAATTGCTGCCCTTTCAATTCTCTAAGATTCTGCTTAAAAGAATTGTTCAAAACAGATCTTCTAGTGCAATTATAAACTCCATTTGGCCCTACAAGCTACATGTACCTTGGTTTTTATTTGCCTTTTTGCAGGGAGAGGGTGTGGGGTGTTTTTGTTTTCTCTACTTTTTGTTTTGTTTTGCTTTTAATCTGCAGGCTTTAAAATTTATTTGTATAAGACTTTCCTTATTTTTCTTACTGGGGGCTAATTTTCCTTGAGCTTGGAGGGTTCATCACAAATTGCTTGTAAATCAAGATCTGATTAGGAAGTAATATATTCATCTGTAACTCCTGCATAAAAGTTATTCAGTATTGTGACAAAATAAGTGTTGTTTACTTTATACATTTTCTGCAAATTCTAAAGATTTTGTCTAACTTAAAGACTCTCATGGAATCTCAGGGATTGTGGCTAGCCCACTGAGAGTATAAAGGCTTGCTAAATTAAGTTGATTTGCCTGTGAAAGAAATGCTTCCATTATTCATGTCAGAAGCCTGTCACATCAAATTGAGGGAGTGGAGAAAACCCTTTTTTATCAACATTTAGAACCAAGAAAAACCAACCATTGAGGCTCTGAATTTCAATTGGGGAGAAAGTCAGGCTGAAAGCAGGGTTCAAAAAAAAGGGAGGGGCCTGGGTATTTGTCTAATGTTGAAAATCAGTAGAGGAGATTGATTTAACTTTGGCTAAAACTTTTTATACAGACAGACAGAATGAAACTTCTTAAAGCAGCAAGTAGTACATACAATCTTGGTGTCTTTCATGTGTAAACTTGTCAAAAGTAGTTAAGCTAATTCAAATTTAAATCTCCTTGAATTCCTATTCTTTTGGACTCTTAATTTGTTTATTTTAAAGGATTTAGGAATGCATTTCTTGGGGGTTACTTTTCAAACATTGATGAATGTATTTTTTTTCAAAAGTTCAAGATTATAGGCTCTGGTGTGTGATTAGTAGTTGTATTAATAAGAGAAGGAAGACAGGCCAGTCAAGCACCAGCCCCCTTGTTTGTACCAGGTATGTGGGCATTTGTCTCTGCGTGGATGTATTGTATACATGTATGCATACACACACACATACAGACTTTAAATGAAAAACAGGACATTAAAAGAATAATAGCCCTTGGAACAATAAAGGGAGGAACATTCCCCCGAGACAAAATATACTCATACAATATTAGTTTATTTTAGGAGGATTCTCTCATATTTACCAAGATAGTAGACTTTGTTAAATTTTAATTATTTGAAAAAACAATAATATAGAAGAATTTATTTATTGTTTGTGTAAGAAATCTGATATTCACTGTTTTGCAATATTTGATTTTTATCAGCATATGTATTTCAAATGATTGTGTACCCCAGTGAAATCAATCACAAAAAGAAAAGTTTCTTATTTTTACAGTTTTAATCCTTATCAATCCTCATTCACCTTGAACATGCTTCTGCCATTATTATACAAGTGAGTGCCTTTGATCTTATTAAAAAACAAACAAACACATTTTGGGCTATTGAAAAATGTGGAACATCATTTTCTAGATTTCTCATATATTTTTTTATGGATTTATCCCTAAGCTTTGTACCAAGAAAACTGCTTCAATTTTTTAAAAAAAGATAATTTAAATAGAAAAGATTCCTGCTTATTTCCTCCCTTTTAAAAAAATGAAGTCTGAAATCCTGTTAAAGAATAGGACTGAATCTCCCCCTCCCCTTTTTTTTTGGTGAGAGGTTCTGTAGTACTTTATTCCTAAGTTGAATATATGTTTAATGGATATTTGTGTCTGGTGGAAATAAGAGTTGGTTTGTGGTATTCTTAGTACAAAAGTAATTACTTCTCTGATGGACTGCAAATATGTGTAGGTTGTAGATGGGGAAGCAATGAATGAAATAGAGAGGTGATTGTACTGTGGAGGGCTGCAGAAGACAAGGATTAATGGTGAGCAGAATTGTATTTTGGTGTTCTTTCAGCAGCTATCTCCCTGCAAGTGAATGCTGCTAACAAGGAGCCTATGGGGCAGGGGGTTGAAATAGGAGTGGGGGTGGGGACTGTGAGGGGTTGTGAACTGGTAAGAACAGAGAGCTATGTCAAGGGAGGAATTGAATATCTAATTTATGTGTACTTACAAAAGTACAAAACAAACAAAATAGCAAAAAAACCAACTTTTCTAATTTGACCTGTGCTACTTTTAGATCAAGAAACCACCAGAGGTCATTCATTCCTATTGTGCATTACTCCAGGCTTTCTATTTGCTGGCTGTTTGCTTCCAACTCTCAGAATATAGACTATTGTCTGGTGAAGCAATCCAAATGGGTGTGCAACAGGAACTGAGGATGGCAATGGTGAACTCTTCAAGGTTTTCATTTTTCCCCATGAGATGTTATCATTTCTAGACATTTTGCAAGTGCTTATAATGTTATTTTCTAAGGAATGAAATTTGAATTATATAGACTCATAAAATGATAGGATTTTAGAGCTGGGAAAAAGTTTGGAAACTGGATAAAGTTAACCACTTTTACAGATAAGTAAACTGGCAGCACAGAGAAGAGGAACATCAGAACTTGGTTTTTCTCATTCCCAGGCCAGTGAGCTTCCCATTGATTTACACATGACTAATAGGCATGGTTTTCCTCCACTGCTTGCCAAACAATACTAAAATGTATCATATTAAAATTTAAAAAGGCCCCTGTAACACCAATCCCCAGAGATAACCAACCATTCACAGCCCCCATATACAAATAGAAACACTAGTATTTTCACTTTGTGTTATTCACATTTTATTTATTGTTCAATGTATATCATGTTTAATATATAATATTTAGATATATAATATATAGTCTACTGCATGTGATTCTGTAGTCTTTTTTTTCAGTTTTTTTTAAATTTCAGCTTATTATGGGGGTACAAAACTTCAGGTTATATATATTGCCCATGTCCCCCCCCATCCCCCTGAGTCTGAGCTTCGTCTTTATAATGCACACTACCTTTAGTCAATATTTTTATAAAATTAATACATAGGAATTATAAAAGTACATGCACATTTCAAAAATAAATAAATACACAACTCTACAAAATTACATGCAACAGTAAGTGTAACTCTTTCCATCTACCCCTACCTTTTAATCCTATTCCTGTAAATCCTCACTGTTAACAATTTAATGTATATCCTTTCAAACTCTAAGCACAACCTACACACATTTTAAATTTATTATAGATTGAGATTCTACCTTGACAGTGCTCTGTAACTCAATAAGATTTCATGAATATCTTTTTATGTGAGTATAAATAAACCTATTATATATTTTTAAGGGTAAAATTGACCTGTAATGATTTTTGACAAAATTGAGTATCTTTTTGTTTCTTGATATTTTGCAGGTTTCTTCTGTGAAGTTTTTGTTTGGTTTATTTTTGGTTATTTTTAAATTGACATGTAGAAGCTTTCTGTATTATATGGCTAGTAACTGTTTCTCACAAATATTGCAAATATTTCACCATTTGTAATTTTTCTTTCACGTTTGTTTCTGGCATCTTTTATTTTTACAAAAGTTTATTTATACAAAGGTTTTAAATTTTTATGTAAACAGAGCTGTTAGGTTTTTCCTTCTTATATGCTGGCCTACATATCAAGGAAAGAAAGACCTTTTACCCCACAATTAAAAAATGACAAACATAACCTAAACTTTTGTACCCTCATAATATGCTGAAATAAAAAAAATAAAAAACGACAAACAACAAACAAGAAAACTTCTACTGTATATTTTTTCTGGTACTTTTTTCTTTTAATTTTTTTTGTTGAATATGATATGTGTACATATTTAGGGGATACATGTGATATTTTGTTACATGCATGGAATGTGCAATGATCAAGTCAGGGTATTTAGGGTATCCATCACCTTGAGTGTTTATCATTTCTACATGTTGGGAACATTTCAGTTCTCTCTTCTATTTTGAAATACATAATATTGGGTTATTAAGTATGAAATGTGCGATTTCCTTAAGTACTTAAATTCACATATATACACACATGTATGTGTGTATGTATATGTGTATAATATGTGTATATGTATTAAGGTTATTAAGTATGAAATGTCTGATTGCCTTCAGTACTAAGTTAGACAGTTGATATCTCTGACATTTTACTGTGACACTTCTTGTTTTATTTTTGTTGTGAAGGTACATCTTCAGTCTTTCAAATGCATGTTTTGGCTTGTGATTATCTGTCAATTTTTTTTAGAGCAATTTTTGTGAAACCATGGATAAGTCAAAATTTCATGTTACTTTCCAAATAACTATACTACCTTTAACTTCATATTATTCCCTATAACCATTATATTAATACTATTGTCATTATTAAAAACACCATCTACATTAAAAAATTATTTTCGAATATAGGTTCTGTCATGGAACCAATGCAGTGCAGACAGCTTGAAATATCAATGAAGTGTTTGGGAAGGATGTGGCTAATGAACGCACAGTACGTGGATGGTTTGAGAAGTTCCATTCTGGTGAGTTTAAGCTTGAAAATGAACCACGTGGGTGACCTAAGACCAAGGTGGATAATGATGAGCTGAAAGCTATGGTGGAAGTGAATCCATCTCAACCTATCCGTGCATTAGCAGCAAGGATTGACGTTATTATTCCAACAATATTGGACCATTTGAAACAAATCGGCAAGGTAAAGAAGCTGGATAGAGGGGTTCCCTACATGAATTAAACAAGAGTCAGAATAGAAATTGTCTTGAAACTTGCCTTTCTTTGCTGTCATGACATAAAGGCAAACCATTTCTTCATCATATTGTTATGTGTGATGAAAAATGGATTATTTTTGACAATCACAAGCATTTGGGACAATGGTTAGGTAAAGATGAAGTGCTGAAACACAGTCCAAAACTGAATATTCATCAAAAAATGCTAATGGTGTCTGTTTGGTGGTCCAGCGCTGGTATTATCCACTACAGCTTCATGAAACCTGGTCAATTGATTACAGCAGATGTCTACTGCAATCAATTGGATGAAATGATGAGGATGCTTGCAATTAAGCGGTCGAGATTGGTCAATAGAGACAGACCAATCCTCTTGCAAGACAATGCTCGACCACATGTTACACAAACAACATGCCGCTCAAACTACAGCAGCTGGATTTGGAAACTCTGTCATCCACTGTATTCACCAGACCTTGCACTAACTGACTACCACTTCTTCTAGGCTTTGGAGCACTTCTTGCAAAGAAAATATTGAATTCTCAACAAACTGTGGAAAATGCCTTTCGTGATTTCATGGCCACTCACTCTCCAGGCTTCTTCGCTGGTGGCATAAACAAGCTACCATTAAGACGGCAAAACTGTGTTAATAGCTGAGGCGCATACTTTGATTAATTGTTGTTTGAGATATAATAAACTAAACTTTTGACTTGAAATCAGACATTTCATATTTAATGACCTGATACATTGTTGTTAACTATAGTCACCCTACTCTGCTACTGAACATTAGAACTTACTCCTTCTATCAGACTGTATGTTTGTACCCATTAACCAACCTCTCTTTATCCTCCTCCTTCCCACCCCTCCCACCACACCCTTCTCAGACTCTGGTTTCTATTATTCTACTCTCTATCTTCATAAGTTAAACTTTTAAAACTCCCACATCAGAGTGAGAACATGCATTATTTGTCATTCTGTGCTTGGTTTATTTCACTAACACAATGATCTCCAATTTTACCTATGTTGCTGCAAATGACAGGATTTCTTTCTTTTTTATAGCTGAGTAGTATTCCATTATGTATACGTACTACATTTTCTTTATCCATTCATCTGTTGATGGACATGTAGGTTGATTCCATATCTTTGCTACTGTGAACAGTGCTATAATAAACATGGCAGTGCAAGTATCCCTTTGATATACTGATTTCCTTTCCTTTGGATAAATACTCAGTGGTGGGATTGCTGGATCACATAGTAGTTCTATTTTCAGTTTTTTGAGGAAACCCCATACAATTTTCCATAATGGCTGTACTAGTTTATATTAATATTCCCACCAATAGTGTGTAAGAGTTCCCTTTTCTTTGCATTCTCACTAGCATCTGTTTGTTGGGAATTGTATTCTTGGCTGCCATTTTTTTTAGTACTTCGAAGATATGCCATTCTCTCCTGACCTTAAAGTTTCTGCTGAGAAATCCACTGTTAGTCTGAGTGGGGTTCCCTTATATGTGACTAGATGCTTTTCTGTTTCTGTTTTTAGAATTCTCTCTTTGTCTTTGACTTTTGACTGTTTAACCATAATATGCTGTGGAGAATACCTTTTTGGGTTGCATCTATCTGGGGATCTTTGTACTTTTTTATCTGGATGCTTAAATCTCTTGCTTGGGGATCTTGATGCTTTTTGTATCGGATGGTTAAATGTCTTGCTAGACTTGGGAATTTTCAGATATTATTCCATTAAATTGATTTTCTATGCCTTTGGTTTCCTCTTCACCTTCTGGAACACCCAAAATCCAGATATTTGGTCACTTTATAGTATCCCACATATCTTACGGGCTTTCATTCATTATTTCTTTTTTTTTTTTTTTTTTTTATCTGACAGGGTTATTTTAAAAGACCATCATCAAATTTTGAAATTCTTTCTTCTGCTTGATCTAGACTACTGTTGAAGCTCTCAAATGTACTTTTTATTATATTCATTGAATTCTTTCATTCCAGGATTTCTATTTCATTCTTTTTTCATGATATCTATCTCTTTAGTGAATTTCTCATTCATATCCTGAATTGTTTTTCTGATTTCTTTTTTTTTTTGAGACAGAGTCTTACTCTGTTGCCCAGGCTAGAGTGACATGGTGTCAGCCTAGCTCACAGCAACCTCAAACTCCTGGGCTCAAGCAATCCTCCTGCCTCAGCCTCCTGAGTACCTGGGACTACAGGCATGCACCACCATGCCTGGCTACTTTTTTCTATATATATTTTTAGCTGTCCATATAATTTCTTTCTATTTTTAGTAGAGACGGGATCTTGCTCTTGCTCAGGCTGGTCTCGAACTCCTGAGCTCAAGCAATCCTCCCACCTCGGCCTCCCAGAGTGCTAGGATTACAGGCATGAGCCACCACACCCAGCCTTCTGATTTCTTTATATTGTTTATCTGTCTTCCCTTGTATCTCACTGAGCGTCTTTATTTAACTATTTATTTATTTAGAGATAGAGTCTTACTCTGTTACCTGGGCTAGAGTGTAGTGGCATCATCATAGCTCACTGCAACCTCAAATTCCTGGGTTCATGGAATCCTCCTGCCTCAGCCTCCTGAATAGCTGGGACTACTGGCACACACCATCACACCCAGATAATTTTTCTATTTTTTATAGAGATGGAGTCTTGCTATGTTGCTCAGGCTGGTCTCAAACTCCTGGCCTCAAACAATCATCCCACCTTGACCTCCCAAAGTGCTAGGATTACAGGCATGAGGCATCATGCTAAGCCTCACTGAACCTCTTCAATATCACTATTTTCTATTATTTTTCTGGCATTTCATGAATTTATTTTTCATTGTAATCTATTGCTAGAGAATTATTTTGTTCCTTTGGAGGTGTCACATTTTCTTGCTTTTTTATGTTTGTTTTGTCCTTACATCTATATTTGTACATGTGGTATAACAGTTGCTTCTTACAATTTTTTGGATTAGCTTTTGTAGGGGAACACTTTTTCAAGCATGTATATATGGTGTTGGTTGAGTAGGGCACTTTGGCTTTGATTCTGGATGTGTGCAGTAGTATAGTCTCTGTATGATTTCGGGTATAAACAGCATCAGTGGTATCTGTTATTTTCTCAGTGGTTTAGGCTGCAATTGTTAATGGAAGCTCTGGTGAGGTTTTGTTGGGGACAGAAAAGTCATGTTGGCCAGTCCTTGGGCCCCTGTGGTGGCAGTGGCAGGACAAGCATCCTGTCTTTTGGTCCCTGGGTGGTATATGTGGGTATCAGTGTTGGTGGGTCTAAGCAGGCTGATTCTTAGGCCTGCAGGTAGCTTGCATGGGTGCCAGCAGTGGGTGGCAATGGTAGGCAGGGTGAGTGGATGGGTCTTTGATCCCCTGAGCAGCATGTGTGGCATGGACAATGGCAATAGCAGTGACTGGACAACCCTTGGGCTTTCAAGCTGCTCATGCTGGTAACAGCAATGGCTGCAATGGGCTAGGTGTGCCATTCCCCAGGCCTCCAGCTGGCATCTGTGGGTGGCTGCCAGCTGTGGTCATAATGGCAGCCTGGGTGGGCCTGTTTCTGGGCCCGTGGGAGGAGTGCACAGATGCCAGTTGTGGTGGATGTGGTGGGCTGATCTCCAGGCCCCTGGTAGAGTGCTTGGGTGGCAGGGGTGGCAGTGGGGAAGGCCAGTCCTTAGGGCATGTGCAAGTGTATGGCAACCCTGCTGTGGCAGGTGGGGTTGGGGTTGCTGCCAGTGGCTGCAGCTATAGGTAGGTGGCTCTCAGGCCTTGGGAAGCACATGCTTTGGACTGTGGTGGTGATGGCACCAGCAATAGCAGTGGGGAAAGCTATTCCTCAGAGCACATGCAAGTGCATGGTGGCCCTACTTCTGGGGGAGGTGCGTTGCTGCCATGGGCACCTGCCTCGGTGCCTGGCAGCAGTGGTGGCAGCAGTAGCAGTAGGAAAGCCAGGTCTTCAGGGCACATACAAATGTGCGGTAGCCCTATTCTGGGCGTGGGGGGTGGGGGTGCGGTTTGCTGTCAGTGACAGCAGCCACAGGCAAGCAAGTTTCTGGATCTGGAGAACATGTGCTTTGTCTCCCCCTTTTTTTTTCAGGGGCAGCCTCCCCGGTGTGGGGCACTGCCCATTTCCTGGGGTACAAGATACTGTGTATGCTAGAGTGCTAAGGACCCTGTACCTTGCTGGGTACAACAGGCACAGAACCACTGCAGCTCTATGGGTGGATGAAGGGGGATGTCAATGCGGCTCCAGGGATGTGGAGATGCAGGGCCTGCTGGCCCCAAGAGCAGGATGTAGTCTGGTGGGGGCTGGGCTCTCAAAATTGTTCTGTGCTGCAGCTACTTAAGTCTTGGGGGTGTATGAGACCCACTGTCAATTACCTCTCTGGAGTAATGCCATCATGCAGTCTCTAGGCAGCTCCCTGTGCTATTCTCAGGGCCTTTGAGGATCTCTGTGGCTAGGGTTACAGGGGTTTACAGTGGGAATGTGGACGGCTGGGGATCTCTCCTTACCCTTTGCTCACACTGGGGAGCCTCTCCAGGCGCCCAGATAATCCCAGTCAAGCCAGCTGCCTTGCTTCCCGCTCCTTCTGCTCCTGTGCCTCAGGTGTTTCCTGTCACTTCTCTGTTGAATTCCAGTGTTCTCTCTTAGATGCTCTATTCTAAGTGTGATTATCTACTCTTTTAGTTCCTCTTTGTGGAGGAGGCGAGTGCCAGATGCATCTAGGCAGCTATGTTGAAGACTTCTCCTCTGATACTTTATGTTTTTAACTTTTCACACACTTAAATAGGGAAGCACATTGGATTAATAACATGGGTATTGTGTTTGAGGCATTGCTCTATCAATTTCTGGTTGTGTGAGTCTGGGGAAGTCATTTTTCCTCTCTGCGTCTTGATTTCCCCATCTGTAAAATTAGGATAATAATAGAGTCATTCCAAGGATTAAACAAATTAAATTTAACAATTGTGAAGATCCTAGACCAGTTCTTGGCACATAGTAAATTCACACTAAAATATAGCTGTTATTCTTATTAAATCTTTGATAAATATCTCATTAATTTTGTTTATAATTTGTAAAAAATAGAATTCTGGGTAGTATTGAATAAATTTATAAATGATCTCTGGAGAACTAGTACCTTTACCAAATCGAGGCTCCCATGAAGGACCTAGGATTTTTTTTACATCGTTCATTGGAATTTTGTCATTTTATTAGTATGAGTCTTATACTTTTCTGGTTTTCTCTTGTTAATTCTTGAGTATTTCATAATTTTCTATTGTTATTGAGAATAAGAGTAATTTTTGTTGTTATTATGAAAGAGGATTTTTCATTACAGTTGCTAACTGGTTATTGCTGGTATAAAGGAAAGTATGTGATTGTTTTTATGCATACCTTATTAATAGTGACTTCACTGTACCCTTTATTAGTTCTAATAGTTTACTTTTTTGAAGTCTGTTGTGTAATCTGCTTCTTCCCTTCTAACATTCATTATTCATTTCTTTTTATCTTCTTATTACACCAGATAAAGTATGTAGAACAATGTGGAGGCAGTGACATCCTTGTCTTGGTTCTGATTTCAATATATATAGGGCATTGAGTATTATCATGGCATTGCATTGGATTCTGACATTTCCCTTTGTATTGATAAAGATGTTTCCATTTTTTGGCTTTTCAGGTATTGCAATCAGGAATAGTTGTTGGAATTTATCAGATGGTCTTTTTGGCATCTAATGGGATGACTATTTTAAATTTTTAAAATCTCATCCAACTAGTTAGTGTAATTAACTTACTTATGTTCAACCATTCTTATATTCCTAAATTAAAGTCTATTTGGTTATGGTATATTGTTGTCTTAATGTTCTGTTGGTTTTAATTTGATAATAATTAGGATATCTACATCTAAAATAATAAGTGACATTGAATTTGTATTATGTTCACCAGATTTTGGTACAAGCATTAAAAAAAGCCTTTCAAAATTATCTGAGAAATTTTTTCTGTAATCTGGAATAATTTAAATAATGTAATAATTACCCATGGTTCCTGAAAGTTGGAGATTCTACTAAGTGAAGTATCCCAAGAATGGAAAAATAAACACCACATGTACTCACCATCAAATTGGTTTCACTGATCATCACCTAAGAGCACATTTAGGAGTAACATTAATTGGGTGTTGGGCAGATGTGGGTGGGGGAGGGGATGGACACGTTTGAAGCTCTGACTTGAGGTGGGGTTGGGGGGAAAGTGCAATATACGTAACCTAAACTTTTGTACCCCCACAGTATGCTGAAATAATAATTAAAAAATAAATAAATAAAAATAATTTTTTTGGTGATTGATCTTTGATAGACTTTTTGAATTCTATGACTACCATTCTATTTACATTGTTGCCTTTTGAATCAATTTTGAAAATCTATAGTTTCCTAGAAAGTAGTCCACTTTAATTTTCAATGGCATAAAGTTGTGTATACCATTTTCTTATAACTTATCTCTTCTGCATCCATATTGGATAGTTTCATTTTCTTTTTTTCTTGGTCGGTATTGTAAGATTTTTATATAGCCATTTTTATTTTTTTAAATGAAACCATTGGTTTTACTAATTATATCTACCTTTATGTTTTTAAAATTAATATATTACTTTCTGCTTTGTTTAAATTGATTTCATTATACTTTAGTTTCTCACTTTTTTTCTAATTCAGCATTTTAAATTAAATGTGTTATATATTTTCAATCTTTCTTCTTTAATAATGAAATTATTTAAGGCTTTGGTTTTTTTTTTTCCCATGTTCCCCCATTCACAATACAGACCAGGCACAGAGCCTGGGCTAGGGTGTACATGGGGTAGCTTTACTCTGCCTCCTCTTTCTATACAGGCCGTGTAAGAACACAGCCTGTGGTAAGCACTGGGAGGCCAAGGCTTTGGGTTGTCTTCTGAGTATAACTTTTTTATTACATCATATAGGTTTTGATAATTTTCTGTAGCCTTCAAAGTGTCTGTAATTCAGTTTTTATTTCCTCTGGATGTTTAAAAATTCATAGTTACCTTTTTATTATTAATTTCTAGTGTTATTTTTAAATTGTGGTCAGGCAATGTAGCATGTATGATTTTAGAAGTATTTACCTCTTCTTTGAGGCTAATCAATTTTGGAAATGTTTTAACAACATTTAAGAAAACATTGTATTCATTCTATTAATTATCTCTATTAAAATGCTAGTGAAATATAATATTTAAATCCATATTTATGTATCTATTTGATCTTATCAAATTCTGAGAGAGATGTGTTAAAATTTCCCATATGGTTATAGTTTTATGAAATTCCCTGTGTATTTTTAGTAGATATATAAAAAAATAAAAACAAAAACAAATTATGCTCCTATATATTTTAAAGACAAAAGGTAATATTGTGTTATCTTCTTTGTAATTTTACCCTTAATCATTATTAAATATCCCTTTGTGTCCCATTTAATCCTTTTTGGCCTATGGTCAACTTTGAAAGTATTAATAATCTGATTTTCCTGTTTTTATTTTAATTGACTTTGCCTGGTATATCTTCTCCCATACTTTTATGACTAACCTTTTTGTGTGCATTTATTTTTATGTATTCCTTTGGTAAAGCTAGATTTTAAAAAATTATTTAAAAATTATTTAGTATAAGAGTTTCTATTTTTTATTATAATAAAGAAAACCATTCCATTTGCATTTTTTATAATAGTTTATTTGCTCCCTATTCTTCCCATCTTTAGAAAATATTTTCTGGCCAGACATGGTGGCTTACACCTGTAATCCCAGCACTTTGGGTTGCCAAGACAGGAGGATCGCTTGAAGCTAGGTGTTTGAGAACAGCCTGGGCCACATAGCGAGATCCCAACTCTATGAAAACTAAAAAAATCAGCCAACCTTGTCCAGTTTTTTAATTCTTTAGAGTGATTGTAAGCTCTACTTCCTATTTCTATTCCATTTGCTTACGTTTTAAATTATTAGCAACCATATTTGAACCTGTATTTCTCAAATTCAATAATAACTTTGTCTTTGCCTCCAACTTCACCCTCAGTAGATGAGAGATTTATTATGTTTTCCTTCATCCCTTGCTCCCTCTCACTGGTATTGATGGCTTAATCTGTAAAATGAGCTCCAGATAATTATTGCACTTCCCCTTATGTTATGACTCTTCTATTTTAAGAAATATTTCTTGACAGAGGAATTACATTTCTTGACATCATGATAAAGAGTGATTTGTGTTTAACTAAAAGTATACTGGTTTCATTGTTCATCATTATCTTTATTTTATCTTCTCCTATGTTTAGGCATTTACTGAGATTTAATATCAATTTTGCTAGAATATATCAATGTGTCATTTTTTAAACCTGTTGCTGGAGATTTGGCTAATAATTTTGCTGCATTTGCTTAATCTGTTTTTGAAATATTTTAATATAAATTATAGACATGATAACATTTCACTTGTATTTAGTTTCTATATGCATTGCTAACAAAAAGGATTTTTCCTACATAACCACATTACCATTCGATTGTTAGTTATTAAGATAATGCTGCTATGAATATTTGTATACAAGCTTTTGCGTGGAAATAAGCTTTCAGTTTTCTTGGGTATATACCTACGAATGGAATTGCTGGGTCATCTGGTAATTCTACGTTTAACCATTTAAAAAACTGCCAGACTGTTTTCATAAGGGGCTACATTTTACATATCTACTAGCGGTGTATGAGTGTTCCAATTTCGCTACATCCTCAACAACACTTCAAATTGTTGTCTTTTTGATTAAAGCCATTCTAGTGGGTGTGAAGTGGTATGTTATTGTGATCTGTATTTGCATTTCCCTGGTGGCTAATGATGTTGAGCATACTATTATGTGTCTATTGTTCATTTGTGTATTTTCTCTGCAGAAATGTTTATTTAGATTCTTTGTTCATTTAAAAAATTGGGTTGTCTTTTTATTATTGAGTTGTAATAGTTTTTTTATAAGTCCCTTGTCAGATACATGATTTGCAAATATATTTTTCACATTCTGTGGGTTTTCTCTTTACTTTCTTTTTAATTAATTTTAGTTTAAAGTTTAATTTTATTTGGAATTCACACATTATAATTGTACATATTTATGGGGTACAGTGTGATGTTTCCATAAATGTATACATTGTATAATGATCAAATCATAGTAATTAGCTTATCCCTCGACTCAAACATTTATTATTTCTTTGTTGTAAGAATATTCAAAATCCTTTCTTCCAGTTATTTTGAAATATACAATACAATATTGTTAACTATAGTCACCTTCATGTGCAGTACAACACCAGAAATTATTCCTTTTCTTTATCAGCAATTTTATACCCGTTGACCAATTTCTCCTCATCCCCTCCTCCCTCTTACCTTCTGTAGCTGCTAATAACCACTATTTCACACTGTTCCACTGATATATGTGTCTGTTTTTATGTCAGTGCCATGCTGATTTTGCTACTATAGCTTTGTAGTATATTTTGAACTCAGATAGTGTGATGTCTCCAGCTTTGTTCTTTTTGCTCAGGATGGCTTTGGCTATTCAGGGTCTTTTGTGGTTTTGTATAAATTTTAGGATTGCTTTTTCTATTTCGAGGGAGAATGTAATTGGTATTTTGATACGGATTGCATTGAATCTGTAAATTGCTTTGGGTAGAATTGTCATTTTAACAATATTAATGCTTCTAATCCATAAGCATGGAATATCTTTCGCTTTCTTCTGTGTCCTCTTTAATTTCTTTCCTCAATGTTTTATAGTTTTCCTTGTATGGATCTTTCACTTCCTTGGTTAAATTGATTCCTAGGTATTTTACATTTTTTGTAGCTGTTGTAAGCTGGATTGATTTCTTTATTTCTTTTTCAGATTGTTCACTTTTGACGTATATAAATGCTGCTGAGTTTTGCATGTTGATTTTGTATCCTGCAACTTTTCTGAATTTGTTAATTCTAACAGTTTTTGGTAGAGTGTTTAGGTTTTTCTAAATATAAGATCATGTCATCTGTGAACAAGGCTATTTTGGCTTCTTCCTTTCTGCTTTGGGTGCCATTTATTTCTTTCTCTTGCCTAATTGTTCTGGTTAGGACTTCCAGTATTCTGTTTAATAAAGGTGGTAAAAGTGGACATCCTTATCTTTTCCCACATATCAGAGGAAAGGTTCTCAGTGAGTCCCTGACTGGGCAAACTGACTTGAACCTTCTCGTTACTGACTTTTGTTGCTTCCTGTCACTTTTCTGGTGAATCCTAGCATTGTCTCCTAGATCATCTGTTCAAAATATGAGTATCTGCTTACTATTCTTGTTCCCCTCTGTGGAGGAGACACATACTATCTACATCTAATTGGTGACCTTGATCCCTTCTCCAATTTACTTCTTGTTTCTTGATGATTTTAGGACCCTCCTTTTGTACATGACCTTTGAGAGTTTGATTATTATATGCCTTGGGAGAGTCTTATTTTGGGCAAATCTCTTTGGCATTCTGTGACTTTCCTGTACCTGGATATTCATCTCTTTTTCAAGCTTTGAAAAATTTTCTGTTATTTCTTTTTTTTTTAAAATCAACTCTTGCTTTTTATTTCAACATATTATGGGGGTACAAAAGTTTAGGTTACATATATTGCCCTTGCCCCCCCCCAATCAGAGCTTCAAGCGTGTCCATCCCCTAGACAGTGGGCATCACACTCATTATGTATCTATACACCCACCCCCTCCCCCCCACATCTGCCAGACACCTGATTAATGTTATTCCTAAATGTGCTCTTAGGTGATGATCAGTGAAACCAATTTGATGGTGAGTACATGTGGTACTTATTTTTCCATTCTTAGGATACTTCACTTAGTAGAATGGGTTCCAGTTCTATCCAGGAAAGTACAAGAGGTGCTATATCACCATTATTTCTTATAGCTGAGTAGTACTTCATGGTATACATATACCACATTTTATTAATCCACTCATGTGTTGAGGGGCACTTGGGTTGTTTCCACATCTTTGCAATTATTAATTGTGCTGCTATAAACATTCGAGTGCAGATGTCTTTTTTATAGAATGTCTTTTGTTCTTTTGGGTAGATGCCCAGTAATGGGATTGCTGGATCAAATGGTAGGTCTACTTGTATCTGTTTAAAGTATTTCCATAATGCTTTCCACAGAGGTTGCACTAGTCTGCAGTCCCACCAGCAGTGTATGAGTGTTCCTGTCTCTCCATATCCACACCAACATTTATTGTTTTGGGACTGTGGCTATCCAGTTTTCCCAGCACCATTTATTGAATAAGGATTCTTTTCCCCAGTGTATGTTTTTGTCTGCATTGTCAAAGATTAGATGGCTATATGAGGATGGTTTTATATCTGGATTCTCAGTTCTGTTCCACTGGCCTGTGTCCCTGTTCTTGTGCCAATACCAAGCTGATTTAAGTAGAAGACTGAAACAGGACCCACATTTTTCACCTTTGACAAAAATCAGATCACAGTGGATAACAGACTTAAACTTAAGGTGCGAAACTATTAGAATTCTAGAAGAAAATGCGTTATTTCTTTGAATCAGCTTTATACCCCTTGTTCTTGCTCAACTCTCTGTCAAACACCAATAATTCTTAGATTTGGTTTTTTGAGGTAATTTCCTGTATCTTATAGTTGATCTTTGTTCATTTTTATCCTTCCCCACCCTCAATTGTGTATATTCAAATAGGCTGTCTTTGAGTTCACTGATTCTTTCCTTTGCCTGATCCACTCTCATGTTGACAGCCTCTATTGAATTTTTCAGTTCAGCAAATGTATTTCTCAGTTTCAAAATTTATTTTTTTGTATTATTTTAATCTCTTTGTTAAATTTCTCTGACAAATTTCTGAATTGCTTTTCTCTGTTTTTTTTGAGATTATTGACATTCTTTAAAATTTTTATTTTGAATTCTTGTTCAGAGAGTTCATGTATTACCATATTGTTAGGGTCAGTCACTGATTCCTTGCTTTGTCCATTTGGGGAGGTCATTTCCCTGTTTGCTGCTGTTTCTTGTAGATGTACATCTATGCCTTTGCATTGAAGGATTATTTATTTATTCCTTCTTTGTCTGGCTTCTTTTATTTTGTATTGGATATTTTTACTTAGAAATTCTTTGTAATTTACCTGTTGATTTTCTTTTCTCCCCACCCTAGGTTCTTGTCTGCTTTTTGGCACTAGATGGCACCTTAAGTCCAGGTTTCTCCCAAATCTAATAAACAATGAGTGCTACCTATCCCAAATGGGAGAGGTTTCAAAGGGGTTTTCTTGGCAGTGTGGCAGTGTGGCTGGCTAAGGGTTCATTCTTAGGGGACCTGTGGGACAAACGTTCTATAGCGTTATAGCATTTTAAAAGTGAACAGTCACTCTGATTTGGCTTCTCCTTTAGCAAAGTTGCAGTGCAGAGTTTTGAGGGCTGTGGATGATAGTTTTACCTCTCCATTTTTGTCTCTGGATTTCCTCATGAATATTTTTCCCTTCAAGTACTCCTGATGCTTCCTGTGGGTTAAGACAGGAACAGGTCTCCTGCCAGGGAACCCAAAATGGCGGAGAAGCTTATTGCCCACCTCAATCTCACTATCTCTAGTACAGAATCTGTGACTCAGGGAAAATTTTTCACATACTTGGTGCCAGGCAGGTTGAGGGGAGGGGCATCATTGATATGGAAGTCTGATTCTCTTACCATCTTCTCAGAGATTTTCACTTCTCCATGGCCCCAGGAACTGTCTCATCTTCATATTTGAGTTCTGGGGTATTGATAATCTCAGTGCTGTATATATTTTTTTGTTTTTCTGTGAGGGAGCAGTGAAAGCAGCTTGCTTCTATGCCACCATTTTGGAATTAGAAGTCCTCCTTTAATTTTGTTCAACAATGTTTTGTAGTTTTCAGTGTGAGGTTTTGTACTTCTTTTGTTACATGTATCCTTAAGTATTTTATTTTTTTTGTGGAATTGTTTTAAGTGGAATTGTTTTCTTAATTTAATTTTCAGATTATTCATTGCAAGTGTGCAGAAATTCACGTGATATTTGTATATCTATATTTATCTTGAAAGATTTCTAAATTTCCTTGTTAGCTCTAGTAGTTTTTTGGTGAATTCTTTATGGCTTCTTCTATATAAGATCATATCATCTGTCAATACAGTTTTACCTCTTCCTTTCCAATTTGGATGCATTTATGTCCTTCCCTTGCCTAATTTCCCTGGCTAGAATTCCAGTATAACGTTGAATAGAACTGGTGAGAGCAGACCACCTTGTCTTGTATTTGATCAGAGGGGAAGAGCATTCAGTCTTTCACCATTAAGTATGGTGTTAGCTGTGGATATTTTCCCTTCATATAAAAATACATTAAACGTGGAAAATTCTCCTTTTATCCACTTTACATATGCAAGTATAGACCATGGGGTTTGGGAAACACTTTCAACTATGTGACTCTATATTTAGTCATGATAACATTGCAAGCCATGGAGTGAGGGAGATGCTAAACATTCCTGTGACGGTTTTCCCTCCATATCACTCACATATGTAGAGAATGATACCAGAAACCAGGTTTTCTGAGAGTTCACTCTGTAAGGGCATAAAAGTATTATTCTTTTCCCTAGCCTGGGCAATAAAGAATTCCTCAATTTTTATGGAACAATCTTCCAAGTTGGCTTTTTAAAAATGACCTACCCTCTTCTGAAAGTGATAATACTCACCTTGAAAAAAACAGTAAACCTTTATCCAGTGAAGGTGTACCACTTTTCCTAACTCATGAGTCATGTTTTTCTTTTTTCTTTTTAATTATTATGGGTACATAATAGTTGTATAACTTTATAGCCAACATGTGATGTTTTGATACAGGCATACAGTGTGAATTAAACCCAGGTAACGGGGGTATCCATCACCTCAGGCATTTATCAGTTCTTTGTGTCAGGAATATTTCAATTCCACTCTTTTAGTTATTTTGAAGTATACCGTAACTTATTGTTGATTATAGTCACTTTGTTGTGCTATCAAATATTGTTCATTCTACCTATCTAATTATATTTTTGCACCCATTAACCATCCCCACTTTATTCCCACCTCCTCACTATACTTCCTAGCCTCTAGTAACCACCATTCTACTCTCTGTCTCCATGAAATTAGTTGATTTTAATATTTAGCCCTCATATATGAGTGAGAACATGTGATACTTGTCTTCCTGTATTTGGCTTATTTCATGTAGCATAATGTTCTCCATTTCCATCCATGTGGTTGCAAATGGCAGGATTTCATTCTTTTTTTGTGGCTATATATATAATATTCCATTGTGTATATGCACCACAATTTCTCTAGTGATTGATAGATGCTTAGGTTGATTCCAAATCTTGGCTACTGTGAATAATGCTGAAATAAACATGGGAGTGCACATATCTTTTTGATATACTGATTTCCCCTCCTTTGGATGAATACTCAGCAGTGAGATTGCTTGGTCATATGGTAGTTCTATTTTCAGGTTTTTTACAAAATACTATTTTCTTTGTGTATTTTAATTTCAAAATATTAAGGGGGTACACATGTTTTAGGTTACATGGATTGTTTTTGTGATGCTCCAGTTCTGGCTATAGGTATGTCTGTCACCCAAATAGTATTCATAGTATCCATTAGGTTGGGTTATCTCCCTCCCCTTCTCACCCCTCGTTGCTTTTTGCTGGGTTTGACTTCTCTCCGTGCACTAGTGTGCTCATTGGTTAGTTCCAATTTAATAGTGAGTACATGCGGTGTTTGTTTTTCCATTCTTGTGATACTTCACTTAAGAGAATGGTCTCCAGTTCCATGCAGATTGTTGCAAAAGGTATTAATTCATCTTTTTTTATGGCTGAGTAGTACTCCATGGTGTACATACAGCACATTTTATTAATCCACTAATGGATTGATGGACACTTGGGTTGCTTCCACATCTTTGCAATTGTGAATTGTGCTGTAATAAACATTCAAGTGTAGGTGTGTTTTTGATAAAATGACTTCTTTTCCTTTGGGTAAATACCCGGTAGTGGAATTGATGGATGGATGGTAGGTTTATTTTTATTTCTTTGAGGAATCTCCATACTGTTTTCCATACAGGTGATACTAATTTGCAATCCCACCAACAGTGTATAAGTGTTCCTTTTTCTCTGAATCTATGCCAGCATCTATTGTTTTTGAACTTTTTAATAAAGGCCATTCTAACTGGGGTAAGGTGATCTTGTATCTGGATGTCTGTGTCTCTGGCCATACCAGGGAAATTTTCCTCAATAATTCCCTCTAATAGATTTTCCATGCTTTTAGCTCTTTCTTCTTCTTCCTCAGGGATATCTATAATTCATATGTTAGTTCACTTTGCATCATCCCATATCTCTCTGAGTGATTGTTCCACCTTTTTTGTTCTCTGCCTCTTTGAATGACTGGGTTATCTTGAGAGCCTTGTCTTCAAGCTCTGAGATTCTTTCTTCTCCTTGGTGTAGTCTGTTGTTAATGGTTTCTGCTGTGTTTTCAAATTCCCTAAATGACTCTTTCATTTCTTTGATTTCTATTATATCCTTCCTTATGTTCTCTAGCTCTTTAGTGACTTTTTAATTAATTTCCTGAAATATTTTTTTGGCTTCTTTTTGTTGGTTTTCAACTTTCTCTTCAATTACATTCAGCTTATTTGCCATCCATATTCTGAATTCCATTTCTGTCATTTCTACAATTTCCTCGTAGTTTATGTTTGCTACTGTGGCTCCATTGTGATCCCTTGGGGGTGTCAATCTGTTTTGACTTTTCATGTTGCTAGGGTTCTTTTGCTGGTTTTTTGTCATCTGAAATCTCTTTTCTTGACTCAGGGCTAATAGGTTTGAAGGGCACATGTTCTTTGCTGGGAACTCTCCTGCTTAATTAGAAGAAGGGGAGATCCCTAAATGGTGCATTTTCTCCCCCTACTCTGGAATATTGAGGTGGCAGGGGAGGGGCATGTGTACTAGAAGTCTGTAAATGCACTTGTTCTGATCTGATCTGTTCACCTGTAATTGTGTCTGTTGAAGTCTGTGCTGGATGCTGTTTTTGCTGGGTGTTGGGCTCTTCACCAGATAGTTGTAGGATGTTTGAGTTGGGAGCTGGTCAAGACCTTCTTCACTGAAACTGGTGTTGTGGGGATTGCTCTGCCCATGGTTGCCACACAGAAGTGACAGTGACAGCTGGGTGAGGCTATACAGGAAATGGCTGTGAGTTCCTGGGCTGTGGGCATTTGCTCAAACCAGTTCCCAGTGCACTGGTGGCTTAAGGCTGGGAGGTCCCTGGCAGAGCATTGGACTTTGGATCAGTTCTCTGGGGAGTTCATTACATTCCCAGCAAAAAATTGGGTTCCTCAGGCAGGGGTCATTGCAAAGGACGAAAAAATAGTAGGAAATAGAAATAATAATAATACACAGAGGCAAAAATATAGTGTATAAAGAATAGATTTATGAAGATGAACAAAGGAGGGTACTCGGAGGATTACACAGCTTTCCTGTTAGGTGTGCAACAGTGACTGAAGTTTTACATAGGTATTTATAGTGTAGGTACAGTGTTGGTTGTCAGGGGTAACAGGATTTACATAATAACAGGTAGTTCAGTTTAGGTCCAAAGTCTTCCAGAAGCCTTCTACAGATCCCTTAATTAACTCCATCTATGTGAACAAATGGTTACAAAATCTTTTTAGGACAAACTTCTAAGTTTTAAGATAAAGGTATCACTTTAGCAAAAATAGAGACATCGTGGCTCTGGTTATTGTGTATTAGAACAGAGATTTCAGAAGTCAAGTATGAGTTGTCCCTTATGTTAATTACTTTAACCACATGGGTCTGTCTGGGCCCTGGCACTTGCTTGGGCAGCAAGTTTTTTTTTTATCAGCTCCCATCTCTGGCGGCCTGTCTTTTTTTTTTCATTTCAGCTTATTATGGGGGTACAAAAGTTCAGGTTATGTATATTGCCCATGCCCCCCCCCGACTCAGAGCTTCAAGTGTGTCCATTCCCCAGACAGTGCACATACCACTCATTATGTAGGTATACACCCATTCCCTCCCCCACCCACATCTGCCCGACACACAATTGGTGTTATTCCCAAATGTGCACTTAGGTGATGATCAGGGAAACCAATTTTCTGGTGAGTACATGTGGTGCTTATTTTTCCATTCTTGGGACACTTCATTTAGTAGAATGGGTTCCAACTCTTTCCAGGAGAACATAAGAGATTCTATATCACCATTATTTCTTATAGCTGAGTAATACTCCATGGTATACATATACCACATTTTACTAATCCACTCATCTATTGATGGGCATTTGGGTTGTTTCCACATCTTTGCAATTGTGAATTGTGCTGCTATAAACATTCGGGTGCAGATGTCTTTTTTATAGAATGTCTTTTGTTCTTTTGGGTAGATGCCCAGTAATGGGATTGCTGGATCAAATGGTAGGTCTACTTGTATCTGTTTAAGGTTTCTCCATATTGCTTTCCACAGGGGTTGCACTAGTTTGCAGACCCACCAGCAGTGTATGAGTGTTCCTGTCTCTTTGCATCCACGCCAACATGTATTGTTATGGGACTTTTTGATAAAGGCCATTCTCACTGGAGTTAAGTGATATCTCATTGTGGTTTTGACTTGCATTTACCTGATGATTAGAGATGTTGAGCATTTTTTCATATGTTTGTTGGCCATTCTTCTATTTTCTTTTGAAAAATTTCTATTCATGTTCTTTGCCCACTTTTTGATAGGGTTGTTTGATTTTTTCTTGCTGAGTTTCCTGAATTCTAAATAGATTCTAGTTATCAGTCCTTTATCAGATGTATAGCATGCAAAAATGTTTTCCCATTCTGTAGGTTGTCTGTTTGCTCTTGTGACTGTTTCTCTGGCTGTGCAGAAGCCTTTCAATTTAATCAGGTTCCATTTATTTATTTTTGTTGTTGCTGTGATTGCCTTTGGGGTCTTCTTCATAAATTCTTTGCCTATTCCAATGTCTATAAGAGTCTTTCCCACATTTTCTTCTAGAATTCTAATAGTTTCACACCTAAGGTTTAAGTCTGTTATCCACCGTGATTTGATTTTTGTGAGAGGTGAAAGGTGTGGATCTTGTTTCAGTCTTCTACATTTGGCTATCCAGTTTTCTCAGCACCATTTATTGAATAAGGATTCTTTTCCCCAGAGTATGTTTTTGTCTGCTTTGTCAAAGATTAGATGGGCATATGAGGATGGTTTTATATCTGGATTTTCTGTTCTGTTCCACTGGTGTCCCTGCACTTGTGCCAACACCATGCAATTTTAATAACCACAGCCTTGTAATATAGTTTGAAGTCTGGAAATTAATACCTCCCATTTTGTTCTTATTGCCTAAAATTGCTTTTCCTAAATGGGGTCTTCTGTAGTTCCATACAAAGTGTATAATTATTTTTTCTATATCTGTGAAAAATGATGTTGGTAATTTAATAGAGATTGCATTGAATCTTAGATCACTTTGGGTAGTATAGACATTTTAACAATGTTGATTCTTCTGATCCACGAGCATGGTATGGTTTTCCACCTGTTTACATGCTCTGCAATTTCCTTCCTCAGTGTTTCATAGTTCTCCCTGTAGAGGTCCTTTACCTCCTTAGTTAAATATATTCCTAGGTATTTTCTTTCCTGCTATTGTGAAGGGTATTGAGTCCTTAATTTGGTTCTCCATTTGACTGTTATTGGCATACATGAATGCCTCTGATTTGCATGTATTGATTTTGTATCCTGAGACTTTACTGAATTCATTTATCAATTCCAGGAGTCTCTTGGTTGAATCCTTGGGGTTTTCTAGATATAATATCATATCATTAGCAAGAGTGAGAGTTTGATCTCTTCTGTCCCTATTTGGACACCCTTGATTCTGCTCTCTTGCCTGATAGCTCTCGCAAGGACTTCCAGTACTATGTTGAAAAGTAATGGGGACAGTGGGCAGCCTTGTCTGGTTCCAGTTCGAAGTGGGAATGCTTTCAATTTTTCCCCATTCATGTTGGCTGTGGGTTTGTCATATATGGCTTGTATCATGTTTAGATAGGCTCAGGCGGCCTGTCTTTATTGATCAGTTCCCCATCCCGTGGCTCCATATAAAACCTGCTTTGTCTTTCAAAGCAGGTGAGAACCACAGACTTGAGACTACAACATCACCTTAAAAAGTAGCTACTACTGACCATTGAGACGCCCTCCTGAGATGAGACAAGTTTTAATATGTGAACTAACATATTCATATTTTCCTTCAGGACAAAGTCTTACAAAACTCCTAAAATCATTTCTGTCTCTAAAAATATAGGAAACATTTCCATAAATCAATATTTCTTAGGCTCAACAAGTTCCTGTGGCAGTGGTGGAGGATCCAGGTTTGGGACTTGGGGCCCAGGCACAGTGCTGGAAACTCAGGGTGGTGTCCTGGGCCTGGCAGAAGCTCTAGAGACACAGAGGCAGAGCCTTAGGCTCTGGCATATGACCCTCAGAGCCAAGACTGGAGAGGAGCCAGAAGCAGGGTTGCTGAGCCAGGAGCAGGGCCAGAGGGGTGGTGGGGTTGATTTGATCTGGAGGGTAGGGTCAACGTTGAGCAGGCTGCAGGCAGTTGGGACCTGGAGGGCAGAGTTGGGGCCAAGCAGGTGGCAAGCTGTTCTGCAGGCTTGGTGACTGGATGCCAAGTCGTGTGGGCAGAGTTTGGTTCCAGAGGCCTAGAGACCATGGAGTTCTCCCTGTATGCCCATAGGGCCCACTGAAGCTGTCACCCCAAGCCTCTCAGGTTGGAGCCCACGTGCTCAGATCATGTTGCACTGTTGGGGAGGGGCACTTGGCTTCCAGTCACTGGGTACAACTTAGGCGAACCTCCTGTTGGTCCACACCCTCCGCACCCTGGTGGGTGCAATGTGATGGCTACAGCCGATAAGCTGAGTCCCATGCCAACCTGGCGCCATGCACCTGAGAGCACAGGATGGCTTTATCTGCTGCCCAATCCCCACCACACCTGTTTTCTGGTGCAATGACTCTGCACAGACTCCAGGCAGGTCCTCTATCTGTGGCAGCAGAGAGAGCCCTCTCACAACTCAGCCATAGTGCCTGCAGGGTGAACACGGTGCCCCAGCCCTCTATTCTGTTAATCTTCCCTACATGTGATATTTGATATTTGATATTTGATACATTTGATATTATCAAATGTATCACCCTGTCACCTTTTCTCTTCTACACTGAGAGTACTATGCTACTTCTCTGTGGTTTCACAATGTTCCTTCTGAGAATAGCTGCCTGTAGGTAGGCACCTGCTTCCTATTTACTCTTCTTTCCTTGGCACCTGCAGGTTCACAAGCTGCTTCTAATCTGCCATTTTTTTCCTCTTGAAGTCTTCTTCTGATGGTGGCTTCAGTATAAACTTTTCCAGTGGTGTCAGCCAGACCCCATGCCTACTGCCACCCATTAATGCTGGGGAAACTTTCCTTGGGTGGAGAGGCATGCTTGCAATTTGCTTGGTGCTGACTGCCTTCTCTGCAGCTTTGGCTTGTCTGGGAACCAACTGCCAGAGCTGCTATTTTCAGTTTTCTGAGGATCTTTTATATTGTTCTCTATAGTGGTCACACTAATTTATATTCCCACCAACAGTGTATGAGGGTTCCCCTTTCTACACATCCTCACCAGCATTCATTATTGCCTGTCTTTTTGATAAAAGCCACTTTAACTGGGTGAGATGATATCTCATTTTAGTTTTGATTTGCATTGCTCTGACTAATGATGTTGAACATTTTTTCATATACCTGTTGGCCATTTGTATATCTTCTTTTGAGAAATGTTTATTCAGATCCTTTGCCCATTTTTAAATTGGATTATTTGATTTTTTCCTATTGTGTTATTGGAGCTACTTATGTGTTCTAGTTAGTCCCTTATCAGATGGGTAGTTTGCAAATATTTTGTCCCATTATGTGGGTTGTCTTTTCCCTTGTTGAATGTTTCCTTTGCTGTGCAGAAGCTTTTTAGCTCAATGTGACCCTACTTCTCTAATTTTGCTTTGGTTGCCTGTGCTTTTTTCACTCAAGAAATCATTGCCCAGACTAATGTCCTGAGGCATTTTCCCATGTTTTCTTTTAGTAGTTTCACAGTTTTGGGTCTTAGACTTAAGTCTTTAATCCACTTTGATTTGACTTTTGTATATGATGAGAGATAAAGGTCTAGTTTCATTCTTTTGCATATGGATATTCAGTTTCCCCAGCACCATTTATTGAAAAGACTGTCCTTTCCCCACTGTATATTCTTGGCATCTTTGTTGAAGATAAGTTCACTATACATGTGTGGATTTATTTCTGGGTTCTCCATTCTGTTCTATTGGTTTGTCTGTTTTTTTTTGCCAGTACCATGCTCTTTTGGTTAATATAGCTCTGTAGCATAATTTGAAATCAGGCAATATGATTCCTCCAGTTTTGTTCTTTTTGCTCAGGATGGCTTTGGCTATTCTGGATTTTTTGTGGTTAAGTATAAGTTTTAGGATAATTTTTTCTATTTCTGTGAAGAATGTCATTGATATTTTGATGGGGATTGCCTTGAATCTATAGATTGCTTTGGGTAGTATGGACATTTTGACAATATTGATTCTTCTGATCCATGAGCATGGAATATCTTTCCATTGTTTGTGTCTTCTTCAGTTTCTTTCATCAATGTTTTATAGTTTTCATTATAGAGATCTTTCATTTCTTTGGTTAAGTTTCTTTCTAGCTATCTTATTTTATTTGTAGCTATTGTAAATGGGATTACTTTCTTGTTTTCTTTTTTCAGATTAACTGTTGGCATATAGAAATGCTACTGATTTTTGTATATTGATTTTGTATCTTTCAACTTTACTGAATTTCTTTATCAGTTCTAATATTTTTTGTGGAACTTTTAGGTTTCTCTAGATATAAGATCATATCATCTGCAAACAAGGATAATTTGACTTCTTCCTTTCCAGTTTGGATTCCCTTTATTTCTTTCTCTTATCTGATTGCACTAGCTAGAACTTCCAGTACTATGTTGAGTATCAGTGGTGAAAGTGGGCATCCTTGTCGTGTTCCAGCTCTTAGAGAAAAGGCTTTCAGATACTGGCTGTGGGTCTGTCATATATGGCTTTTATCATATTGAAGTAAGTGCCTGCTATACCCAGTTTTTTGAGAGTTTTTATCATGAAGGGATGTTATATTTTATTGAATGCTTTTTCAGCCTTAATTGAAATGATCATATGGTTTTTGTCCTTCATATTGTTGATATGATGTATTACATCAATTGATTTGCATATGTTAAACCATCTTTGTATCCTTGGGATGAATCCCACTTGATCATGATGAATAATCTTTTAAATGTGTTTTTGAACTCAGTTTGCTAGCATTTTGTTGAGGATTTTTTCATCTGTATTCATCAGGGATGTTGGCCTATAGTTTTCTTTTTTTGTGTGTCTTTGGTTTTGGTATCAGGGTCATACAGGCCTCATAGAATGAGTTTGGGAGCATTCCCTCCTCCTTGATTTTTTTGGAATAGTTTAAGTAGGATTGGTATTAATTCTTCTTTGAATGCTTGGTAGAATTCAGCAGTGAAGCCATTAGGTCCTGGACTTTTCTTTGATGGGAGACTTTTTATTACTGCTTCTATCTCATTACTTGTTATTGGTTTATATTCAAGTTTTAGATTTCTTCCTGGTTCATTCTTGGTAGGTTGTATGTGCCCAGGAATTTATCCATTTCTTCTGGGTTTTCCAATTTATTGGCATATAGTTTCTCATATTAGTCTCTAATGATCCTTTGGATTTCTGCAGTATCAGTTGTAATGTCTCCTTTTTCATCTCTGATTTTATTTATTTTGGTCTTCTCTCTTTTTATCAGTCTGGATAAAGGTATGTCAATTTTGTTTATCTTTTCAAAAAAACCAGCTTTTTGTTTTGTTGATAGTTTGTGTTGTATTTTGATTTCAATTTCATTTATTTCTGCTCTGATCTTTATTGTTTCTTTTCTTCTATTAATTTTGGGTTTGGTTTGCTCTTATTTTTTTAGTTGTTTGTGATACATCATTAGGTTGTCTATTTGAAGCTTTTCCACTTTTTTGATGTAGGCATTTATTGCTATAAACTTTCCTCTAATTACTGCTTTTTCTGTATCCCATAGGTATTAATATGTTGTGCTTTCATTTGCGTTTGTTTGGAGAAATTTTTTATTTCCTTCTTAATCTCTTCATTGAACCACTGGTCATCCAGGAGCATATTGCTTAATTTCCACGTGTTTGTGTATTTTCCAATGTTCCTTTTGTTATTGATTTCTAGTTTTATTCCATTGCGGTCAGAGAAAATACTTGATATTATTTCAATTTTTTTTTTTTGCAGTTTTTAAGACTTGTTTTATGGACTAACATACAGTCTGTTCTTGAGAATGATCCATGAGCTGAGGAGAAGAATGTGTATCCTGCAGCTGTTGGATGAAACATTCTATAAATATCTATTATGTCCATTTGGTCTAAAGTGCAAATTAAAGCCGTGCAGATAAATATGTATATATATTTAGAATTCTTATATCTTCTTGCTGAATTGACCCCCTTTTCAATATATAATGGCCTTCTTTGTCTCTTTTTACAGTTTTTGTCTTGAAATATATATTATCTGATAGAAGTGTAGCCACTCCTGCACTTTGATGGTTTCCCTTTGCGTGGAATATCTTTTTCCATCCCTTTATTTTCAGTCTATGTTTGTCTTTATAGGTGGTGTGTTTCTTGCAGACAATATATGGTTTGCTCTTGGTTTTTTATCCATTCACCCACTCTATGTCTTTTGATTGGAGAGTGTAGTCTATTCATATTAAATGTTATTATCGACAGGTAAGGACTTTCTACTGCCATGTTATTATTTGATTTCTGGTTGTTTTGTGGTCTTCTCTCTCTTTCTTACTTACTTCCTTTCTTCCTTTGTTAAAAGTGATTTTCTCTGGTAGTATGTTTTAATTTCTTACTTTTTATTTTTTGTGTATCTGTTGTAGGTTATTTGATTTGAGGTTACCATGAGCCTTGCAAAAAACATTTTATAACCAATTTTGTTAAATATATGACAACTCTGTTTACAAACAAACAAAATAATAAACAAGCAAAGAGAAATCTAACAGAAATTCTACCTTTTACTTCATCCCCCCACTTTTTAATTTTTTGTTGTTTCCATCCATATATGTTTATATTATCTAGCTTTCAAAAAGTTGTTCTAGTTATTTTTGATAGGTTTATCTTTTAGTCTTCCTACTGAAGATATAAGTGGTTTATGCACCACAATTACAGTAATGGAGTATTCTGTATTTGTGTCCTTACTGTCACCAGTTAGTTGTATAACTTCAGAGGATTTCTTATTGTTCATTAACATCCTTTTCTTTAAGACTGAAGAACTCCGTTTAGCATTTCTTATAGGACATGTCTGGTGTTGATGAAATGTCTCAGCTTTAGTTTGTGTAGGAAAGTCTTTATTTCTCCTTCATGTTTGAAGTTTATTTTTGCAAGACATAATATTCTAGGGTGAAGGTTTCTTTCCTTCAGCACTTTGAATATGTCATGCCACTCTTTCCTGGCCTATAAAGTTTCCACTTAGAAGTGGAAATCTGCTGCCAGCTTTATCGGAGCTCCTTTATATGTTTTCTTTTCTTTTTTCTTGCTTCCCTTAGGATCTTCTCTTTATCTATGACCTTTGGAAGATTATTAAATGCCTTGAGGTAGTCTTGTTTAGCTTAAATCTGCTTGGTGCTCTGTAACCTTCTTGTACCTGAACATTGATATTTTTCTCTAGGTTTGGACAGTGTTCTGTTATTATTTATTTGAATAAACTCTCTACCCCAATCTCTCTCTACCGCCTCATTAAGGCCAATAACTCTTAGATTTGCCCTGTAACCTTCTTGTACCTGAACATTGATATTTTTCTCTAGGTTTGGACAGTTTTCTGTTATTATTTATTTGAATAAACTCTCTACCCCAATCTCTCTCTACCGCCTCATTAAGGCCAATAACTCTTAGATTTGCCCTTTTGAGACTACTTTTTAGATCTTGTAGGTGTGCTTCATTCTTTTTCATTCTTTTTTCTTTTTTTCTCTTCTGACTGTATATTTTCAAATAGCCTGTCTTTGGGGTCACTAATTCTTCTGCTCGATTAGTTCTGCTGTTGAGAGCCTCTGAGCATTTGTCAGTTAGTCAATTGCATTGTTCATCTCCACAACTTCTGCTTGTTTATTTTATTATTTCAACCTCTTTGTTAAAGTTCTCAGATAGGCTTCTGAGTTCCTTCTCTGTGTTGTCTTGAAGTTTATTGAGCTTCTTCAGGGCAACTGTTTTGAATTATTTGTCTGAAAGTTGACATATCTACATTGCTCCAGGATTGGTCACTGGTACCTTATTTAGTTTGTTTTGTGAGTTCATGTTTTCCCGGATGTTTTTGATGCTTGTAGATGTTTTTTGATGGCTGGACATTGAAGAATTAGGTATTTATGTTAATCTTTGCAGTTTGGGCTTGTTTGAACCTGTCTTTCTTGAAAGGCTTTCCAGTTATTCAAAGGGAATTGCGTGTTGTGATCCAAGTCTTTGGTCACTGCAGCTGCATCAGCACTGGGGGTGCCCTAAGCCCAGTCATGCTGTGACTCTTGTAGACTACTGGTGGTACTACTTGGGTGGACTTGGGTAAGATACAGGAAAGTTCCCTGGATTACCAGGCAAAGTCTCTCACTCTCTTTCCTCACTCTCTGTGCTGGCCTGCTGGAATTCAGGGAGGAGTGATGTGGGTACTCCATTGTGGCCACCAGCACCAGGTCACACCTGAAGCCAGCCCAGTCTCATCCAAAGCCCGTGGTGACTGTTGCCTGGCTACCTCTGATGTTTATTCCAAGCCCAAGGGCTGTTTAGTCAGCAGATAGTGAATCCTGCCGGGACTGGGTCCTTCCCGTCAGGGCATCATGTTTACTTCTGGCCCAAGGTTGGTCCAAAAATGCCTTCCAGGAACTAAAACCTGGACTCAGGGGCTTCAGGAATCTGCTTGGCACTTAATTTTACTGTGGTTGATCTGGTACCCAAGTTGTCCTGTACAATGCCCCACCCTCTGGATTTTTCTCATGGTTTCCTCATGACTTTGTTTAACCTGTTCCTTTATCCTCTGTGTTTAGTAAAAACTAAATATTAGATCTAAAGTCTTCATTGGTTCTAGTTAAATATTTTTGGCAAGAAGAATTCAAAGGCAATGGGGAAGTAGGATTTGAACCCATGTCTGTGTAAGCCACATGCCATGTGTTTAATTGCATCCCTGAAGTATTATATAAATGAATCAGTGAGTTTCTGGACTGGAGCAAGTTACCTCTGCCCTAAATTAGACTTTACTTACTATTTATGTGCTTTTAGTAAAGAGTATGAAGTTTGAGATGCAAGCCTCTATTTTCTTGTAATAGTACTGTGGTAGCTATGAAAGTCACCTCTCAGGTCTCTGACTTCAGGGAGCTTGATTGAATAATGACCCCAGTTGCTCAGCCCTGAAATCCTCTACTACATTTGCATGAGGCCAGGTTTCCCATGGGCTGCTCTCAGCCAATGACTGAACACATTAAGGAGCTGAAGCTTCATCTCCTAGGAGATGAAGAGCTCCTCTAAAGGGTGACTTTGCCTCAAGAACTCCCTGTGGGTCTTGCTGAAGTTTTCTTAGAACTGCTGCAGTCTAAGACATTTCTTACCCAATCTTCCTTCCTTTCCTCTCTCCTCCACAGCAATTAGACCTATATTACTATCTGAAAACTCTTCTGGCCTCTTCTGGCTCTCTGCCTCCATTTTCTCTCACAGATGTTTTTTCCAGTAAATCCATCTTGGTATCCTCTCCTTCTTGGAGGACCCAGACTAATAAGCAATAATTTCCTGATGCCTTGACACCTGCCCAGGTAAATGATTTTTGGAAATAGGATGAGAAGACCAATCAAATGAATAGATAATACAAGGAGAAAGATAGACTGCCAGAATGGAATTGTCAAAGAAAGACAAATGGCAAGTTTATTGTATGCTTCAAACAGCGATTTTTCAGGGGATGGTACAATAATAATTTGGTTACAGATACTAAATTAATATGCATATTAGTAACTCCCAACAAGTATTTTCATTAAAGCACTTATTTGAAAATTGGAAGAAATACAATGCCCCTTGATTGGCACAAATTGGAAGAAATGTAGATGCTTCTTGGTTGGCACAAATTCTGAAAATATTAAAATGAATGAAAGTCATAACTTTCTAATAGGAATATAGGGAATCATTTTCATGGTTGAAAGAGTTTCACAGTAAAAGATTATTTTCTCTGTTCTGGGCTACAGAATATACATATGTTCTTGAGTTTAAGGCCGGGTTCTATACATTATTATAACTTTTAGGCAGCCGTAAGGTGGTGGTTTGGAAGGAAGAAGAGAGAGGGGGGAAGAAGATATAAATGTGTGATGTAGTATTTAGATGGGGACCAAACACCAAATACTCTACCTAGATGAATTGATAACATTCAGATTTTCAAAGCTTATCATAAGATCAGGTTAAAATTCTCAGCAGCCACATATAACAAAGATAAGTTGCTTATATATATATAAATTTTTAAAAATTCATAGAAAGATGAAATAAAATATTCATTGAATACCCTACTATGTGCATAGCAGTTTGCAAGGAAGCAGGGGTATTGCAGAGAGCAAGATAGATACAGAAAGATGTTTGTGTGATAGACTTTACTTGTCCACAGCTCTTCTGTGCTATTTCTGTACTTAAGAAAAATGGAAGTTCACAGTAGAAATGTTCAATTAACTGTTAAATACCCTCGTCAATTAAGTGATCATTTCCAAATCTGATGGATGAGTTCAAAATATCCAATTCATTCTAATCATCAAGCGGAAGAACAGTCTAACTCCCAAGGAGAAAAGAGCAGATAAACATGAAAATGAACTCACAAATCTTTTAGAAGTACTCTGCCTGGAATGGCTGAATATTAATGTACAAAGTTTTCCATGTGTTAAATGAAGAGCTGAATTACAGTGAGCAATGCGACATTCAATGATAATCTAATTATGTTTTATTTTCTAACATTTTTCAATAAGTACTAGATTATAAGAGTAGAACATTGGGGACACAGCTAGGGCAAGAAAAACTCTGTTGAAAGCTCCAAAGACTAAGTCCCATACCTAGCATAAAGCTTAGCAAGTACCACAATTACTCATTCATCCTCTTCTACAGGATGCTTGATTTCCCTCCTTATGTTGTCTGTATACACTAGGACATTATAATCTTAGAACCCACATCAAAAATCACCAATGCCAGAAAGCTTTCCCTGACACTTAATCCTTGTGGTGACCATGAGGACTGCACCTTGAAGACTTCAACTATAGGAAGCATAATTGACCAAGGGTCCCAGCTACTGTGCTCTGAAGTTCATGTCCAAGTTGCTTCAAGGCTTCACATCTCATGGGGTGCTCCCAGTCAATGATTGAAGACAGCAGAATTGCTAAGGCAGACTTGTTCCTGGGAGACATGGCTATTCTTTGTTGGTCACTTTGGCTTGAGATGTCCCCAGCAATGGCTTTGTCAAACCTCTTTTAGGCTGCATGGCAGTGTCTCCCTGTCTCCTTCATTCATGTCATACTTGTATCATGGTCTAATGACTTTCTAAGCTTTTTTCTGGTTCCCTTCCTGTTTTTTCTCATAAGGGAATTTCCTCTAACAAAATCCATGCTCCTTGAATTCTGTCTTGTCATTACCTTTCCAGGAGACTTGAACTAAGACTATCCTCCCTTCTCTGAGGTACCTCTAGTTGCCTTCTATAATTGCCTTTTTTTCAGTCTTGAGTGGCCCTTCTTTTTTGTTTCCACATGTCTTCCCTACTATACTGTGAGATCTTGGAATGAAGGATTTGTTTTGTCTGATTCATTATTCTATCCTTAGTGCTTTAGCATGTGTTAGGTGCATAATCAATGTTTGCTGAGCAAATGATGAATGTATGAAGACAGAGCTGTTGGGAGCCACTGAATCAGAAAGGTGTGATTTCAAATCCTGACTCTGACACTTTAGTAGACTTATGACCTTGGACAAGTAAGTTATTTTACCTCCCTATTCCTCTCTTTCTTCATGTGTGAATTGGGAGTGATGATAATAATATTAGGATCAACTATATGAAATAGACCATATTCAATCTTTTTTGAGGTAAAAAATTAGCAATTTCTTTTTCTTTTTCTCCTTCCTTCCTTCCTTCCTTCCTTCCTTCCTTCCTTCCTTCCTTCCTTCCTTCCTTCCTTCCTTCCTTCCTTCCTTCCTTCCTTCCTTCCTTCCTTCCTTCCTTCCTTTCTTTCTTTCTTTCTTTCTTTCTTTCTTTCTTTCTTTCTTTCTTTCTTTCTTTCTTTCTTTCTTTCGACAGAGTCTCACTCTGTTGCCTGGACTAGAGTGCTGTGGCATCAGCCTAGCTCACAGCAACCTCAAACTCCTGGGCTCAAGTGATCCTCCTGCCTCAGCCTCCCGAGTAGCTGGGACTACAGGCATACACCACCATGCCTGGCCAATTTTTTTCTATATATTTTTACTTGTCCAGCTAATTTCTTTCTATTATTAGTAGAGACGGGGTCTTGCTCGTGCTCAGGCTGATCTCAAACTCCTGAGCTCAAGTGATCCTCCCGCCTTGGCCTCCCAGAGTGTTCGGATTACAGGTGTGAGCCACCACGCCTGGCCCTAGCAATTTCTTATGATTCAACCTAACGCTTACCATGTAGGTTTGTTTGAGGATTGAAATGAGAGGATATGTAAACTGCAAGCTCTAGAAACTGGCCCACTGTAAGACCTTATTGAAAGTTAGCTATTATTGTTTGGGTTACCATTGTTATTATTAGCTCCAGGCCGGTGTTGTAACTGTATTACTTCAATTAAATGTCACCCAGTTCCACAGGATAAAGTATGAGAACGAATCACTGCTCACACTCTATTGTTAGACAATACAGAGATACAATGCCCATCATAATCTAGTGCAGTAGTCTCCAACCTTTTTGGCACCAGGGACCGGTTTCATGGAAGACAATTTTTCTAAGGATGGGGTGGGGAGGTGAAGCTCAGGTGGTGATGCAAGTGATGGGAAGCTGTAAATACAGATGTAAATACAGATGAAGATGAGGGCTGTAAATACAGATGAAGCTTTGCTCGCTTGCCTGCCAGCTGCTCACCTCCTGCTTTGTGGCCCCAATATTCCTAAGTTTCACAGAAGACAAATTTCCACAGACGTGGGGGTTGAGGGGGAAGTGGCGGAGCTCTATGTCCTGATCCACAGACTGGTACTGGTCCATGGCCTTGCGGTTGGGGACCACAGATCTAGTGTACATTCTGTTTTTTTTTTTTTTTTTGAGACAGAGTCTCATTCTGTTGCCCCAGCTAGAGTGCAATAGTATCATTATAGCTTACTACAACCTCAAACTCCTGGGCTCAAATGATCCTCCTGCCTCAGCCTCCCGAGTAGCTGGGACTACAGGCATGTGCCACCATGCCTGGCTAATTTTTCTATTTCTTGTAGAGATGGGGTCTTGCTCTAGCTCAGGCTGGTCTCAGACTCTTGAGCTCAAGCAATCTTCCCACCTCAGCCTCCCAGAGTGCTAGGATTATAGATGTGAGCCACCACTCCCAGGCTAGTGTACATTCTTAAAAGGACAATATTAAAGGGACAATATTGTCCCCAATGAAGTGAATATTGTATTTCATTTTATTGTTTTGAGGTAAAATTTATAAAACTCAAAATTCATCATTGTAACCATTTTAAAGTGTATAATTTGGTGGTTTTTAGTAGTTTTGTAGTGTTGTGCAACTATCACCACTGTCTAATTTTAGAATATTTTCATTACCCCCAAAAGAAACCCTGTAGCTATTGGCATACACTCCCCATTTTCTCCTTCCCCTAACCCCTGGCAACCACTAATCTAATTTCTGTCCCTATTGATTTGTTATTCTGGACATCATATAAACGGAATAGCTTAATTTATAGCCTAATGTATTTGGCTTCTTTCACTTAGCATGATATTTTCAAGGTTCACACATCTCGTGGCATGTATCAGTACTTCATTTTTCTTATAGCTAAATAAAATTCCATTTTATGGGTAGATCATATTTTGTTTAGCTAGTCATCAGTTAATGGATATTTAGATTGCTTCCACTTTTGGCTACTATGAATAATGCTGTTATGATCATTTGCACACAAGGTTTTATGTGAACACATGTTTCCAATTCTCTTGGGTATATACCTAGGAATGGAACTGCTTGGTCATCTGATAACTTTACATTTAACTATTACTATTTGAGGAATTGCCAAATTGTTTTCCAAAGAAAACATACTACATTCCACTAGCAATGTCTGAGGGTTCTAATTTCTCCACATTCTCACCAGCATTGGTTATTTTCTGCTTTTTATTTTTATAGCCATCCTAGTAGATGCAAAATGGTATTTCATTGTGGTTTTGATTGGCATTTCTCTAATGACTAATGATGTTGAGAATATTTTCATTAACTATTTGTATATCAGTGGAGAAATGTCCATTCAAATCCTTTGCCCATTTAAAATTATTTTGCCTTTTTATTGTTGAGGTGTAAGTGTTGTTTATATAGTCTATATACAAGTTTTTAAAATCAGATATATGATATATTAATACAAATATTTTCTTCCATTCTGTGGATTGTTTTCTCACTCTCTTGATAGTGTTCTTTGATAACACAAAAGCTTTTAGTTTTGATGAAGTCCATTTTATTTCATTTCCTTTGGTTGTATGTTTTGAGTGTCATTTTAAAAATCATTGCTTAATACAAGGTTATGAAGATCTATGTCTATGTTTCCTTCAAAAATTTTTATATATTTAATTCTTAAATTTAGCTTTTTGATCTATTTTGAGTTAATTTTTAGATATGGGATGAATAAGGGTCCAAATTCATTCTTTACATATGGATATCCAGCCAGTTGTCCTAGTACCTTTTGTTGAAAAGACTACTCTTTCCCCATTATATGGACTATATATCCTTGTTGAAAATCAGTTGGCCATAGATAGATGGATTTATTTCTGGACTCTGAATTCTATTCCATTGATCTGTGTATTTATCCTTGTGCAAATACTTCCCAGTATTTATTACTGTAACTTTGTTATAAATTTTGAAATCAGGAAGTGTGAGTTCTCCAACTTTGTTCTTGTTTTTCTAAATTGTTTTGGCTATTCAGGGTCCCTTGCATTTCCATAAGAATGTTATGATCAGCTTGCCCATTTCTTCAAAAGAAGCACGTAGGATTTTGACAGGATTTTGTGGATTCTGTACATCATTTTGGGAAGTATTACCATCTTAACAATAAAAATTCTTTTAATCTATGGACATGGGATGTGATAAATTAGGTCTCCTTTAATTTATTTCAATAAGATTTTGTAGTTTTCAGTGTACAAGTCTTGTACTTGTTTTGTTAAATTTATTCCTAAGTTTTTTTTTCCTTTTTGATGCTATTGTAAATGGAATTGTGTTCTCAAATTCATTTTAAGATTGTTCATTGCTATTGTATAGGAGTACAGATGATTTTTGTCTGTTGATCCTATATCTTGCAAGTTTCCTGAACTCATTTATTAGCTCTAAATAGTTTTTTGAGGGTATAGATTCTTGAAGTTTTTCTCTCTATATAAGGTCATGTTATCTGTGACTAGAAATAGTTTCATTTTTTTTCTTTCCAATCTGGATGTCTTTTTTCTCTTTTTCTTGTCTAACTGTCCTGGAAAGAACTTTCAGTACAATGTCAAAGTGGTAAGATCAGACATCCTTGTTTTGTTCCTGATCTTAAGGAAAAAGCATTCAGTCTTTCACTCTTAAGTATGATGTTAACTGTTAGTAGGGTTTTTCAAAGATGCCCTTTATCAGGTTGAGGAAGTTTTCTTCTATTCCTAGTTTGTGAAGAGTTTTTACCAATAATGGGCCTTAGATTTTTATCATTTTTTTTTCTACATCTATTGAGACTATCATGTGTTTTTTTATTTTATCAATATAATATATTACATTGACTGATTTTAACATGGTGACCCAGCCTTGCATTCCTGGAACAAACCCCACTTATTCATGGTATATAATCCTTTTTCTATTGCTAGTATTTTATTGAGGATTTTGTATCTATTCATAGGGATATTGGTCTGTAGTTCTATTTTCTTATGATATCTTTAACATATTAGTAAGTGTTCTCTTTATTTTTTTGAAAAAGTTTAAGAATATTCGTCTCATTTTTTTCCTTAGATGTTTGAGACTTCTCCAGTGAATCCATTTGGTCTGGGCTTTTCTTCATTGGGAGATTTTTATTATTAGGTCAATCTCTAGACCCATGAAACAATAATTCCCCTTTATCTCCTCTCCTCAGCCCCTAGTAACCACTATTCTTTTTCCTATATCTGTGAATTTGAACATTTTTAGATACTTCACTATCATAGGCTGTTTATTGCTGTTATAACAGAATACCAGAGATTGAGTAATTTATAAAGAAAAAAACTATTTCTCTCAGCTCTAGAGGCCAGGAAGTCCAAGATCAAGGGGATAGCATCTGGCGAGGTTATTCTTGTTGTGTCTTTTTATAGTAAAAAGTGAGAGGGAGAGAGGGAGGGAGGGAAGGAGGAAGAGTGAGAGAGAGAGTGAGAGAGAGAGTGTGTGCACGAGAGAGAAGGGGCCAGAACTCATCCTTTTATGAGGAACCCACTCTGTGATAATGGCATTAATCCATTCATGAGGCCAGAGGCCTCCCGGTCTAATCATCTTAAAGGTTCTATGTCTTTACTGTCACATTGGGGATCAAGTTTTCAATGCATGACCTTTGGGGGAAACATTTATACTATAGCACTTATATAAGTATAATCATATAATGCTTGCCCTTTTGTGACTGGCTCATTTCATTTAGTATAATGTCCTCAAGGTTCATCCATGTTGTAGCATGTGACAGGATTTCCTTCCTTTTTAGGGCTGCATGGTATCTCAACTGCATGCATATACCACATTTTGTTTACCCATTCATCCATCAATGGACATTTGGGTTCCTTCTGCCTCTTGGCTAATGTCAATAATGCTGCTATGAACATGGGTGTTACGGCATTAATATTTGTCCTTTCAAAACTCGTGGTGAAATTTAACACCCCATGTGGCAATATTGAGTGGAAGAACCTTTGAGAAATGATTGGGTTATGAGTGTTCTGCCCTCACAAATGGATTAATTCATTCATAGATTAATGAACTAATAGATTAGTGGGTTAATGGATTAATAGGTTATTATGGGAGTGGGACTGGTGGCTTTATAAGAAGAGGAAGAGAGACCTGAACTAGCATGCTCAGCCCCTTGCCATGTGATGCCCTGCGCTGCCTCAGGACTCTGCAGAGAGTCCCCCCCCCAGCAAGAAGGCTCTCACCAGATGTGGGCCCTCAACCTTGGACTTCCCAGCCCCCATAACTGTAAAAAATACATTCCTTTTCTTTATAAATTACCCAGTTTCAGCTATTCTATTATAAGCAACAGAAAACAGACTAAGACAATGAGTGTGTAAATATTTCTTTGAGACTTTTCTTTTAATTCTTTTGGATATATTCCCAGAAGTGGGAATGCTGGATCATATGGTAGTTCTATTTTTAATTTTTTTCAGGATCACATTATGTTTTGATGTATAATTCATATATATATATAATTCACCATTTTAAAATGTATAATTCAGTGTTTTCTTAGTATGTTCACAATGCTGTGCCACTGGCACAACTGTCTTATTTCAGAAGAGTTCCATCGTCCCCCAAAATAAATCCATACCTGTTAGTAGTCACACCCTACTTCCCCCATCCTCCCCAGTCCATAGCAACCACTAATCTCCTTTATGTTTTGGGGATTTTCCTACTCTGGTTATTTCATATGAATAGAATAATATATGTTTCCAAGATCCATGCATGTTATAGCATGTATTAGTACCTCATTCTTTTTATTGTCATATAACATTCCATTGTATAGAGAGGCCACATTTTGTTTATTCATTCATCAGTTCATGGATATTTGGATCGTTTCCACATTTTGGCCATTGTGAGTAATGCTGCTATTAACAATTTTGTACAAGATTTTGTGGGAACATATGTTTTCAATTGTTTTGGGTTGTATACTTGGAAGTGGAGTTGCTGGGTTATATGGTAACTCTATGTTTAACTTTTCAAGGAACTGCCAAATTGTTACCCAGAGTGGCAGCACCATTTGATAGTTTCACCAGCCATGTGTGAGCATTCCATATTTCTTTACTTTTTTAAACAAAGCTTGTATTGTCCATCATTTTATTATAGACATTCTAGTGTATATGAAGTGGCGTCTTGTTGTGATTTTGATTTGCATTTCTATGATGACTAAGGATGTTGAACGTCTTTTTCATGTGGTTATTGCCCATTTCTGTATCTTCATTAGGGATGTGTCTATTCAGATCCTGTGTTAAATGAAAAAGCTTAAAAAAAAACTTTAAAAAACCTGGGGGGAGCTTTTTCAGGAAGCAGTAGGGGACACGTTAGAAGAACTGTAGATCTCCTACAATTTTATTGAGAAATTGGAAGGGATTCATGTAATGAAGAAATTGAAGATTCTCTACATGTCTAATAACCTGGTGAAAGACTGGGCTGAATTTGTGAAGCTGGCAGATCAGCCGTGCCTGGAAGACCTGGTGTTTGTAGGCAATCCCTTGGAAGAGAAACATTTTGCTGAGAACAACTGGATTGAAGAGGCAACCAAGAGAGTGCCCAAACTGAAAAAGCTGGATGGTACTCCAGTAATTAAAGAGGATGAGGAAGAAGAAAACTAATTCTACATTTTCCACTTTGTGTTAACTTGTTTAAATGTCATAAGAACAATAGATAAGTTTTATATAATTGTCTATTTTAAAGATTCTGTGTGGGGCAAAAGGTCCTTAAGATAAAACAAATCTCTAATTCCCATCTTTTCTTTTCTTAATCTACTCAGTGTTTTTCTCCCTGATACTAGTAACACCAACTTTATACATTCTAGTCCTCTTTTTAGAAACTACAAATTTTCTATTTTTGTCTTCAGTCCCAGTTATGTACTGTGTGGCCCCCTTCACTTTTAACAACAAAGTAACAAATGTTCTTTATTCAATTTGTTTAGCTTTTTTAGGTTAGGCATTTTAAAAGATATACTTTTGAATGTGTAGAACATCTTTCCTGAAGGTCCATCTCCTTACAACTCAGAAGCACAAGTATAGCATGCCTTTGGTTGAGAAGGCAGCATGGTGATGGGAAGAGTTCCCCTTAGAAATACAGCAGCCCTTGAACCAAGACTCCAAAGTCGAGTTGGAAAAGCTATGGTGAAAATGGAAAAATTAGTATCTTGGAGGCCTTCTAGCTCATATTATATTTACTTATTTGTTTTTCCAAAAATGTGCGCATTACCAGCTGGAATTTAGGTTGTGTTTACATGCATGGCCCTTTCAGTCATTGTGTACAATCAGTCATTCTGTGATCCAAGTCAATGGTTAAAGTGACTCTTATGGTCATTCCTTCGACCAATAATGTGGCCATGTTACTCATGTGGACCTGGCTTTAAGCATACTTTTTGGTTTATAGTTCCTTGTATGTTAAGAGCAGTTGTTATATTTGAATTCCTAGCCTAAATGTTGATCATTGATATATATCAAAATTTACCCTAATGATTTGGTCTGGTGACCCTCACTGCTGGAAAAAGTGATTGTTATGGCTATAAGGGTATAGACTTAAGGATTGAATTTGGTACTTTTCAATAAATGAAACTTAGTATTTCAAAATATATTTTTTGAGAAGTTCTAAGTTAAACAGCTCTTAAAATGTATTATGTAGGTGGTTGTGGAGGGAAGGGAGAAGAGATATTTCATTATGGGATCCCAGGCAATAGGCAATAAATATGTTTCAGGATTGCCTCCTACATGAAGCACTGGAGGTGATTTAACCTCAAAATTTCAAAGCAATAGTTAGATGCAGAGAGTAGAATTTATCACGTAAAAAAAATTATTTCTGGAGAATGCAAGGCATTGTGGTCAGTAACCAGATGAAGTCCATAGGAAGCCATGGCTGAATCACTAATAGATTGCAGAAAATAAGTCAGGGGCCCTCTGCCAAATTGTGCCTAAAGTCCCTCAGCCAGAGACTACTGATTCTTGTTTTTCCACATACTTGTGTAATTTTACTTGCATAAAATGACAGTGAAAGAGGGGAGAATTATTTTTTTTAAAAGTGATTGGATAAGTAGTCCTGGGTTTTAGGAGTTTTCAGCTATCAATTAAGTAGAATTTACTTGATTTTTCTGAGTCACTCTGATCAAAAGGGACCACTGCTTTGACAATCAACTCTAAATACAGATAAGAGGCAAATTAAGTCTAACACTTTTTTAGCTTCCTTTTATCTCTTCCTTTCAATCTGTTAGGAAAAAACCTTTACTCTACTTGACTAGGGTATACATTCAAAGCCTTTGGGCATTTCTTTTGTGAACCATAGGCAAGGAGCCTTCATTCTCTATGGTGATGTTTAAGGCTCATAACCTGAGAGGGAAGATGATCATCCTTACTTATATTTTGTGCTTCATCCAGTAGGCAAGCTTGAAGCGATATTGTTATGTATGGGGGTATGTTTTCTAAAAGGTACCTGGAAATGAGTATAATAAGTAATGGATGACTTCATATTGAATTTATTTATAAAATGGCTTACCGTTTTGGTGTTTGTTTTTCTGCATTCTACAATATAGAAATGAATTTTCACTTTTTCTCCTTGTTTCTTAAATTCTTTTAATTACTAGTAGTTCTCAGAGAAATGTAAAATACTTTTCCTCTGAAATCTTTCCTTGAACTATCCTTTATTGCTGGAAATTGAGCTAATATTAAATGCCTTTGCTTATGACTCTTGGATTACAAAAAAAAAAAAAAACCTGGAGGGAGGGAAAGCCCAATGCATGTTTAGGGAAAGGTGATTATTAATCTAGGTTCAGTAAGCATAAGGTTTGAGTGTAGAAGAAAAGTCTAGGGGTGCAGACTGGAGTTAATAATGCTTATGTAGTGATTTGTTTAATATTAATTTCTCCCAGATAGAATACAAATGTCAGGACATCAGGGTCTATGTCTGTTTTGTTCTGTGTTTCATCCCCAGTGCCTAGCACAGTACTTAGCAAAGAGTAGGGTCTCAGTAGGAATATGTTGAATAAATTAATGATTGAATGAAACAAATAGATTTCAAGAAAAGATCTTAAATGAAGATTTGGATCATTAGAGGGCAGCTTTTGAAGAAGACAAGGATGTAAGATTAAATGTTATGGAGGTTGGCCAAGTCTTTGGAAAATAATCAAAACACATACATCAAAGAACAGATAAATACAAAGATCCATTGCCCATGAGCCCAAGTCAAAAATTAACTTCTTAATGAAAATCTACAAGTTAGAAGTAAAGGAAAGTTGGAGGAGACAAATGTGGGCAGACAGCTGCCTCTGTGATCAGTTGAGCTGGTGAGGCAGCAGGGATTTGAACCCAGGAGTTCAGAAAACCTCAATAAGGCTTGGGGCCAGGCCAGAGGGCCTTCTTAGAGAGTGGTGTGCATGGGTCTGGCAGTGGCCCCAGGAAAGGCCACTGCCATCAAGCCACCAGACAGACACATGTTGGCCTGAGGGCATGGGGCCACACACTGGGTGTTCAGTCGTGTTTGGGGTGTGAGGAGAAAGGCCTCGGCAGACAGCACAGCAAAGCTTGGGGGATGGGGAATGCTTCCGCTTTTGAGTCAGCTGTCATCCCTATTGTTTTTTGACCAGGTATCAAGAAAGTTCCTAATTGTATGTTCGATCATGTGTGAAGGATTTATGAACACGCTGTACACTAGAATTTGATTTTATGTAATCTGCTGGGAACTTGAAATGACCACATGGACAGGTGCTTTGGAGGCAGAAGCAGACCAGATTTGTGTCCCATCCCCTCCACTTCCTAGTTTGTAGTTGTGGGATGTTGGGCCAGGCCCCAAGTCTTCTTTGCCTCAGTTTCCTCATGTATAAAATACAAATGATAATAGCATGTATCTCATGCGGTGCTTGGAAGGATTAAATGAAACAGTGTTTGGAGAGTGGTTGGCAAGTAGTGAGAAGCGTTACCATTATTATGGAAACTATAATATGGTTATTAGTTGCTAACCACAACCCACAAAACCTCTAAGGTAGCTGATTTCTAGGACAAAGAGAACAGGTCCACTGTGTATTTTATATGAAATCCTAGGGGCAAAAGCACCATCCATAAAAGGAAAACTTGATAAATTGAACATCATCATAATTTAAATTTTGCTCTGCAAAAGCTCATGCAAAGAGGATGAAAATACGGTTCACAGACTGGGAGAAAATATTTGCTTAATGTACATCTGACAAAGGAATAGGATCTAGAATGATAGAGGATTCGCAAAACTCAACAGCAAAAACAAATAATTCAATCAGTAAAATGGACAAAAGACATTTCACCAAGATATACAGGTGGCAAATAAGCTCATGAAAAGATGTTCAAGGTCTTTACTCATTAAAACAAATGCAAATTAAAACCATATGGCATATAATTACAAACCTATCTGAATGACTAAATAACACCAAATGTTGGCAAGGATGTAGAGAAACTAGATTGCTCATATATTGCTGGTCTGAGTGTAAAATAGTACAGCCACTTTGAAAATAGTTACACAGTTTGTTAAAATACTAAAAATGTAACTACCATACGACCTAGCAATTGCACTCTTGGGCATTTGTCCCAGAAAAGGAAGACTTATGTTCACACAAAATCTTGTACTCGAATGTTTATAGCAGTTTTATTCATAAGAACTTAAAAATGGAAACATCCAAGATGTCCTCTAATGTGTAAAACGTTAAACAAGCTGCAGTACATCTCTGCAGTGCAATCCTGCCCAGCAATAACAAAGAACGAACTATTGACACTTGCAGCAACTTGAATGAAAGAAATCTTCAGGGAACTGTGCTGAGTGAAAAAGTCAATCCAAAAAGGTTAAATACAGTATGAGTCTACTTACATAACATTCTAGTAATGGCAAAACTATAGAAGTGGCAAAGAGATCAGTGGTTGCTAGGGATTAGGGATGGGTGCCGGGGCGTGGTAGAAAGGTACATGTGATTATAAAAGGGCAGAGGAGGGACGCTTGTGGTGATGAAGCTGTTCCGTGTGCTGACTTTAGTGGTGGATACATGAAGCCACACATGTGATAGAATTACATGGAACTAAATCTACACACACAAATAAGTAAGTACAAGCAAAAGCAGGCAAATGTGAAGAAGTTCGGTGGATTGTACTAATGTCACGGTTTGGGTTGTGATTTTGTAGTACAGTTTTCCAAAATGTTACCCTTTGGGGAGATTGGGTATAGGGTATCTGGGATCTCTCTGTATAATCTCTTACATCTGCATGTGAATCCACAATTATCTCAATAAAAATTTCAATAAAAACACATTCTTATGAAGGAATTTAAGAAATACGTGTGTACATATTATATAGTGTGTGTGTATGTATATATATGTATATATATATATGAAATAAACAATAGCTGACAAACTGTCACTAATTGTAAAGTCAAATCTGGAAACCAAGAAAGAAAGGAGAACCTCTCTCTCAGAAGCGAGAGGTCCAACTCCCAGGCCACCCCTGTCCTTTGGCAATTTCTGCCCACAGCACTGTGTAGCGAAGCCTGATGTCAGGTCCTGTCTGGACTCGGTGGGACAGGGAGCCTCGTCAGTGACATCTGGCCCCATGTAGGTGGAAGGGTTCTCAGAACTGGTGCTGCGTATTTGCCGCCCCTTCTGTGCGGAGTGCGTGTCTCACAGTGACAGCGCGGCACTGTGACCTCTGGGGTGGGGGGATTTGGAGGCAGCAGGGCGGGTTTAGTGGTCCACAGATCCCACCGCTGTAGGGCCACTCCCTCCCTACAGGTCCAGTCGGGGTTCATTAGCGAGTTGGCTTCTATGGCAGCTGGCTCCTTAAGGGGCTGACACCGTGGCTGGTCTAACGGTACCCGGGCTCCAGCGAAGGCGTGACGGGGGCCCGGGCTGCGCCAAGTGCTGTGCGCGAATTAACGCACTGAATCCGCGCCGCAGCCCCGTTGCTGGCTTTTGGGAACCCGGCTCTCTGGCCCCCAGGTGCCCCGAGCCTGGCCCGTTAGGTGTTCCGTGTGCCCACTGGGTCCTTGGCTGATACCGGGTTGTTCCTGGAACAGCTGAGAGGTCCTTGAGAGGGGGCTGTCCTCAGCCCCTCCCCTCGACCTTCTGCCTCCTGTGCCCCAGGATGGCTGGTTCCTTAGCAAGTGGCCAGGTGTGACTGCGCAAGGCTCCTGGGCTTCCCCCACCCACAGCACCCTGTGGTCAGACCACAGGGCTCCGGGGCCGGGATCTGGGGTAACAACAGCTGCCCTCTAAGGAGCATTCACTGGGTGCCAGACACGGTACTCAGAGCGCCCCCCTCATCCTCTGATTTGATCCCTCCCGGCGTCCTGTGGGGCTGGTAGGGTTTCCATTCCCCTTTCCTGATAAGGAGATCGAGGGTCACAGCGGGGAAGTTGCCCCCGTGCGCAGAGCTTGTCCGTGGAGAGCAGGGTTCTGCTCCCAGGCCGGGCTGACCCCAGAGTCTGTGATGAAGTTCAGGGGTTTGCCTGGGGCCTAGACAGGGGCTCAGAGATGTGTGATGGGTGAAGGAAGGGCCACTTGATAAAGCCCGCCCTGGGGCAGTGCTGGTAGGTCTCAGGGTGCGTGTCCTGAAATGAGGAAGCAAACCCACCAACTGGCGTAATGGATGTGACCCCAGCTTGTGCCAAAAGGCCCGTCTCCTTATGGAAGGCCTCAAGCAAAGAATTGTTTTTGTTTGTTGAGCACCTGCTGTGCACCCAGCACTGGGCTAAGCATCAAGGATGAATGAGACGGGGTCCCCTGCTAGAGAAAACACTCAGTGTTGCTGTGAGCCTGGTGTCAGTTGTGAACTTCATGGTGTTTTCCTGCTGTTTCCGTCTTGTTAGTCCCCCTACTCCTTCCCTCCTTGCTGCTTCTGATCACCACTTGGACTGTGCCTGGCATGCTGTTTCCCAGATGGGTTTCAGTTATAGGTGGTACTCTGTTTCTAAGCAGGGACTTGGCTGACCCTCCTGGCATGGTGTCTTAACCCTGTTCTGGCATGTGTGTATGTCAGGGGGTGGTGAGAAAGTACATTATGCTCAGAAAGAAAGCCTCCTTGCTTTTTCAAGTGCCTTTTCCATGCTCTCCCCTAATTAGCAGTTTATCTAGGTTAAGACAATTTTCTTAAATTGTAAATTTCAAATAGTACATCTAAAAGTTAGCTTCCTCATCCATATTTCACAGGGGCCTGGGAATTAGCTCTTTGGAAATTGGTGACTTGCCCAATGACACACATTGGATGAGGGGCAGAAACTGACTCCCCCACTCTTATGGGATGTTCTGCTGTCTTTTGCTCCAGCTAATTCCTCAAAGCAAGTAGCTCACCGTATTAGAATACAGAAATCATAAGCAGTAGACAAATGCAGACCTGGGTTACATCTCAGCTCCTCCACTTCTGAGCTTTGAAACCTTGGACAATTAAATGGCAGTATCTGAACCTCAGTTTCCTTCTCTTGGAAGCAGGGTTACTAATCGGACCTGACTTGCAGAGTTGACCTGAGGATTAAATGGTATAATGTGTATAAAGTGCCTGGGTATTTGTTTGCAGATGACGTGAACATCTATGTGAAATATTCCAAAGGATTGATTTAAAAAAGCCCTCCTGGAACTAATAAATGGCTAATCATGAGGTGCAAGGTTAATATCCAGAAGTTATTTGCTTTGCTATATACCAACAATGAACAGCTGGAATTAAAAATTAAAAATGAATACCAGTTAAAAAAGCACCAAAATTGAAATACTTATGTGCAAATATAACAAAATATGTGCAGGAGCTATATGTGGAAAATTACAAAATTTTTATGAAAGAAATCACAGAAGATCTAAATATTAATAAATGGAGAAATATCCTAGGTTCATGGACTGAAAGATTCAGTATTGTTAAGATGTCAAATCTTCCCAATTTGACCTATAGGTTCAATGCAATCTCAGTCAAAATCCCATCAATTTTGTAGATATCCAAAGACTGATTCTAAAGTTTATATGGAAAGGCAAAAGGTTTAAAATAGCCAACGAAATACTGAAGAACAAGTTTGGAAGACTCAGAATACTACTATGATTTCAAGAGTTACTGTAAAGTGACAGAAATCAAGATGCTGTGGTATTGGTGAAAGAATAGATAAACAGATCAATAGAACAGAGTAGAGGGTTCAAAAATAGACTCACACAAATGTAGTCAACTATTCTGTGACAAAGGAGTAAAGGCAATTCAATAGAGAAAGGATAGCATTTTCAACAAATGGTGCTGAAACAATTGGACATCCATATAAAAAGAGAACCTAGACACAGACCTTATATCTTTCACAAAATGAACTCGAAATAGATCATAATAGATCCTAGACCTAAATGTAAAGTTCCCAGCGTGTGGCAGGTGCTCCATCAATGGTCGCCATGGGTATTTGGAACTGTTCTGAGGTTTTTTTGAGTTGGCTGGCCAAGAACTTGTGGTGCTTGAGGGAAGCTGAGTGGGCCTTATAAGAGGCCTGTTGTTCCTGAAGAGTAGCCAGGGGACCACCTGCATCAGAGTCACATGGGGTCTTTAATACAAAGGCAAATTCCTGGACTTGCACAGACTGAGACTCCCTGTGATTTTTGTATTTTTATTTGTGTTTTTATTTTTCTTAACACCCTAAGGTGATTCTGATGCATATTTGAGTTTGAAAATTTTTGGCATAGGGGCTAGTCAAGATAAGGAGTCTGTCGCCACCTGGGTTCAAATTGCGGGCCCACCATTTTCCACGGCCTGTGGTGTAGTAGAAGGGAGAGTAGGCTCTAGATACAGAGGAGTCTGGGTTTCATTTCTACCTCTACCTCCTAATGACTGTGTGACCTTAGGCAAGACACCTACCTCTCTGAGCCTTGATACTCATTTACCAAATGAGGAGGGTAAAATAGTGGTTCTTGTTTCCTAGGCTTGTTGAGGGGTTTGGCCTCCTTGGTGTTCTGTCAGTATCAGTTGAATTGGATCTAAACAGCTACCCAAAAGAAGGCATGAAAGTGAGGAAGAAATAAAGGGAAACTAGGGTACTTGGTTGGTTGTGGGGTAGCTGCAGAGGGAAGGCAGTTTTGGATAGCTAGAAGGCAATGAGTGAGCCATGTGTGGTGTCACAGGGGAGATGGAAGCGATGCTGGGAAGTTCAGTGGTTTAGCGTTCTTTGGGAGTTGGGTGCTTGTTCTCAAGTCAGAAATGGCCTCAGTGGTGGAGAGATTCGAATTCTGAGTGGCTGCATTATTTCTGTCTTCAGATTATGAAAAGTCCTTCGTAGACCTTAGCTATCCTCTTCAAGAACAAGCATTTTTCAAAGGAAGCTGTGTTTTTAATGTGTACTCTTGACTTCTTCAAGATGAGAAAAAAATTCCTGAGCCCCCTCTGCTGGCTGTATTGGAGAAGAACAGGTGAAGAAATTACCAGAATGATCTCTAAAAACATGCACACGCTCACAGGGGCATACAGACACCTACAGTTACAGAAATAGAGAGTCACATGCACTCAGATGCTCTTGCACACAAAGCAAACACAAAGACATGCGCAAGCATGCATTCAGATAACATACGTTAGTGCAAGGTGGTTGAGGATACCAGCTGTAACCTTACACAGACCAACCATGTGTCTCCCATTTAGAGCAGTGTAACCCTGGACAGGTTTTTTAACCTTTTTATTTTGTTATTTTACAATGTATGTACATATATGCATAATGTGGGCATATATTTTTATATGTGTATGCATATCTATATTATAATGTATGAAAAGGGCCTATTTAGTACATAGTATGCACTTGGTAAATGGAATCTATTATCCTTTTATTATTGTTTTTACTAAGTCAAATTCAACCTTTTAGAGCTTCAGTGTACTTATCTGTAAATTGGGAGTATTAGCAAATGTTTATATAGTGCTTACTAGGTGCCTGGCACTGTTCTAAGTGCTTCCTATGTATTTTCCCTTTTAATATTCACAACAACACTTGAAATAGGTAGTATTGTTATCCTCATTTTACAGATTGAGAAAATGAGTCTCAGGGAGGGAAAGTGATTTGTCCATGGCTGGGATTCAAACACAGACAGCCTGGTTCTAGAGACTGTTGTTAAATGATACATGACACCTGCCTCATGGAGAGGGTTAAATGAGACACTGTGAAGTGCTTAGCACAGTGCTAGGCACACTGAAACACTCAGTAAATACCAACTGTTATTACTCAAATTTCAACTTTGCCACTTACTAACTAGGTCTACACAGATATATACACATCTGTTGGTACATATATAGTCAGAGAAGTTAACATGTAGATGTGTGCACATGCAAATATACAGATGCATACATAAAAACACCCAGATGTATTAATTCATTGAGTGGATTCAATAACATTTATTGTACACACATTACATTATGTGACTGGAGCTCTTCTAGATACTGGAGATACAACATTGAGCAAAACAAACAAAAATTCCTGGTCTTGTAGAACTGACATTCTAGTGGGTGAGAAAGATGATAAACAAGATTGTTTTAAAACTATATAATTCGTTAGATAGTGGTAAGTGCTATCCTCTTGCACACCAAGAGGAATCCTGGTGTGCTCACATGATGATTGGAATGATCCAGAATTGCTGGATCCCATAGGGAAGATTCATGGTGCAGAGACAAGAGGGAAGAATGGCTAGAGGATGCCCCTGAGCAGGTGAAAGGAATGAGACTTCATACACAGATGAAGAGGTTGATCCTAGTTAGGAGCCTCACTTTTCATCCCTGGTAAAAGTAGAGAGGCCAGGAGCATTGGCTCACACTTGTAATCCTAGCACTCTGGGAGGCCAAGGTGGGAGGATTGTTTGAGGTCAGGAGTTCAAGATCAGCCTGAGCAACAGCAAGACCCTATCTCTACTAAAAATAGAAAAATTAGCTGGGCGTGGTGGTGCGCACCTTTAGTCCCAGCTACTTGGGAGGCTGAGGCAGAAGGATGGGTTGAGCCCAGGAGTTTGAGGTTGCTGTGAGCTAGGCTGACGCCATGGCACTCTAGCCCAGGAGACAGAGTGAGACTCTGTCTCAAATAAATTAATAAATAAATAAAATAAAAGGACAGAAAGTAGCATATACGTGCAAAGACGCTGAAATATTCTTAGAGATGCCGGAAGTAAAATCATCAACTCAGCATGAGGGTAGCTTTTAGAGATTTGAAGAGAGAGAAGAAAGCATGACATGCTCTTCAAGGAGTGTCAGAATAAATAGACAAGGAGACTATAATATGATTCTGGGGTAAATTTAATGCCCCACCTTGGTTGGGGTTGGCAGTTACAAATTTAAAGTGAAACCAGCTGGAATCATTGTGTTTATTATTATTATTATTATTATTATTATTATTATCTTATTTCTGTATGTGTGTGTGTGTTTTCCCCCCAGTTCCATTCAGGTATGCAGGTGCAGGCACAGAGGAGGTGGAGGTTTGGATTTCACCAGGAGTGTTGCTTAGATAAGTGCCACAAGAAACTCGAATGAGTGAACAAAATAATTTAAGAAGGGTAAGGAAAGAAGAAAGGACAACAGATAAGTAGACAGTGAAAAGGTGGTAGGATCAATGAAATGGGGGTCCCAGCAGGATTGAAGGACTACTACTAGATTTGCAATATAAGAAAGAGCTGAAAAGATATGAGGTGGTGGTCAGAGAGGGTGATTATGAAATTGAGATTATGGAAGACTTTCAGTTATTAGTCATGGCAATGCCAAGGTCTGGTTGATTAGAAATGTTCTTTGTAGCACCTCCCATCCAAAATGGAGTCTGTTTCGCTGCCTCTTGAACCTGGGCTAGCCCTGTGATTTGTTTTGGCCAAGAAAAGGAGGAGGAATTGATATATGATTTCTGAGCATCAGCCTCAAGAGGACTGGCAGCTTCTGCTTTGCTTTCTTGGTATGCAGACACCACCACGTTAAAAAACCAAAACACCTCTCTGAGGATGAAAGATAATATGGAGACGGGGAGCCCAGCTGAGTACAGCCCCTCAGCCAGCCCACCGCCAGGGGCATGAGCGAGCCCAGGTGAGACCAGCAGAAGAACTGCCTAGCCAAATCCACCGAGTCATGAGAAATAATACATTTGTTTGTTGTTTGAACTCACTAAGTTTTGGAGTGCTTTGTTGTGCAGCAAGAGATAACACATTAAAATGTGACTGTGGGAATGAGTGACTGACGTGGGGTCAAGGATGTAATTGCTGGAATTTAAGGAACTGAGAAGCCACGGTGTTGGGAAGATCACCTGTATGTAAATTGAAATTGCTAGGGACTGAGGCAGGCATGGTGTTGGAGGGAGCAATAGTGTGCCAGGAGTGAAAATATTTGGGAAATAAGTGGGTGTGATTTGGGGCAGTATTATCTGATTAAATAAGATTCCAAGTTGGAGAATTTTATGTAGCTGGGTGTTTTTATATGTAAATAGAAATATACATAAAATCTCCTGGATTTTTATGCACACAAACATACAGCTGTGTACATAGATACACACATGTACTGCAGATTCACACAGATATACCAAGCAAAGATTCATATAAGCATACCAAAACACAATTATACACCTAAATTCACATGCATGCACAGGTATATACAAGTACCCATGAATACAAGTCACAAATGCACAGACATACACTCATACATGCATACATATAAATATATGTAGATGCATGCAAGCATTTATGCAAATGCACAGACAACCACATAGACACATAGTGACATACACAGACACATAGTTTCATACAGAGACATGCAGAGAACATGCTTATACACTTAGCACACTAATATCCACACGTGTGCCCATTGAAATGTGCACATGGACACATATACATCAATATACATACACATAGCTACACATATATACAATCATAGAATGTTCACACATGTACACATGTACCCAAACACACAGACACACATACCACAGTTGTAGCCACACATCACCAGAACAGAAATACATATGCACACAGTTACAGGATCCAAAACATTTGTGGCCAAGTATACACACATTTGACCACATATATACTATGTGCACGTGTTTATGCACACATCTGAGAGGACACACATACATTTACTCGTAGGTACACAGAGGCCTTGATAGCACCAAAGCACTTGATAATGCTTTTGTTATATTTTGAAATTATATTAGATTTAGATTTGTGTTCTGCTTGTGTTTACCAGGCTGATGCGATGGAGGCTTTTCCAGTGAGTAGCAGCCACCGTGCTCCCGCTTTGTTGGGGTGGAAGGCAACAGGTACTGCAATGAGAACAGACCATTAAGCTTGTAGAAATACAAGGGGAAATGGGGATGGAGAAGTAGTTTGGGCTCAGAAGCAGGGCCTTTAGTGCTGGTAGTAGCATAGCTTAGTGGCTGTGAATGCAGACTTAGGAGTCCACTAGAAGCTAGTTCAAATCCCAGTTCTCCCATGTATTAGATGTGTTGTTACCTTGAGCAAATCATTTCATCTCTCTGAATCTCAGTTTCTTCATTTGGAAAATGATGATAGTAATAGTAATTGCCTCAGGGTTATTGTATTAGTTAACACTCATAAAACACTTGGAACAATTGTAACATATAGTATAGTAAGCTATTAGTGTTAGCTCTTGCTGTTGGTGGTGTTTGAAATTTTTCTTTTTTTTTGAGATAGAGGCTCACTCTGTTGCCCAGGCTAGAGTGCCGTGGCATCAGCCTAGCTCACAGCAACCTCAAACTCCTGGGCTGAAGCAATTCTCCTGCCTCAGCCTCCCGAGTAGCTGGGACTACAGGCGTGCGCCACCATGCCCGGCTAACTTTTTCTATATATTTTTAGTTGTCCGGTTAATTTTTTAGTAGAGATGGGGTCTCGCTCTTGCTCAGGCTGGTCTTGAACTCCTGACCTCCAGCGATCCTCCTGCCTCGGCCTCCCAGATTGCTAGGATTACAGGCATGAGCCACCGCGCCCAGCCGGTGGTGTTTGAATTAAAAGCTCTCTTATCAGCCAGCCAAGAGTCCTCAATACCTACCAATAGCTCCACCTGATACTTTTGACCTTGTCTTCAGAGATCTCTGAGAGCAGAAAGTAAAGGCTCAAGGGGATGGGCCATGGAACAGATATACTTTGGACTTAGAGGGATGGAAGAAGGGATGAAGACAGGGCTCTGAAAACTTGCAACGAAGGAGACTTTCTTGGAGGCGTATGCCTATGTGAGATGCTTCAGCTAGAAGTCTTAGATTACATAGAGCCTAAGACAGACCTGGGGTTCCCCAAAGCCCTCTTCTGTAGGCCAGCCTGTGGGCTCCGAAGTGGAGTCTGTTTGTGGAAATGTTGTAGGAGGAGGTGGATAATAGAGGGGGCAGCTGTCACTGCCTTACTTATTGTCCCAGGACTGTGGAGGATTGGAACATAGGCCACTTCCAAGGCCTTCTATTTAAAAAAACATTGAAAACAATTGAAGAAAAGTCCATGTCATAAGGGTACAGTTTAAAGCATTTTCACAAGTTGATATTTCTGGGTAACTAGCATTCAGATCACAAAATCTAAAATGACCAGCACCCCACAAATCTCCCAATTGCTCTCTTCCAGTGGCTATACAATAAAGTTAACCACTACCCTGATTTCTAATGGCATAGGTTTGGTTTGCCCATGTTTATAAATGAAATCATATAACTTGTCTTCTTTTGTGTCTGGCTTCTTTTATTCAAAGTTATGTTCATGAGGTTCATCCTTATTGTTGCATGTACCAGTAGATTGTTCTTTCTTATTGTTGTATAGTATTCTAGTATCTGAATATACTATACTTTATTTCTTCATTTTTGTAGATAGCAGTTTGAGGCCATTAGAAATATATACCATGTATGTTCTAGCACATTTCTATGATCTGAATGTTTGTGTCCCCTCAAAAGTCCTATGTTGAGAGGTTATTAGAAGCTGGGAAGGGTAAAGAGAAGTGGGTATAAGGGAGAGATTTGTGAAGGACACAAAATTACAGCTATGTAGGAGGATTAAGTTCTAGTGTTCTACAGCATTGTAGGATGACTATAGTTAACAATAATATATATTTTCAAATAATTAGAAGATATTGAATGTTCCCAACACAAAGAAATGATACACGTTTGAGATGATGGATATGCTAATTACCCTGATCTGATCACTATACATTGTATGTATGAAAACATCACTAGTACCCCATAAATGTGTATAATTATTATGTGTCCATTAAAAATAAAAATATAAAAATCTATATTACCTCAAAAGTCATATGTTGAAAACTCATCCCCAATGTGATAGTATTAGGGAGTGGGTCCATTGGGAGGTGATTAGGTCATTAGGGAGGGCCCTCATGAATGAGATTAGTGCCCTTATAAAAGAGGCCCCAGAGAGCTGCCTCACCCTGTCTATAATATGAGGGCACAGCTAGAAGGCACCATCTATGAACCAGAAAGAAGACTCTCATGAGACACTGAATCTGCTGGTGCCTTGATCTTGGAACTTTCCAGGCTCCAGAATTGTGAAAAATAAATTTCTGTTGTTTATAAGCTACACAGTTTGTAGTCTTTTGTTATAGCAGCTTGAATGGATTAAGACATGCATCTTTTGGTGAACATATGCTTGTACCTTAGTTTTTATTCATAAATTTTTATTCCTTAGAAGAGGGCCATCCTCAGTTGGATAAGCTCTAGGCTCCACAAAGCCTAGATCCACCCTTGCCCAGTATCAAAGGCTGTTGCATGGAACAATTCCAGGGGATACAATTTCCATTTCCACGTGTTGTACGTGACTTGCACCCCTGGGGCACAATGCAGAGGGTCCGGTGCCCTCTAGATTTGTGCACCGGGCAGCTCTCCACCATTCTGTTTTTCAACCACTGTCAGGGGCTGGGAAATGGTTAATTCCACGGAATTCCAAAAGACCTTTCCTCAAAATCTCTTTTCCTTTATGTCCTTTTGGACTTTGAGGCATAGGCACAGAATCCCAAGAGCCATGGGTCAGTCTAAACAGTGCCAGCAATTCATCAGCTAATTCTATAGGAATAAAAACAAAGAATCCAAACAGTTACACCAGGTATTTGATCTTAGAGAAGCCAAACCACCCAAATCACAGAGCTTTTTTTTTTTTTAAAAAAAAAAACACTTAATGGGTTGTTCAGATATCAGGTGGACACTACAAAACTCTCCCTCACCTACTTTGGAAAGTCAACAAAGGAAAAACTAGGTAAGACAAGTTTGGGTTTTGGAAAGTGAATTTTTGTTGAAAATCAAGGCTCCAGCTTCTCCTGTCTCTGCCCCAAGTTCCAGGGTGGGTATGTGTAATGTATAAGTGGGGAGCATATTCTCTGGAGGCAGACTGATCTGCTTACAGTCTCTGCCCAGCCAGTTCTGAGCTGGGCCCGTGGCATAAGTTCTCTAGGATTTAGTATCCTCCTCTGGAAAAAATGCCTTCCTACATCATGGGTAGGACGCAAGGGAACCAGGAGGCTCATAACAATGGTAGCCTGAGCAGCCTTCCCTACCTATGGCAAGGAGGGGTGGCAGGCCCGGAAATGGAGTATGGCTGCACTGGCCCCAAGCATGGTCAGTCCAGCCCAGTGCCCAGCAGGTGGGCAGAGGAGGAAGACCATGAATTCTTTCTGAATGGAAAAGAATATGTCTTGTTTGGGCAATTTAGTGTTTTGGGGATTTAACAATTGGACAGAGTACAAGGAAATGAATCCCTGAGCAAAATTACAAAGAAACTTCTCCTGAGGGCCCTGTGTGGGCTCTGAAATTGAACAGATCTGAGATCATTCTTGGCTTCAGGCTTTGCCTCTTTACCTAGGCTGTGTGACATTTTACTCTGTGAGTCTTAGTTTCCTCATCTGGAATCCAAAGAACAATTCCTCACAGGGTTGCTGTGTGGATTACATGAGACTGTATGTGATGGTTAATATTAGGTGTCAACTTGATTGGATTGAGGGTGCCTAGGTGGCTGGTGAAGCATTGTTTCTGGGTGTGTCTGTGAGCATGTTTCCAGAGGAGATTGAAGTGTGAGTCAGTGGACTAAAAGAGGAAGACCTGCCCTCAATGTGGACAGACACCATCCAATTAGCTAGGGGGACAAAGCAAGCAGAAGAAAGGGATGTTCTGTTTGCTTAGCTTCCTCTCTCTCTCTCTCCCCCTTCCAGAACAGGACACCTTTTCTCCCCCTGCCCTTGGAGCTCACTCCGAGTTCTTCGGCCTTTGGACTCTGTGACTTGCACCAGCAGCCTCCTGGGGGCTCTCAGGCCTTTGGTCTCAGACGGGGGTGCTGCACTATTGGCTTCTCTGGTTCTGAGGCTTTTGGACTTGGACTGAGCCATGCTACTGGTTTCTCTCAAACTCCAGCTTGTAGACGGCCTATAGTAAGACTTTGCCTTGTGATTGTGTGGGCCTATTTCCCTCTAATAAATTCCCTTTCATACGTATACTATTGGTTCTGTCTCTCTGGAGAACCAAGACCAATACACCACACATAGAAAGAACATTGCACTATAGTCATTAATATCATAGGAATAAAAAATGATGCCTTTCACATTTTCCCTCAAATATTTCCAGAGCTCTGAGCTTCTGCCTAATGCAGTAGTCCTCAACCACATCAGAATCCATGTCCCTTGAATAGAATACCTATTTGGCAATTGCCTCTTTTCTATGCTGAAAAGCAATGCACAGTTAATATAGCCCCTTATGACTCAAAGTGTAAGAGTATCATGGACCGGCAGCATTGTGGCCATCATCTGGGAGCTTGTTAGACATGCAGAATCTTGGGCCTCATTCCCAGGCCTGCTGAATCAAAATCTGTATTTCAACAAGATCCTCAGGTGATATATATGCACAGAGTCAGAGACTCATTACTATAACATACTTATACCCATAATTAGACATAAAGAAACAAAATGCCCTAACTGTAATATAAAGGGGCATAAAAGAAAAGTAATTGTGATAAAATTTTTTTCTATACACAAAGACTCTCAATCAACCATACTAGAAGTTATTTGCACCTGTATGTTGAATCTGTGTGAAGGTAGCAGCTCTGCATACAGGCTGATAGTACTGGTGTGTATTAGCAACCAAAATATCGCAAGCATTACCACAACTGATGATATTCTGAAATGATGGGCAACTCTTGGTAAAGTAGCGAACTAAAAAAAAAAAAAAAAAAACGACAGTACAAGCTTTTCTGAAGATATGCACCATTTGCATTTCTGGAAAATGCAGTGTCTATTAAACCAGTGTATATGTAAGTCGGACTTAGGTTCAAGGTTTCAATAGTTACAAAAATGATTTCCCATTACATGGAGGCTTGGTGAGACCTTCAAAAGTAATGTGTAAAATGGGTCAGTTTTTTGTTGTATGAAGTTATGTCTGGCTTACTGGTCTCCAACTACTAAAAGCCAATAGTGACTTGTCCAGCCACTATAACAATCAAAAGTGCACCACTTGCCCATTGACAGTGAACTATCTGAAAAGGAACTTAAGAAAACAATCCAATTTACAATGGCAACAAAAGAATAAAATACTTAGAAATAAACTAACTGAAGCATAGGTGAAAGACTTCAAGGCTTAAAATTATAAAACATGTTGAAAGAAATTAAAGATACAGATGAATGGAAAGACATCCTGTATTCATGGATTGAAAGAATTAATATTGTTCAAATGTCCATATTACATAAAGTGATTTGTAGATTCGATGCAGTCCCCATCAAAATCCCAATGGCAATATTAACAGGAATAGAACAAATCCTAAAATTCATATGGAAACACAAAGGCCTCAATAGTGAAAGCTATCTTGAGCAAGAAGAACAAAGCTGAAGGCATCACACTACCTGATTTCAAAACATATGACAAAGCTACAGTAATCAGAAAAATGAAATGGAGCCCTTATTTTATGCTGTATACAAAAATCAATTGAAAATTGATTAAAGATTTAAACGTAAGACCTGAAACTGTGAAATTGCTAGATGAAAAACAGGGAAAATACTTTTTTAAATTTTTATTTATTTATTTATTTTATTTTATTTTATTTTGATTTCAGCTTATTAGGGGGGTACAAAAGTTCAGGTTATATATATTGCCCATGTCCCGTCCATCCCCCTGAGTCAGAGCCTCAAGCGTGTCCATTCCCCAGACAGTGCGCCTGGCACTCACCATGTAGTCATACCTCCATCCCCTCCCCGCACCCCCCACCTCCCTGGGTCAGCACCTTCAAGGGTGACCATTCCCCAGATGGTGCACAACGCACTCATCATGTAGGCATACACTCATCCCCTCTCCCCACCCCCCACCTCAGTCTGATATCCAGTTGGTATCATTCCCCAATGTGCATTTAGGTGATGATCAGGGAAACCAATTTTCTGGTGAGTACATGTGATGCTTGTGGAAAATACTTTTTGACATTAGTCTTAGCAATGAGTTTTTGCATATGACACCAAAAGCAAGGCAACAAAAGCAAAAATGGGCAAGTGGGGTTGTGTTAAACTTAAAAACTTCTGCACAGCAAAGGAGACAATCAATGGAGTGAAAAGGCAACCTAAGGAATGGGAGAAAATATTCACAAGCCATATGTCTGATAAGTGGTAAATAAGCAAAAAACCAAATAACCGAATAAAAAATTGAGCAAAAGTCCTGAATAGACATTTCTCCAAAGAAGACATACAAATGTCCAAGAAAAAAAGAAGACTCAAATAAAATCAGAAATGAAAGAGGAGACATTACAACTGATACCAGAGATATACACAGGGTCCTAAGACACTACTCTGAACAATTAAATGCCAACAAATCGGATAACCTAGAAGAAACAGATAAATTCTTAGACACATAAACCTGTCATGACTGAGTCAGGAATAAATAGAAAACCTGAAAAAACCAATAATAAGTAAGGAGATTAAATCAGTAATAAAAAGTTGCTGGTCAAAGAAAAGCCCAGGGTATGACAACTTTATTGCTGATTTCTACCAAACATTTAAAGGAAAACTAATAGTGATCCTTCTCAAACTCTTCCAAAAAATTGAAGACGAGGGAATATTTACAAACTGATTTTACAAAGCCAGCATTACCCTGATGCCAAAGCCAGGCAAGGACACTATAAGAAAAGAAAAATACAGGCCAATATCCCTGATGAACATAGATGCAGAAATCGTCAACAAAATATTAACAAACTGAATTCAACAGCACATTAAAAGGATCAAATGCCATGATTTATCCCTGGGATGCAAGGATGGTTCAACTTACACAAATCAATAAATATGATATACCACATTAACAGAATGAAGGATAAAAATCATATGATCATCTCAATAGGTACAGAAAAAATGCATTTAGCAAAATTCAACATTCTTTCATGATAAAAACTCTCAACAAATTGGGCATAGAAGAATGTACCTCAACATAATAAAGACTATATTTAAAACAAGCCCACAGCTAATATCACACTAATGGTGGAAAGCTGGAAACTTTTCCTTTAAGATCAAGAACAAGACAAGGATGTCCCTTCTCCCCATTTATATTCAACATAATACTGCATATCCTAGCCAAAGCACTTATGCAAGAGAAAGAAATACAAGGCATCCAAATCTGAAAGGAAGAAGTAAATTGTCTGTGTTTGTAGATAACATGATCCTACATATAGAAAACCCTAAAGATTCCACCAAAAAACTGTTAGAACTAATAAACAAATTCAGTACAGTTGTAGGATACAAAATCAACCTACAAAAATCCATTGCATTTCTGTACATTAATGATGAACTATTCAAAAAGGAAATTAAAAAATTCCATTTACAATGGCCAAAAGAATAAACAACCAAAGTACAGGTGAAAGACTTGTACACTCAAAATTATAAACCATTGGTGAAGGAAACTAAAAAAGACACAGATAAATGGAAAGACATCCTGTGTTTATGGATTGGAAGAATTAATGTTGTTGAGCAGTCCATTATGCTCAAAGTGATATACAGATTCTACCGAAATTCCAAGGGGATTTTTCACAGAAATAGAAAAAAAATCCTAAAATTCATGTGGAAACACAAAATGTCCCAATAGCCTAAGCAGTCTTGAGCAAGAAGAACTGGAGGCATCATACTACCTGATTTCAAAATATATTACAAATCCACAGTAATTAAAATGGTGTGGTATTGGCATAAAAACAGACATATAGACCAGTGGATGGACTAGGATAGAGTACAGAAATAAATCCGTGTATTACAGTCAGTTGATTTTTGATAAAGGTTCTGTGAACTTACAATGGGAAAAGATAGTCTCTTCAATAAACGGTGCTGGGAAAACTGGATATTCACATGCGGAAGAATGAAATTGGACCCTTATCTCACATCATATATAAAAATCAATTGAAAATGGATTAAAGACTTAAACATAAACCTGAAACTGTAAAACTACTAGAAGAAAACAGGGAAAATGCTTCTTGACAATGGTGTGGGAAAAGATTTTTTGGATATGACCCCAAAAGCTCAGGCAACAAAAGCAAAAACAAACAAGTGTGACTACATCAAACTAAAATGCTTCTGTGCAGAAAAGAAAACTATCAACAAAACAAAAAGGCAGCCTATGGAATGGGAGAAAATATTTGCAAGCCATATATCTGCTGAGGGGTTAACATCCAAAATATATTAGTTCCTATATAGGAACTCACACAACTCAATAGCAGAAAACCAAATAACCTGATTAAAAAATGGGCAAAGTATCTGAATAGACATTTTTCCATAGAAGATGTAAAAACTGCCAACAGGTATATGAAAAGGTGCTCAACATCACTAATCATCAGGGAAATGCAAATCAAAAGCACAATGCAATATCACCTCACACCTATTAGGATGTCTATTATCAAAAGAACAAGAGATAACAAGTGTTGGTGAGGGTGTGAAGTAAAGAGAACATTTGTACACTGTTGGTGGGAATGTAAATTGGTATGGCAATTATGGAAAACAATATGGAAGTTCCTCAAAAAGTTAGAAATAGAACTACCATAAGATCCAGCAATCCCACTACTGGATACATAGCCAAAGGAAATGAAATAGGTATCTCAAAAAGATATCTGAACCCCCATGTTCACTGCAACATTATTCACAATAGCCACCATATGGAAACAACCTAAGTGTCCATCAATGGAAAAATGGATAAACAAAATGCAGCATATATACACAATGGAATACTATTCAGCCATAAAAAAGAATGAAATTCTGTCATTTGCAACAACATGGATGGACCTGGAGGACGTTATGCTAAGTGAAATAAGCCAGATGCAGAAAGATAAAAATTGCATATTCTCATTTATATGTGGAGTCTAAAAAAGTGAAATCATAGAAGCAGAGAGTAGAATGGTGGTTGCCAGGGGATAGGGGTGTGAGGGAAATGAGGAGATGTTGGTCAAAGGCCACAAAGTTTCAGTTATGCAGGATGAATAAGTTCTGGAGATCTACTATACAGCATGGTGACTGTATTTGATAATACTGTATTGTATACTTGAAATTTGCTAAGAGAGATCTTAAAAGTTCTCATTAGAAAAAATGGTAATTATGTGAAGTAATGGATATGTTAATTGACTTGATATAGTGGTAATCATTTCCCAATGTATTAAATGTATCAAAACATCATGCTGTACATGTTAAATATATGCAATTTACCTTTGTGAATTATATGTTAATAAAGCTGGAAAAAAGTAAATTATTGGTTGATTAGGGCTAGGAATGGGGAGGATGGGGGAATAGAAAGTGATAACTAGAGCAGACAGGATTTCTATTTTTTTTGAAGTGATGAAAATATTTTAAAGTTGTAGTAATGGTTGCACTTATCTGTGAATATGCTGAAAACCATTGAATTGTACATACTTTAAATGGGTAAATTGTATAGTATGTGAATTATATCTCAATAAAGCTATTAGACGAGAGAAAAAAATGCCCCTCAGTATTTTTTGTTTGTTTGTTTGTTTTTTGGTAAATGTCCCTTAGAGGGTTGTAGTGCCCCGAGAGAACCAATCGTATATAAAATCGTAGAAAGCTAGAGTGTCAGAGTGGAGGGAACCCAGCATGTATCCAGGCCAGCTCTTTCACTTCTGAGATGGGAAAACCAAGGCTTCTTCTACCCTTTCCATTTCTCTAGAGAAAGTTATTCTCTCATTTAATGTTTCTTCTCAGTTTTATATTATCTATTGAATAAGAATTTTTTTCAACAATTTTATTCTGCTCTATTTACAAGTGAGGAAAATGAGGCTCAGAAAATGAATGAGGCTTGCTTGACAGGTTAATTTGCTGAGGTTCTTATCTCAATGCAGAATGTTCCTCAAGCCCTTAAAGTTTTTTAAAAATTGTTAACAATTCACTTCTAATTTCCTTCTCTTTTCCAGGTAGTAAGCCCTTTTACTGTACTCAAAGGTAACTATAATGATGGTGCAAACATTGAAAGTGACAACCCTGCAATTAAATATGTTAAATCTTAAGTAGATTCCCTTGCTCTTGCCTTTTGCAGGATGCTATATCTTATGTGGAAGTGGATTTGTTACCAATTCATACTGCACAAGGGTTGTATGGACACCCTGAATTGATTTGCATTTGTTCACAAGATTGTTTTTTATTTCAGTATACTATAGGGATACAAACATTTTGGTCACATGTAATGCCTTTGCCTCACCCAAGCCAGGGCTACAAGCATGCTGTTCACAAGAATTTTTGAAGGTGGTATGCTGGTAGAGAACACCAGGGGGCAGTCAAACAGATGTGGACTTGAGTCCTAGCTTTATCACTTCCCAGCTGTGGGACCTCAGGACATGTGAGTTCACCTTTCTGACCCTCATTTAGCTCATCTGTGAAAAGGAGGAGAGGATCTCTAGGACCTCGAAGTCTCTTATGTCCTATGTAGGCTCAAATGCTTTGCACTGCTGAGCCCCTCCACCTGTCATTCCCTCCCCTCATGATGCTGAAGAACTCCTACTTGTCAGCTGAAGCCCTGCATGATGGATACTTCTCCATGAAATTTCTCTTGACCTCAAGTTAGTCCTTCTCAATTTGGGTTCCCCAAGAATTCTGTGCAGACCTCTATTTAACCCTTGTCTATCTTATTGAAATGATCTGTTCACAGGTCTGTCTCACCCCTGGATTGTGAACTCTTTGAGGACAGGATCCTGTTTTGTTCGTCTTTGTATCTTCAGTGCCTAACTTGGGGCTGGCCTAGAGTAAGACCTCAATAAAGCTGAATAGAACATCAACATCAATCATTATGGTAATCACTTTCCTTCCCCATATTTGTGGCATTGTCATCCAGACTATATCATACATTTTGGTACTAAGTCATCTTCCTCGTGGTGCTGATTGCTCTCAATTTGTTTCATACATGTAACCGTGGGCTTTCCAAAATTACTAAGTTCCATAAGAGCATGACATTCTTAAATCTATTTCTTGCCCTGTGCAGTGCTTGGACACATAGTAATTTGTCAACCATCACTTTGATTTTGAAATGGCATTGTGTTATTGGGATGATACCATTTCAATTGCATTGTATTGGCAGCAATTTGCCAGAAAAATAGGAAACTGTGCTTTGGTGGAAATGATCTCTCCCTAGTCTAGGGAATTCTCTCTTCCACTCAGCTGGTTGCATTGGATTTCATCATTACATATGAATGCCAGCAAAATTGAACTTGCCGGATATTTGGACTCTTGCCCAATGTTGATTCCATTTGGTGGGCATGAACATACTGACAATACAAGCAATTATTCCAGACATTTTGGAGATTGATATGGCCAAGAAGATATTAGGGTATGTAGTAAGCCATTGAGAGGCCAGTCCGTGGGCTATTCAGGGATTTGAACATCTAATGAGTGAGTAGTTTTACAGATTATTGAATCAGAGCACCAAAAGGCATTCCAAATCTTTATGCATTTACAAATATTTAAAGATCTTTTAAAGATCAAGTCTGTCGTTATCAGTTTCTGTGCGGTATATTGTCAGTATCCACAGTGACCCCGGAGGAGCCTGTGCTGGCAGGAGTAATGCTGTGGTATGTTCAGCTCTGCTGGATCTCCATAGAGGGGGGCTGGAATGCCTGTGGAACAATGCCCCGGGCTCCCGAGAGCAAAGAATGAAGGGCAGCCTAGTTTGATAACCACATTAAAGCACTACCAACATCTGTTCAAGCCAAAGACAACACTATCTCCAGGAATTAACCTTCTGAACCACTGAATCATTACCCTCAGCAGAGCGAAAGTTGGACAACAAGAGCCTATTTGTCAGTGGTTCCTCAGAGAGACGTGGTAAGCCATATTTTACTGCAAACAGCGTGAGAAGGCCTGGCTCGGCTTTATACATTTTAAACACAGAATATATTTGTGTGGGAAACAAGCAGACAATGAATGTAAATAAACTTTTGATGATATCTTGCAACTTTCAGCATTTATTCCACTCCAGACCAAATGGACCATTGCCCCAGAGAATAGCATTTCCTGAATTTGTACCTAAATGTCTCCTCCTTATTTTAATAAAACATTAGGTATCAATAATGAGAGTGCTAACAATATGCAAGATGCCCTAAATAATCTGACCTTTTGTTGAAAGTAATATAATTCATCATAAATGTAATCATAACTAGTTGGACTAGTTATGGACTTTGTGAAGCTGCCTCAGATGGAGAGGGTGGCAAGGAGGATGGGAGGGGAAATCTAATAAACTAAAAGTTTTAGTACAGAAGTAAGCATAGAATGCCTGTCATCAAGACTTTAGATGAAGAATCTGGAATTTGGGAGTGTATTTCTTATAATAAAGACTGGCTGAAAGTTCTACCATGATAGGTTTTCAGCATTGTGCCACAACCAATCGAAAAATCCATCTCCAGCTTTTTATTTTCTGATACATTCTTCATTGCAGCACCCCATCATTAAGAGACATGAGGCTTTTATGCCAAATCTGCCTTAGAATAGTGAGGCTAAACTGAACTTTGTCCGTAGATTAGTCCCTGGAACATATTTATTCTGTTTTACTACATGTATATAGTACTTACTATGTGCTCTTTTAAAAGAGTTAATACTGTGTAGTGAGTAGTGAGTAACACCTGTAATTCGCTATAAAACAATTCTATTTTTTGATGATTCAAAGTATATACACTATCCATACATAGTTTATATAATACATATAAAGTATTTAGAAGTATCTACATGTAGTATGTAAAGAGTGTGTGTGTGTATATATATATATGATATACATATAGTGTATATAAAGTATATAGAATTATTTTGCCAAAAAAGTAAGGCAGAATTGAATGGCAGTGTTGTGGCTTACATTGCCCATCTTCCTACAAGTCATCAAATCTGTAATATTGTGTGTGGCTTCAGGGATGGATGCCCTCGTGATTTGACTTGCCAATGCTTGTACAGTGTACCTGGGTGAGTGACATGATATCTTTGAGTCAGTGCACAAAAGCATGACCTTGTATTGGGTCTGGACAAAGCACAGTGCACCGGGAGATACCACCCTTGGGTTTACCTAAGTGGATTCCTTTTACAAGTTTGGAGGCAGAATTCTGTTTTAGTTCTAGCCTCTCAACTAGATCTAGGTAGCACACTGTAATGGTGGAAAATATAGCTAAGCCATGGTGGAGGGGGGTGGGCTGGTGCTCAGCAGCGATCTAATGAATGTATTTGAGTGAGTGAGTGAGTGGATGCAGGATGCTTTTTGCCCAGTAGTTTTGCCAACATGGTCCACGAACCCTGGGGATCCCAGGATCCTTTTGGGGAGTTTGAGAGGCCAAAACTATTTTTATAATAATACTAATACATTTTTCGCCTTTTTAACTGTGTTGACATTTCCACCGAAGGTGCAGAAACAATGGAGAATAATGCTGTTAGCTTGTTAGCATGAGTCAAAGTAGTGGTACCAAGCAGTACTAATAGTCACTGTATTTTTCACTGCCAAGCACTCACAGAAAAAAATAAAAAAGCGAGTTTCACTTAAAAATGTCCTTGATGAAGCAGTAAGAAAATATTAATTTTATTAAATCTCAACCCATAAGTACTTATATGGATAAATCATTTCTGCTGCATGCTGAAGTGCAGTGGTTGTCTTGAGAAAAAGCACTTGTGCAATTGTTTGAATTGCATGCTGAGCTGGATACTTTTCTTGTGGAAGATTTTTTTTTCACTTAAAAGAATGACTGACAGACAAACTATGGTTATTCAGACTTGGGTATTTGACAGACATTTTCTCAAAAATGAGCAAAGTGAGCCTGTTGCTTCAAGAAAACAGCTGACAGTATTTGTTGCCAATGATGGAATTTGAGCTTTCAAGCAAAAATTAGAATTTTGGAAAACTTGTATCCACCACTGTGAGCTTGACAGCTTTCCAATACTTAAGGCTTTTCTGATGAGACTGGTGATGATAGTAACAAATGTGATTTTTTGAATTTTGTATAATTAAAGGTATAATTAGTTGGAAGATTTTCACAACTCAGAAATCAATATTTTTTAAACGATCCATGTATGATGTTACAACATCATGCCTGAGTCAAAGAAAAATTCAAAATACAAGATAGGTTAATGGATTTTGGTATAACAGAGTATGAAAAGTGTGTTGATACGGTTTCAAACTCCACATTGCAGTTTACCTTTAAAAACTGTCACTTGCAAAGTTTTTGTTCAATATCGAAGAATAGGCACAATTATCCAAAAAGGCTATGAAAATAATGCTCTCTTTTTCCAAACATATATCTCTGTGAGGCCAGAATTTTTCATATGTATCAATGATAAATACATATTGCAACAAATTGAATCAGAAGCAGTTATGAGACTCCAGTTGTTTTCTACTAAGACAAACTTTAAAGTGATTGCAAAAATGTAAAACAAGGCCATTCTCACTTTTTTGTTTGAAACATAGAGTCAAATTTCATAAAATATGGTATGTTAACATGTAATAGGTTTATTGTTAAATGAAGCAAATCAGTAAATACACTTTAAATTTCTCAGTTTTAATTTTTAATATAGCACATATAGATATAACCCACACGAACAAAACCTCTTTGAAATTGGCAGTCATTGTTAGGAGCATGACGGGGCCCTGAGAGCAAAAAGTTTGATAACTGTTACTCTAGTCCAGTGGTTCTTAAAGAGTGGTCCCCAGAAATACCCTTCTCCTCTTCCCTCCCCCTCCTCTCACCTGAGAACTTGCTCAAAACATCAAATCTTGGGCCCTCCTCTAAACCTAACGAATCAGAAACTCTGAGAGTAGGGCCTAGCACGCTCTGTTTTCACAAACTCTCCAGGTGATTCTGATGCTTACTAAACTTTAAGAACCCCAGACCCTGCCCCACCCTCCTATAGATCAGTGTCCACAGTTATCTTAAGGTCTGATGATTGGGAATCGTGGGGAAGCTGACTTTGCAAGCCAAGTGTTACAAACTGGCATTTGCTTTGGACTCAAAAATAGATATTCTGCTCACCTCCCCCCCACCAAAACACACACACACACACACACACACACACACACACACCACTTGCACCATAGTCACTTAGGTGAGCACCACGAGGGAATGTGCCAGAACACCTAAATAGTGCTTTGGCAGGGGGCAGGAAACCGTTGGTTGAGCTTTAAGAAAGTATCATAGAACATTATGCTTAATTGGTCAGAAATGCACTTTCTCTCTGGCCCCTGCCCCATGGGTGTTTCTACCACAGATCTTAACTGAGCTCTTTTTCAGAAATGTGAGACCAGAGTAAGTTTTCTATTGTTGTTGACAGCATTTCCCTCTATGCCCTGCCTCCATTTCTGTTGACTGGGTCCAGCTGGAACAAAATTCTGAGGCCAAGGAGCTGCCCAGCATTCACTTCGCAGGGTCTTGGTGGCCCACTTTCACACTGCCTGCAGGCCTTATTCCACTCCTTCAACTACTGCGCTCTTCAAATTCTCAGCGCCCCAGACTATAGCATTTAGTCTTGGCTTCCACTTCATCACAAAAATGTATTGACATAATCACCCATTGTACACCCAGCTTTCTACTCCAGAAACCTGCATGTCATCTTTGACTCTTTCCTCTCCATCACCGTCCACATCCAGCAGTCAACAAACTCTGCCTATTCTGCTTCCTGTTAGGGAGTCAGCAGAGTAGCATGGTTAAGAGCATGGTTAAGAGAGTGATTTTTGGAGTCAGATGCCTGAGTTCAAATCCCACCTGCATAAGTTTCTAACTGTACGACATGGACAAGTTTCTTAGCTTCTTTGGGCCTTGGTTTCTTCAACTGTAAATAAGAAGTATTATGATAATAATGCCACTTAACCTTGTAGGCTTGTTAAAGGAATTAAGCAAGACAATATGTAAGATTCCCAGAACAGTGCCTGACATATCTATTTTATTCAACAAACACTTCCAGGTGCCCTGTACTACTTTAGGGTGTAGAACGGTAAATCAGCAATGCGCTAGTTCAGGTCCCAATTGTCACTCATGTCATCTACTGGCATCTCTCTCACTGCTGGTCTCCCTGTCTTTGCTCTGTCTCCTTCCAACTTGTTCTCCATCCATCCAAAAGTGGAATATTTTCCAAATGTCAATCGGATCATATTGTTCTCTGGCCTAAAACCCTTCAAGGGCCCTCCACTGCCTATGGGATAAAGTTCAACCTTTTTGCCAAGGCTTATCATGGTAAATGACCTCTCATTCCTCACTACTTCCTGATTTGACCTGTCTGTACTGATGGATTCTCTATGCTGTGTTCCCATAGTGCTCCTCCTCTCCCTTTTAAAGAACTTGCCACTTTTGTTATACTAATCTCTTTATACACCTGTCTCTCCAAATGGACTATGAGAGTGTTAAGGACAGGGACTATATACTAGTCACATTTGTGTTTCCAGTGCTCAGTACAGATATCAGGAAAGAGAGAATGGTTCAGAATGTTTGTGAAACGCATGAATGAATAAACAAATGAGCAGCTTCTTCCAGCCCCTTCTTGTTTGAATTCTATCCTAGAATTTATGTGGTATTTTCTTGTGTGTGTGATTTCTCCTGGAGCCAGCCCAGCCACTAGAAGTCATCTTGTGCAGAGCTTCTCTTCCTGACTCTGAAGAAGAATCTTCTGGGCAGCTTGTTACAATGTAGATTCCTGGGCCTTTTCCCCTGAGAATTATAATTTATAAAATCTGAGGAAGGGCCTCCAAATCTGTATTTTAACAAGATACCCCTGGGTCGGTGATGATCAGCCAAGTTTTAGACTTATGGATTTCCTCCTTTTGCAGACGGGGAATGAAACGCCCAGAGATTGAATCATTCCTCCAAGGTCGCAAGGCTTGTCAGTGGAAGAGCTGGGATCTGCTATACCAGTGTCCCTATCCTTACTTCACCCAGAGCAACCTCAATTTCATCTTCTTTATATATGGGAGTTCAGCAAAAAAGGGATTTGTTTTGTTTTTAATTGCGAAAGAGTTCAGAGTTAAAATTCCCTGTACTGTACCACACTCGCTGCCCTCCACTGGAGGGCCCCTTACACATGCCTGTGGAAAGGAAGTGTGGTGCAGTGGGCTTAGTACCGAGCAGGGGGCCCTGGGGCCTGTATTCTCTCCTGCCTTTGTCACTAAGAGTCTATGCAACTGGGGCAAATCACTTCACTGCTGTTGTGAGTTTCCTCAGTTGTAGAATAGATACAATCAAGCCCATCTTGCTTAATTAGCAAGGTTCCTATTAGGCTAACATACTTATTTTCTCCATAGAGCCAAGCACAGTGCTCTGCCTATAGCAGAAGCACCACGAAATGTTTAGGGAATGAATAAATGAAAGTGTTTTAGAAATGAGAAAGTGGTCTATGAATGTAAGCTATGATTAATAATAAATTCAAAAGCCGGCTGCTGCAATTGCTTGGCCTTAATGATAACTTGATTCAAAATGGTTCGTTACAAAATGGACCAAACCACCTTAACAGACCTTTGTTTTTGAATGTAAGAAAAGGACAACTAGCACTGACCAGTCGTGTCTACAAGATGTCAAAAGAGCCAGCTAATTTGGTCGATTCATTGAAAAAGACAGGCCAACAGTATTGGGCCTTGTGCTTCAAAAGAAGCTAAGTGGCTCGGAGCCTTTTCCATTGCTGCTCATTGGCTTGGCGTTATGTACACACAGCTATCCTTTCAGTTTCCACAAAATGGCTTATTTTCATTTCTGAAATGGCAGCCACGTGGGAGCCCCTGGTTGCTGTGGAGAAGGCAGGGAGAGGCCCAGCTGGTTGACAGCCACTGGGCTCCTTGAGCCCTCTGCTTTGCCTTGGCTGCTGTTGGGAGGCGGGAGTCCAAGGTTTTTATAGTTCTTCTCTCGAATTAGTGCCCGCAGACTCTACAGCTATGAACATGCAATTAGTCTTTGTTTGTGCACAAAAGGGAGCTTGACCCTTGCCCGTCTTTGATGGGCATGTACAACTCTTGTAGCTACTTACCTAAGGCCCTCTCCAAGTAGCACAGCGTCTTGTTCCTGCACCTGCCTTCAGCTTTTCTCTTTTGTGACTTGTTTCACATAATATTCAGCCCAACTCACAGCAAGATTGCAGGGATGAAGGCATCATGCAGGCACAGTAAGATTTCCTGTTTTTCAGGGAGGTGGGGGAGTGGGTGAGAGGGAGGTTTGAATCCATAATCTGAGTTTTGGGTAATTGCTGGGCCCCAAAACACTTAGCAGGAGCCCAAAGAACAGGTTTTTTTTTCTTAATAAATGAACACTTTGCTTGCTTTCAAAAGCAGACCTCCCATGCCATGGAAAACAAGCTGTATGCACAAAGCTTTACATTTCTTTCCCAGTTCACCTGCTTTCTTATCAATATAGAAACTTTGTCATTTTTTGAAAGACAATTGCTATAAAAGACATGCAATTATTGTAGTCAGAAAATTTCTTTCTAAACCACGCTTTCTGAGATACTAGGAGAGTGCTTATTAGCAGCCTGAATGAGTTAAATAGTGTGGTGGTGGATTGCATTTTCAATAAATGTTTTCAAGGAGCTTGATTGGTTTTTGAAACGCCCTCATTTCTTACTATCCATGCCTAAATGTGCCACACTGTATTAGAATAGACTACTCAGCTGTGGCACTGAGGGAAAAACTCCAAAGCATGTCTAGTCTGAACTAAAAAACATTTCTAACTCCCAAATCTGCAGAGAAAGTTTAATAAATGGCTCAAAACAATAATACCTTCCTTTTTTGGAATGTCCATTTCAGTTCAGGCGTGGTACTGGCTGCTTTATACATTTTTTTTCTCTTCTAATCCCTAAAATGGCACTCCATGCTGGGTTTTATTATCTCTACTTTATAGAAAAGAAAAATGATGCTCAGAGATGTTAAAGGACTTGACTATGTCTGTTCAGTTGCTGAGAGGCAGAGGAGATAGGTGAAAACAAGTCTCCCTATTTCTCCATGGCATGTCACTAAGACTTTAAAAAAATGCACGCTAGATTTAAATCAGCCAAAAGAGATTTGTCCTTCAAAATTGTCACCTTGGGTGTCCAGATATATCTTTCAACATCATGGGTATAGTTGTCTTTGGGATGTTACTTCCAAGCAGACTCAGACATGGAAACATCTGTCTCACTCTTTCTTATTCACACCGTACTGTTGACCATGTTGGCATTGCCCAGCTGGATCATGTACTTTTTCATAAGACCTAACTCCATGTCACTTTTGGATTTTTTCAAAAATCACCAACCTCTGACAGGAAGGATTTGCCAAAACTGAGGGCAGTCAGAAGAAAGTGCTTCTGGTTTGAGAGATGATTCTAAAATAAGTGTTTCCTCCCCCCAAATGGCTGTGATGGCATGATTGTACATTTTCAAAGTGACTATCTTGCAGGGGCCAGTCTTCCTCTGAATGTATGAGCTTTGCCATGCTTAGGAAGGCGTGGAATGGTAATAGGAGTTTGCCTTTTGGCATCACACTTCCTGTGTTTGAATCCTGGCTCTGCCACTTTATTAACCGTGTGCCTTTGGTTTGGGAAAGTTATTTTTCCCCTCTAATATTAGTTTTCTTGCCTATAAAATGAGGATAATAATACTATCTTCCTTGACAAGTTTGCTGTATGAATTAAATGGTAATATTTGCTGTACCCTAGGTACATAGTAAGTGCTCAATAAACATTAGTTTACTATGCTCACCCCTTCTGCTGCTGTTTGGTAAAACAAACAAAATCTTTCCTTGTGTGGTCATGCCTGATGTCTTTTGTGATTCATAGAAGGTTAGTGCTGGAAGGCCCCTTTAAGATAATGTTATCCAGTGGTTTTCAAACTTCTTTTAAACAGCAGAACCTATAGTTCAAAAGAAAACTTAAGAGGAACCTCAATAACTACAATAGCCAAAGTGAAGCTGCTACCTTTTTAAGTGGGTGGATCAGAGGTGAGAAGGTCCGGAGCTCCAGCATCTGAGGCTCCCCTATACTCCCTCAGTTGAATTGTGTTGTCACCAATGAGTCCTACCTCTCCACCCTTCCAATGTGGGTTACAGAAGAAGTCCTAACCAAACTTTAAGGCTCCACCTAAATGCTAAAACCTCCACAATGCCTGCCAGAAAGAGCCAGTCAGAATTAATCTTTTCTTTTTCAATTCTCTATTGGCAATGTATGTTTCTATGATAGCATTTAGCAAACTTTGTATTAGAGTTATTTTCATCTATACCTCTTCTTTACACCAAGATCTTTGGGGACCCACGTCTTAATTATCTCTGTGTCCCCCATAATGCCTGACACTATGACTTACACATAGGGAACCCTCATTTACTGCTTATTGGACTGTTAAATAAATGGCCAGAGATAAATCCAAATCATATTACTGTCTAGGAAACCAAGGGAAAGATTCTTAATAAAATGTATTCTTTGTTTTTTCAAAGTTGTCCTCTTTAAAAAGATAACTTGAGACACTTCACAAATACAGACCTCATTGATTATGTCATCTTGCCTTATTTCTTAAGCAAATATGGCCATTCTAATCTTCTTTTGGCCCTTTCTCCATCATTTGAAGGAAAAGGAGGCAGAAAACCATCTTCCATACAGTTAATACCTTAAAATAGGCAATTTGAAAGCTTTTAGACTAGGTACTAATAACGTGCCTACAGTAAAAAGCAGAGGCATGGGTAAATGCTGATAACCATCTGCTTTATAAAGTCAACTGAGGAAGCTAATATTAGGAACTTTTTAGAGTCGCAGAAAGGCTACATTTTGTAAAGGGGAATAATTGAGGGGAAATATTTGAAAAAGGCTTTGAAAAATATATTGATTCAAATTCAGGTGAGAGAAAGCAACTTAGACAACAGTAGGAACATGTAAGAAATCCAGGCCAATCTTTCTTCTGACTTGTAAGAGAATATTAACACATGAGTATGCTTCAGTAGCTAATTATCAAGCCTTGTAAGAGAAAGAAGATGGAGTCATCAGATGCCATGGTACTTCCAAGGGAGAAATTTGTTTTTGAATTATATGAAAGCATTTTAAGTCCTATGCATTTAACTTTATATATTACATGAGAGTATATAATACGTATAAAAACATTATTTTGTATTCCATAAATATTAATATAAGTAAACTAGGGTACACAGGTTTCTAACTTGTACATTAGTGCCTTGTGTGTGGTAGTGGTCAAAGATTGATCATCAGAGATGAAGCTGGTAGGGCTTTCACTGGATTTAAGAAATAATGATATCAGCATTTGGAGGAATAAGTCCTGCTGTGTTTGTTTTTACAAGGATTAGTCCTATTATTTCATAATCATGCTACATTCAATTCTTAACTGATGATAAAAGGGGAAAAACAGAGCTCTAATGGCGGTTGCAATCGCCCCTTACAAGGCCAACACAGAAGACTTTTCATATTGTGCATCTGGGATTAAACTCAAACTGGTGTACCTTTCACTTTGGCCATCATCAAGCCAGAGTTTTAAGGCTTTTCAACCTTGTGAAACAACAAGCCTCAAAGAATTGAAGGATGACAAATTCTGTGCAACGGGGGTTGGTTTGTGCATTTCAAGGGACAGGGTTGACTTGTATGACACTTGTACACACAGTGAAGCTGCTAATGCTAATGAGATGACGGCTCAAAAATATAGAAAATTTGCTTTAAAGGCAGCAACAAAGACAGATAGCATGTTTAGTTAATGCTTATTTCTGTTAATGGGAAATGTGTAAAGTTTAGGGAAAAAAGCAGCAAAACAATTATCCTTGTATCAAATTTTTAAATATATCAAATGATTATCTTTCTACAAAATCTTCTCAGATTCCTGGGTGAATTTTCCCAGAGAGGTCCTTTTGAATCTATGACCTCAATAGCGTTCCTTCCCCTTTGGATTTGTTGGAGCAAACACAAGGAGAAATTGTAAGGCAGGATGAGAGAGCTCTGTGATATGCTATATACAACACTGGATTAAATTCAATTTTATTGGGTTAAGTTTCATGTGATCCATTAAATCTATGTTGTACATGTACTTTAGAAAGCATTTCTTTGCACCAAGATATCCTTTGTGGTTCGAGGTTGTTCCATAACAAGTTTGCCATTTTTATCCTTCTCCAAAAATGTGATTTTCTTGGGCCACCAGTTGTCCTCATCTGCAGTGTGGCCACATCTTGGCGTGTCACAAACAGTTGGGTTGCGAATAATTTGTTCCTACTAATAAGTAAGGATCTGAAGTTTGTGAATGATTTTGTGTCTTAGAAAATTAGACCTAGTTCAAATTTGTTCTTACAAAAATGTTGCTCTCATTCACTTACATTCTGAAATGCTTGCCTGATTGGGAGGGAATGACGTGGGAACTTGCATAACCTTGATTAAGCCTCTGAGAGCCAGCCTATATGTGAGCTGCTTCAATCATGTGTGTCCCTGTGGATATAAGGCTGACAATGGCCATGCTATTGCATTGTTTCTGTGAGAGACCCAGGTATGAATTGAAACCCCTTTTCCACGAACATAACCTCACTCTTTGGCCTGCTTACTCACCCACTGTACTGCTTCAACAACTTCTGGAGAAATTATGCAAGGACTTACACTAAATATGGACAATTTTATTCCTTCAAATCTACTTAGAGGGCTGAATAACTGAGGTCATTCATTTATTCGGTCACTCAACAAACATTTATTTAAGTCCTTTTTAGGTACCAATGCACTATGCCATAGGAGAGAGAGAATTTGCACTTGTTGACACCTAAAAGTTAAGTTGGATCTTGTTAGTTTGAGTGGAGGGGGTAGCATGAACAAAGTAGGAGGAAGAAATGGATGGAGTTTTCCCAGAAGAAAAGCAGTCTAGAGGCTCTGAAGGCCAGGGAATTTAGAGAGGTCTTGGGATGTGTAACTGGAAGGTTTGGAAGGATCCAGCCAGATGCTTGATGGACCTACCTCTGCCGCCAGTAAATTAGCACTCAGAAGTGACATCCTGTGTTTCTACTCTCTGTGATATGCATTGATCTGTTTTAGTATGTACTCAGTAAATTCCAACTGAACACATCTGAATGTGAGTCTATCTATTACACAGGAAGACTGGGAGCAGCCCCAGTGCAGTTTTGCCCCACAGACCTCTGACGCTTGAATATGGTGCTATTTTTCTACGTTTAAAAGATTACGATATAATTCACACACCATAAAATTCACTCATTTAAAATGTACTGTTCTTCCTAGCTTACAAAGGACAAAAAAATGTACTATTCAGTGGTTTTCAGTTTACTCATAAAGCTGTGCAACCTTCACCACAATCTAATTCCCAAATATTTTCATCAATCCAAAAAGTAATTTATTTTAATAAACTTATTGGAACTGACAAAGAAAAAAACCAAAAAGAAACTCTGTACGTTTTAGCAGTTTCCCTCCCCTAAGCTCCTAGGCAATCACTAATATTTGGGTCTCTATAGATTTACCTATTCTGAATTTTGCATATAAATGGAACCATATAAGATGGGGCATTTGTGTATGACTTCTTTCACTTAACATAATGTTTTCAAGATTCATCCATGTTGTATCAGTACTTTATTTTTTATTAAAGCTGAATAATATTCCATTGTATGGATATATCACATTTTGTTTATTTATTAACCAATTGATGGACACTTGGGTTGTTTCTACAGTTTGGCTTTCATGAATGCTGCTGCTTTTAAATTCATGTATAAGTTTTTGTGTGGTCATATGTTTTTATTTCTCTTGGGTATATATTAATACTTAGGAGTGGAATTTCTGGGTCATGTGATAACTCTATGTTTAACTTATTTATTTATTTATTTATTTTTATTTCAGCTCATCATGGGGGTACATAAGTTCAGGTTATATACATTGACCATGTCCCACCCCTCCCCCTGAGTCAGAGCCTCAGGCGTGTCCATTCTCCAGACAGTGCGCCTGGCACTCACCATGTAGTCATACCTCCATCCCCTCCCCCCACCCTCCACCTCCCCGGGTCAGCACCTTCAAGCGTGACCATTCCCCAGACGGTGCGCAACGCACTCATCATGTAGGCATACACCCATCCCCTCCCCCCACCCCCCATCTCAGTCTGATATCCAATTGGTATCCTTCCCTGATGTGCATTTAGGTGATGATCAGGGAAACCAATTATCTGGTGAGTTATGTTTAACTTTTTGAGGGACTGCCAAACTGTTTTCCATGGCAGCAGCAGCATTTTACAATTCTACCAGAAATGTATGAGAGTTCACTATTCCTCTACAACCTTACCAACATGTGTCACTGTCTTTTTTATTATAGCCTTCCTAATAGGTGTGAAATAGTATCTCATTGTGATTTTGGTTGTCATTTTCCTAACGACTAATGTTGTCATTAGGAATTATGCTTATTGGCCATTTATATATCATCTTTAGAAAAATGTCTAATCAGATGTTTTGCACACTTTCCAATTGGGTTGTCTTTTTATTGTTGAGTTATAAGAATTTTTCATATATTCTGGATACTAGATCTTTTCAGATACAGTAGTCCCTCCTTATGTGGGAGGAACATATTCCAAGTCCCCCAGTGAATGCCTAAAACCTCAAATAGTACCAAACCCTATACCCTATGCATCTTATCTATTTTTGATTTAATTACTGAGATGGCTACTAAATAACTAATGAGAGGGTAGTATATATAGTGTGAATACTGTGGACAAAGGAATGATTCATGTCCCAGGCAGGATGGAGGACAGACAGCACGAGATTTCATCATGCTTCTCAGAACAATGTGCAATTTAAAACTTACAAATTGTTTATTTCTGGAATTTTTCATTAATATTTTCAGAGCTTGGGTAGCTGAAACCATGAAAAGTAATACCATGGATGGGGGTGTGGTTTTACTATATATGATTTACAAATATTTTCTCTGATTCTATGTGTTGACTTTTTACTTTCTTGATGGTGCCATTTGAAGCACAAAAGTTTTTAATTTTGACAAAGTCCAATTTACCTAATTTTTTTCCCTTGATTGCTTTTGGAGACCGCTGTTTTAAATGAAAGAATAGCCCATGGAAATGGCCACTGGCCATTGGGGTATGCTAGGGGTTAATATGTGGCTGGAATCCTAAGGCTGGAAAGACTGAATTGTCTTTAATCCTATTACTGGATTTAGATAATGTTTTAGAATTAAATTATCATTATCTAGTTGCCAACAATTCTGTTGTTAACATGGTATAGATAGGGGCCTGGAATAGAATGAAAAGACTGTCACCTCTGGGTCTGCATTTTCAATGCCCTGGGATTGCAGGAGTAGAGCAGAAACCTGATGTTTGGACAAGAGCAAGGACATTTTGCTGTGCTTAAAATCAGCTTTGAACTCAAGGGCTGATTTCTCACTTACTGTTTAAACCTTTGGCCTTGATTTGAGTCAAATTTCCATTTGAAAATAAAAAGAATCTCCATTTGTAAGATTTTAACCAACATTTTAATTTGTGAAAGTGGTTAAGAATTGAATTCAGTTTAAAAACCAAGAGAAAGTTGGTAACTCCAGCTTGGAATCCTGCTGAATATAAAATAATGAAGAAATTTTGATGTTTTTAAAGTAAGTTCATGGTTGTGCTGAGTGGGTCTTTCCTATTATAATTTCTGCAATTTGCTCTTGAGGATCTCTTTGCATCTGAGCACTTTGCTCAGAGAATCTTCCACTCTCAGAATTAGTGGAATCTTAGAAGTCATCTAATCCAGACCCCCACCAGTTTTTCAAATCTCCTCTCCAACAATGAGTGGAATGTGGCAGAGAAAATGCCAGTAAGAACCATGAGGGGGTGGGCAGCTTAAGGATGTTATGGCTGCTTCAGAAAGGGCAGACACTAAAGGAAGGGAAAGAAACGAAATGAGGAAGAGGGGTTGAGCTATAGCAAAATAAATCGGGTTTTCAAAGTCTAAGGAAAGTTAGCGTTTGAGATTTAGCTGTGTACAAAAGCACTTATATTTCCAAATCCCTGCCAGTTACACTTAATCACTCCCTTCTCTGGGGTGTTGCCTCATTTTATGGAGAGTTCTATCCTAGCACTGATTACTACCTGCCTTTTAGTATGATTATCTGTGTACCCTCCAGACTAGGAGCTCCTGGAGAAAAAAGGCATGGCCTCATTCATCTGTGTAGCCTTTCCAGTGCCTGACACTCAGGGCACTTAGCTGGCAGTATTATGACCTGGCTACAAATGTGGGCTTTGGGGTCAATAAGGGTGACTCTTGGCTTCAAAAACTCCAGATTGGAAATCCCCACCTGACTTTGACTGGTTGTATGACCTTGGGCAAGTTACTTAACCTGAGCATTAGTAACCTCATACATAAGATAGGTCGAAATAATGACTCTTATCCAGTTGCAAGGATGAGAGCTGATCAGAGGGCTTGGTGCTTGGCAAAGGATAGCTGCTGAGATTCGGATTATCAGGCCTCAAGAGATGCTTGTTGGGATTATTTGCATGGAGCAGGTGGAAGAGTCCTAGACTCACTGGAGGCACTACTCTGGCTGGCTGCCAGTCGTGCTTAAATTGCCTTTCATTCTGGAGCCTCATAGTGGTAACTTCCTGACTCTAGTCAACTGGCCTACCCAAGTTCAGCTAACTTAATAGTATGTAACTATTATGCAGATCTGCTTGATTTCATTCACCTGTCCCCCTTAATCCACGGTAACAGGTCAGGTTTTATCAGTGCTGCACCTTAGCTGCTGCCTGGGGAAAAGACAGGTAGAACTCATCCTGAGGAGTCAGGAAGCAAACCTATTAGGGTCCAACAGGGATAACTTTTACCTTAGAGAGTTCTTAGGTAGCTTGCCCCAGACAAAATGACAGGCTTTTTTGTTATTGCTAATCATAATTATGATTATTATCATGAATCATTTCTTTGCTATGTGCATCCATGTCTAATCTCTGCTAGGTGTTAGGGGTAGAGGGTTGAAAGAGAGACAGTCCTGTCCTGGAAGAACACACAATGTAGTTCAGGAGACCAGGGAATTCAAGACAGTATGTTGAGTGTTGTTGTGAGGGTGTCATGGGAGCACAGAGGCGGAGCATCATTCTCTTATTTGGGAGTTTTCAGAAAGCTTCCTAGAGGATGTGCCCCCTGAGCTGAGTCTGGAAAGAGAAGCCAAGACAAAACCAAGAAGGTGAATTTAGCCTGATCGGAGGCAATAGCATGTGCAAAGGCAAGGAGGTGGGAGATGAAATTGGCCTGTGGTGTAAGATGTGAGGAAGAAAGCAGAATGAGAAAATAATAACAATAGCGGCTAATAATAACATGGCACTTACTGTGTGTTGGGCACTGTGTTCACAGTTTAACAGTTGATAAGTCATTTAAATGTCAAAACAAGAAAGCTAATAATTTTAACAGCTAAAATTTAAAGAACTCACCTCACACACCAGGTGCTGGTCTGGATGGTTTTTGTGCACTAATTTAATCTTCATTATTATCCCCTATTTCCAGATTGGGCAACTGAGGTTCAGAGAGATTTATCATGGATCTCAGGCCACGTAGATGGCAATTGGCTGAGCTGGGACTTGAACCCAGATATTGTCTGATTCTGGATCACTAGGCTGTACAGAGGCAACCGTTTCTTTTCAGTGCCTGTTGGGCAGACTACATCATGGTGAAAAATGATCCCACGTTAGGTAAGATTGCCTGAACCCTAATTCAGCCTCTTGAAATTCGTTTTGAAATAAGATGGGTTACAATAAAATAATGCATACCAAAATGGACCCTGAAGTCAGCACAGAGGTGAAAAGTGATTACTCCTGGAGAAGAATCTTTCTGTTCAGGAGTCAAGAGAGTTCAGAAAATGTTATTAGGCAGAAGCTCTACATTCATGAGAAACTCCAGGCTCCTGAAATGTTTTTTTAAGAAACACTAAATTTCCATCTAGCCAAAGTAAACAGAGCATCACAAATTGGGTTCCAACGCCAGTGGTGAGCTCTTCCTACAAAAGAACTCACTCTTCCTTCCATGCCATCGAAAGCCAATTTCCTCCCCGACAAAGCTTGTGCTGTTTAACCTGGGTTGCATCCAGCTGTGTTCCTCTGAGGCTTGAGAGACCACCTCTGTGACTCTGATTGTGGCTGGGGCTTCCGCTTCATTTGCATGTACACCTGGGTTCTGTCCCTGGTTCTCACACTAACTAGTTGTGTGACTATGGGCAAGTCCCTTAACCTCTCTGAACTTATTTTCCTCATCTTTCATGTGCAGCTATTACTACCTTGCTTACATCACTGGATTGTGGAGGATAAAATGAGGCAATTATGTAGGCTGGGGCTTTAAGAATGCAAAACCATGAAATAAACATAAGGAGTGATTATTATTCTCTGCCTATTTAGCTTGTCTCCTGCATTGAGGTTTTCAAACTCATTAAAGACAAGAACACAACCTTTTTCTTACCTTTTGGGAACTTGAGAATATGAATCTTGCAGCCCTGATAATCATTTGCCAAGAGGCCACCTTTGTGCTTCAGGCAGCTTCTTTATTAGGCCTTAGCAGCTGCTTATTTCTTTCATATTATTATGATTGCATTTTGTAGAACTTCTGGAGAGTGCTTCAACCCCCTCCTCCTTTTGAGAACAGTGGCTCTTGGTTGTCCTCGGAGCTCTTAATAGTAGCAAAGGCCCCAAGCAGGCTTGAGTGGACTCCTTTCACTTGTGTGGGCGAATGCACTAATGGCAGTAATTAATGGTGGGGGGGCAGGCTTTGTAAACTAAGGACAAGTGAGTGAGTCATGGTACACAGGCTGACCCCCCTCACCTGGGCAGCTTCTGAGGACACCTGCCTCGCATCATTAAGGCCCCTTGCCCAATTGACATAGTCTGACTGCCTTCGCTGGTGGGGGCGAACAAAGACAAGCATTTACTGGCTGGAGTGCAGGGATGAATACAATTCAGCTCTTCGGCCAGGCCCAGACAGCTGCTCATGCAAAGGGGTTTCAAATGAACGTGTTTCTATTTAGAACGTGTATGTTTTGATTGAATTTGAAGAAAAGCATGAGGTGGCTCCCCCTTTGGAAAACAAACTAATTATGTACTCCTGCGTTGTCTGGTGGTCGGAAACTGGACATGTCCACAACAGCACTTTACGGAAAGAATTTTCTTTCCTGTTGAACGTGAGACTCTTCTATAGGACCACAGCTGGTGCTTTTTCAAAATCACATGGCTGGTGCCTTAAAAGGACCCTTTAGGGAAACCTTGAGCTTAGTAAATATTCTTTTTCTGTTGGGAATTACTACCCCTTAATTTTTTTTTTGTGATCTTAATTTGGGCTGGCACGTTTTGAATTTTTCCTGGACTTTGGATACAGGGTCTAGTAAGGTGATTTACTGTTCTATGTGTAGTTGAAAAGGTTCCAGGGAGGCAAGAGCTGGTGGACCAAGTGACACCCCCAAGCAGTTATTGGACTAAACCATTTGCATTTCCATTCAGGTCATGCTGTCTGGGCCAAGCTGTTGACTTAGCGCTGTTGTGACTTGGGTGGCTTTGACTCTTCGATTCAGGCTTTAGAAAAATCATTGAGTTAACAGGCCACACACCAATTCACCCTTCTCCCTCCCTACTCTTCAACCCCTTTGTGTTAGATAAGGAGGCCTTTCCCTGCTACAAAAAGGTAGCAAGCCTAAGGTTCCATGAGCTCTGTGCCCCTTATACCACCCCCAATTTAGTCTTTGTTCAAGGCTGCTTTTGTTTCCCTCCAAGAATTAAAAGTTAATTGATACCTCAAATGGATGTTGGTCACAAAGCATTTCACCATCCAATGCAGTCCTGCATCCCATTAGATTAACCCTCTTCCGCAGTTCATTGTAAATAAACATCCCGCAACAAAAAAAAGCTTACCTACCTGAAGCATTGTATTCATTTGGGTTCTGCAGTGGGGCTAAAATTCTATGACAATGTCACTGGGTTAATTAATTTAGATTAATGACTCTTGGAGCTCTGTTTTTCTTTGCCTTCCCTATTTGTCACAGACTGCTGAACAAGTATTTCCCAATGTCTGAATTTATCAGGCTATCCAGAGTTCTTCCAGAGATGGGTAGTCATCTCAACCCTAGACCTTTAATTGTAATACTGCAAATCCTCCTAAATGAATCAAATGTTAGACCCTGATATGATAATCCAGTATAGTTGGACTGTATATTCACACTATTCTGCTAATAATAGTTTATTTTCAGAGAAAAGAAATACATGAATATTTTTTCAAATATGGAAGAAAACATTTCCATGGGATCAACTGAAAGCACAGTGGAATTCACTCAGTTAAGCTGAGAAATAAAGAACACACTCAAGTTAGACTTTTGCTGTTGCCCCGAGATGCACAAGGGCACATGCCAACGATCCGACATACTGGCAGAATCCAGGTTTCAATAAGATGTTCTGGAATTTTGAGGCTTAGAGATACATAAGTTGTTTTACATGATAAACAAACTTTACCCATTAGCTAGTTTCTGTTAACCTTTAGCAAAAGCCACACAAATAGAATAATTTTTGTTGCCATTAGAAGAATGGGTTTCTTTTTTCTGTAGACCAAGCTAATTAATTCAGTAATGTGGTGGAAGGGCTTGGTGGAAAGTTAATATATACTTTATCAGCATTCCTATTTCTATTCCAGACGGTCCCAACTGCCACATAATGCTTCCTCTACCTCTTAGAGTATCAAATGAAACCATGACTTCTCCAGAGAAGATATACAAATGGCCAATAAACACATAAAAAGATGCCCAACATCATTACTCATTAGGGAAATGGAAATCAAAAACCACAATGAAAGATTATTACATACCTGCTAGGATAGCTAGTATCAAAAAGTCAAGTAATAGCAACTGTTATTAGCCAGAATATGAAGAAATTGGATTCCTCTTATACTGCTAGTGGGAATGTAAAATAGTACAGTCACTTTGGAAAACAGCGTAGCAGTTTTTCAAGGTGTTAAACATAGTGTTACCATATGACTCAGCAATTTCACTCCTCTGTGTATACCCAAGAGAACTGAAAACATATGTCCACACAAAAACTTGTACACACATGTTTATGCAGCATTTTTCATAATAGCCAAACCGGGAAAATAACTCAAATGCCCATCAATGGATGAGTGGATAAAGAAAACATGATATATCCTTACAATGCAATATTATTCAGCCATAAAAAAGAATGAAGCACTGATCTGTACTACAACATGGGTGAACCTTGAAAACATTATGCTAAGTGAAAGAAACCAGACACAAAAGTGTGTGTATGTGTATATATATATATATATATATATATATATATATGAAATGTTCAGAATAGGCGATTTCATACAGATAGAAAGTAGATTAGTGTTTGCCAGGGGCCGGGGGAAGGGGAAAATGGTGGTGATGGTGGTGGTGAATGATGGCTAAGGGTTATAGAATTTCTTTTTTGGGGTAATGAAAATATCCTAAAATTGATTGTGGTGAAGGATGCACAACTCCGGGAATACGCTAAAAGCTGTTGAATTGTACACTTTAGATAGGCAAATTATGTGGTCTGTGAATTATCTGTTAAAAAATTGAAACCATGACTTTGGACTTAGAGAACGAATATTTTATCTATCACATTCAAAACCTTAAGCAAATCTAAAATAAGCTAAAAGCAAGACAACCATATATAATTTTCCCTGAAACAGGCATTCAAAAGCTTAAGTGTGTTCGAGTGGCTCAACATTTCTGTTGTTATCCTTTAGTCTGAATTCAGATGAAAACAACTCAACACTTATTACTTTTCCAAATTATGCTTAAAATAAGATTTGTGATGTTACTGAATTCTAGTTGCATCTTGTAAGTTTTCCTGTTTATTGGTTAAAGTGTTGGTATAAGAGCAAGTTGGTTGAACTTTTCAGTCTTAACAACAGACATTTTCTCTGAATTCCATTAAGTTGGTCAGAGCCTGTGCTGGCAATGAGAGACACTAAGATTTGCATGCTAAGATGTTTAATCATAAAACAAACTGAATATTTCCTTCTGAAAGGAGAATAATAACCTGCACTTGTGTACCTGAAGAGTAAGCTCTTGGAAATATCATGTCCTTCTTGCCTAGAGCACCAGTCTCTCCTTGTGGAGAAAAATGAGCAGTCCTGTCACTCTGGCACAGAAACTGATGGGAGAGGTGTACCCAGCACATTGGTCACTTTTCAATAATAATAGTGACTGATGTTTTTGAGGTCTTGCCATACATTATGTACTGTCTTAAATGATTTACACAAATCATTATTTCATCTTTGTAACTTTACACAATAGATTTTATTATCATTTCCACTTTACAGATGGTGAACCTGAAGTACACACAGGACTGCAGCACATAAGGTCATGCATCTACCAAGTCTCAAACCTCAGATTTGAACCCAAGTCTGTGTGATGCAGGATTCTGCCCTTAACCACACTGTTATCATGTCCCTTTAGCTTTCAGACTATTTAACCTTTTATGTATTTTTATGAGGGGGATGTCCCTAATGCTCTATACCTTTAGCAATGGTTCTCAAATAGGAGTGATCTTGCCACTCAGCAGATATTTGAAAACGTCTAGAGACATTTTTGGTGGTCACAAGTTGGGGTAGGGGTGGGGAATGCTACTGACATCTACTGAGTAGAGGTCAGAGATGCTGCTAAATGAGGGATCTGTAAGAGGATCAGTAACAGTGCCATGCTGAGTCATTATGGAGCCTGAGACAAAAGGAAAACTCAGCAATGCTGATCCTGTCTTTATTTGAAATTTTGATATTTCATCATGGATTTTTGGCATTAATTTTGTTATTTTAGAATATATTAAAATATTGTTTATCTTGATTACTAAGATTTTCTGTGTTCCCTTAAATTTTGTGCCCAAGGCAAGTGCCTCACTTGCCGTACTTGCCTCACCCCATTCCCAGCCCTACTGCTAGACATCCTACAATGCAGAGGACAGACTCCAAAACCAAGAATTATCCTGTTGAAAATATCAATAGCATTGAATTGAGAAACCTGGCCTAAAGTACTTATTGGAGGAAGTTTCCCTAGGGAAAGGCAAAGGGAGAATAAAAGGGAAAGGCAATAATAGAAGTCATAACAGTAGCTACTATTTACTAAACTATTACTCTAATCTATATACTGCTGCACATGTGTTATCCCACACAGGTGTTGAGCTGTCTTTTTCCAAACCTACCCTGAGAGCCACTAGGCTGCCCTGCCCTCCAGCACCAGAAATGTCTGCTAGCTATTAATTAGGTTATTGAACTGTACTTGTGTATGGTGACAGAAAACAGTGCACCATATTGCTCCAACAACTGTGAGTGTAGAATGAATTTTATTTTCCCCCAACAACACAAATATGTTTTAAATCTTTTCCTTGAAAAAAACCAGCCTAATAAATTTGGAAGCCATTTTGCTGAAGATTGTCACCCATGTAACTTTTGGAATTGCCAGAAGACATGATCAGCTGTTGCAAATCGAGTGCTCTGGAGTGTCTTTTCTGATGTGATTTAATAATTTGATAAGGAGTATTAACTTGGGTTGTAGGAAGCTGGGGGGCACCAAGGGCAGGCTGACCTAAATCCAAGCCTCATCCACTATTTTCTAGCTACATGACTTTGGGCAAATTGGTCACCATCTCTAAGCTGCAGTTTTCAAGTCTGGTGATAATAATATTACCTAGCGGGGTGCGGCATTGGTATGAGAATGAAGTGCCGCGTTAGGTCTCTCTCTTGAAAAGTGTATCAGGAAAAAGCAAAAGCTTTATTGTTCTGATTTTTTAGAAATCTAAAACTTGCTTCTCTTTGGAGAAAATAAACTAGATTTTTTATCACCTTTAGCTGAAAATAATAATAGCAATAATAATAGTAAAACATGCAACTTGAAAAGTTCCTTGAAGTTTTCATTATGAAAATCAACCAGAACATCTTCCCTCCCACACGTCCCCATCATTTTAAGGCTAGCAAGCTGTTAATTTGTTTCTCCAGTTTTTCCTGAAGTGGGTCTTTACCTTATTCCTAAAGCCATCTGGGCTGGTTTAGCTCAGTCAGAGCCCAGAGCTAATGAGGCCAAGGTCAGGGCTACATCCCCATGGGGAACAGTTAGCTTTGCTCCCTTCTTTGGCCCTACCCTGCTTCCCTAACCTTACCAGCTGGATTTCCACCATGTGTTTGTTTCAAGGGGGGTGAGAAGGAGGGAGTGTGGCCGTGGACCCTCACTACCAGCAACACAGCTGAAAGCCTGAGTCTTTGTATGAAAAGGGCGGCACATGAAAACCAATCCCCAATTCCACTGGGCCTTGAAGACAGATGATCAGCACTGATGGTCATATAAAGGCCATGATCACAGTACGGATTATAATTATTTTCTTTTCAATTTATCCCCTTTTCTTGAGTGACTGGCCCCATCAGAGAGTGGCAGCCACTTCCTGAGGCTCTAACCTGCTCCTTGGTCATTTAAGACCACATAAATGATCCCTGCTGTTGTCAGCAATGCCATGGCAAGAACCTTCTGTGAAGCTTGCAACCAAGGTTAAACGTTGGGAGGAGGCTCTTGTTAGTAGCATCTCGTTACTGTTGCTGTGATACCTTTGGCACATTGACGGCAAAGCAGGAACAAAAACATCCTCCGTGATCCAAGGTGGATATGGTTTTTCACGTGGCTTTTGATTTCACTTCTGTTGCATGTGTATCATTTTTTTTAAAGAATATTTGCTAACCCACTATACCTATATCACAGAGCAGCACATGTTTTACCATTTTGGTTGTAAACAAAATTATCAGCCAAAGTCCCCAGTAAAGGGACAGTTTCTCCTAGGATTTCTTAATTATTTCATTCATTAGTATCAAAACAGAAATAAAACCAATTTAAATCTTTTCAAAAATAGTGTCTAAATTGTGCTCAAATTTTATCTTCTGTGTGCACAGGATATAAGCCTTCTGTTTCTTTTGGAGGCAGTTTATGATTTCAAAGTATTGCCTGAAATAAGAGGTGTAAGAAAAGAAAAACTACATTCCATATGAATAAAATTATACACAGCTCAGGCTAAGGAAGTATCAGAGGGAAAGGCTAATAGGTGCTCAAGAACATTTCTAGATGTAGCTTTTTGTTATGAAAAATTTCTGACACATAAAAAGGTAGATTAATATAATGAGCCCTCAGGTACCCATCATTCTGTTTTCATAGCTATCTCTGTTTCATCTCCACTCCAACCCACCTCACTTCCTGATTATTTTGAAACAAACCCAAGATGTCTCATTTCACGCATAAACACTTTAATTTGTAACACTACAGCAAGAACATTTTTTTTTTGAGACAGAGTTTCACTCTGTTGCCTGGGCTAGAGTGAGTGCCATGGCGTCAGCCTAGCTCACAGCAACCTCAAACTCCTGGGCTTAAGCGATCCTACTGCCTCAGCCTCCCAAGTAGCTGGGACTACAGGCATGCGCCACCATGCCTGGCTAATTTTTCTATATATATTTTTAGCTGTCCATATAATTTCTTTCTCTTTTTAGTAGAGACGGGGTCTCATTCTTGCTCAGGCTGGTCTCGAACTCCTGAGCTCAAATGATCCACCCGCCTCGGCCTCCCAGAGTGCTAGGATTACAGGCATGAGCCACCGTGCCCAGCCAACAAGAACATTTTAAATAGATTTGCAGAATGGTGGAAAATCCTGCGATGGGAGAAAAATCTCATCCTGAGTAGTGTCAGTGATTCTGGTATCATACCTCTTTTTTTTTTATTTCAGCTCATCATGGGCCTGGTATCACACTTCTTTTGGGTTACAGAAACTTTTAAACCATGAAGAATTGATTGGAGGGGTCAGAAGGGAACAGGATGCTTGGAAGTCCTCAGAGGACTGTCACCAGGTGAGGCAAAGGTACTGACAACTAGGTAGATATTCCAGAAGTCTAGCACCAACCTGCCCTGTACCTTACAACTGGGAAGAAATCAAAAAGAAGAATGAGATCAATGAGAAGAACAGTTCATCAAAAGGAACATGCCAAATGAGATTTGAACATGTTGCTTTTATGTCTTTAAAAGTTGCCCCCAAATCTTCAGAACAGTCATTAGTACTTATTGAGCATTTATTATATAGCATGTGCAATTCATGGATTATCTCTCATAATCTTCAAAATATCTGTGATATGTATTGTTCTTATCCCCAGTTTATGGATGAGGAAACTAAGGCCTGGAGAGGCCTGAGGTCAGGGCCATGATGGGAATGTAATCAGTTTGGCTCCAGTGCCATTGTTTGTAACTGCTATGTAGCCCTGTCTTCCAACCAGCTTCGAAGGTAGTAGGTTAATGGTCAATAAGATTTAGAAAATATATAGTCATAAACTCATGGGCACTGAGCCTTATCTGAATCTAACTAAAGTTCATGCCAGTTTATTTGGAACACATGCCAGTATTCATCCATTCACTGATTCACTCATTCATTCATTCATTCATTCAGCAAACATATGATCACCTACCACGAAAATATATGTTAGACATGGCAGTAGGCCAGGATCCATCCTGCCTAGGTGGGCCCTTGAATGCAAACTCTTTTTGCTTTAGAGTGAATGTATCTCTTTTAAAGGTGAAGACTGTTAAAGTTTGAATGTACAGTCATTTGGACTCTTTTTGGTTGAAAGTGACAGAGACCTAATCTAGCTAGCTTAAGCAAAAAGGAAAAATTTATTTTATGGAGTCTGGGGTTCTCAAAAAAACCTAGGGGTAAGAATACAGCTAGGTTTGACCTGGGGCCACATACTGGGTTAGTGACCAGGACTTTTCTATCTCTGACTCCCTCTCGTCAGTGCCCTTCTCTGCATGACAGCTTGATTCTTTCTTTCTCTGCTCCCAGGCTGCATGACAGTAGATGGCTATTCCTAGTGCCTACATTCACATTATAGGCCCAGAGTGAGACCAAGTTTCTCTGACTCCCAGTTCCAAATTCATGGACAGCTTCCCACCCCTGGACCAGTCAGCTGTGGTCAAGGAGGGGCTCACATTGTACAAATGTGGCTGCCAGTAGCCTCCCTTATAACTAGGAGGATTGAAGCCGGGGCAATATCCAGGAAACGGAGGGAAAAGGAAGGCCAGGAAGACAATCTAATAGGCATTCAGTGAAGAAACTGGTAACAAATACTATCAAAGCACATTAAATTACAGGCATTGAAGTTTTTTATGCCTTTTTCCTGAGATGAAAAATTAAGAAGCCAAATAAAATATTATTCAAATATCTTCCATCTGTCCACAGGTACCGTTATGGACAATTATGATATAACATATGTATCGTAGTTTCAAAAGCCTTGTCTTGAGTCGAGATATCAATTGGATTACAAAATCTAAAAATAATTCTCATGCATATCTCCCATGGTCAGTTGAACCTTCTTTCACTTTTATTTCAGGTGCCTACAAGTTCCTGAATAGGAGGGGAAACTTATAAACCTTATGCTTAACCAAGTTCTTGAGACTGCAAAAAGAATTAGCTGTTTGATTTCTACAACTAGGAGGATACAGTGAATGACACATTTATTCAGCCTTAGTACTATTAATGGAGCTTTAAAAAATAACAAAATTCTACCTCCAAATTATATTCAGACTTTTTCTAACAAGACTCCCCAAATATGCACTGCATTCTTGTAATGGGTGTGTTTCACCTTTTAGCATTAGCTATTATGTTATTGTACCTCACACGTAATACTGCATACTGTATCCTCTATTTTGGCTATAACCTTGTTGTTTAAACTGGGGAAAATCTCATTTGCGAGGTGTGGCACTGATTTTTGGCTATTTACCAGTTTTACACCAGTGAGTGAGATGTAAACAGTTATAACATTTTCTCGAAATTGGTATAGGACATCAATGGCCTCAAATATTTGGCCAGTGGGATCTCGAGGCAGTTAAGAAGATGCGGGCTACATGAAATTGAACAGGCTGGCTGTGTTTCCCATCCCCTCTTGGGAAAGACACATCTTTTGTCAGGAGAGGGGGAGGTTCAACTCTTCAGGAAGGAGCTCTGTGCAAAAAGGCGCTGACTTTCTAGTTTAGACTCATGAAAAGTCATTGAGGGGATGCATGTAAATAAGGGTTGTGAGGTCAGTCCTTCAGTCTTAAAGCCAGAATGATGCTTAACATTCCAGACCATGGCCTTCCGCAAATCACCAGGACCCTCTTCAAAGGCCACCTTTGCCCTGTTCCCACCCTGTTAGCACAAGGTGGAAATGCCATTTTGAGTCCTATAATAAGAGCAATCAATAACATTTTTATACTGATTTACCATTTACAAATCACTTCCACACGCATTTTCTCATTGGAATCGAACAATCCATTTTATAGATAAGGCTATTTAGTGTATAAGAGATTAAGTAACCTGTCCATGGTTACAGAGATAGTAAGTCACAAAGCCAGCACTGAAATCTAGGTTTGTGGCTCCAAATCCTGTTCTTTCCTAAGCATACATACATTGCTTCTCCCATGGGTGTGTGTTGTTGGAAAATCTCCAAGCCATAGGATACCATGGCTTCCTGTCTCAAAGGAACTGCACAAAAGGTTTAAAGACAGTTGTGCAAAGCAGGGATAAGGAAGTTGATACTTCACAGCCCAGAGTTTAATTTCGTAAACGAGCGACCACAGTTAGTGATACGTCCAGATTCCTCACAATTACATCAAAAAACACTTTGGGACTCTAAGGAGTGGCATGCAGAAAAAATAGAGCCTATTCAGATAAGATGTTTGAAGACCTTTATTAGTATTTACTTAACTAGCTCATCTTCCTGTCCCCCCTCCCCCACCAAAAAAGTGGGAAGGACATTGGGAGGTTAAAATCTTTTTAAATATAGAATTTTTCAGATGTATCTAGACAGAAAATCTAGGAATCTAGGTTTGAGGAACTCCACAGCACCACATTTAAAAAGTGGGTTTCATTTCTTGATTTTAAAATGATTTTGATGTTTAATTGATTAAATGTTTATTAAACACAGTTTTCTCCAGAACAGTGATAGTGTGAAGCCTGCAGTTCTGAATGTTTTTCTTTTAAGTTTGTGTTTACCTTTCTCAGTTATTCTCTGCCTTGTGGCTGCTGCCACAAAGCTACTGCCTGTCTGATTTTTAATAATGAGCAGGAGTGCATCAGAGGCTTCTTAAGTTCTTAATGGATTCTTAACTAGAGATTCCACCAAAGACACAGCCAGGAAATGCTATTGAACCTCTTTAGTTTTTGTAAACATTAAATATAAATACCAACCTCACTGTGTTCCCCAGCCCCTCTGGAAGAGGAAACTTATGGCACTTGTGCAGTCAGAATTTTCTACATATAAATCTGAATAAAAGAAGACTGGGATTTTAATGGGTGATAATAGTAGCATTATGGCCAGTTAGTGGCCTCTTGAGTGTGTAGCAGAGTGAACAGTTTGCTTGATACGTTCCCACCTGAACCAAACACTGTTATCTTCTTATTTCTTACACCCTTTCCCACTCACCTGGAACTGAACACTTCCCTTTGTTGTATCTTATCTAGGAACAAGGAAATGCCACTAGCTACAGGTAAATATGACCTTTGTGAACTGGCAGAAGCTTTCCTCAGTGGGATGGTTTGCAGCTCTGGTTTCCAACATGAGATTCATTTCAAAGTGGCCTACTCAGAGTTTATACTTAACCATGGATTTGTTGGTAGTTTCTGGTGGTTTACAATTGCAATTATGCCTCATGGCAGTAAAAAGCCATATTACCTGGAATTACAGAAACCTTGTTAAAATTTATTAAAACAAGGAGCCAAATCCTATAACATTAAAAATATAATTAGTTGACGATTATGATAGAAAATAGTGGTACTGACTGCTAAATTGATATCCTTCATAAAATGTCATCAAAGTCACATACTTGGAATGCTGCAAGTAAAAACGAATAGTTGTATAAAAATAGGGTTGCCAGATACAATACAGGATGCTCAGTTAAATTTGATTTTCAGATAAACAAATAATTTTTTTAGTGTAAGTTTGCCCCATACAATATTTGGGACCCACTTACACTAAAAAAATGTGTTGTTCATCTGTAACTCAGGTTTAACTGGGCATCCTATATTTCATTTGCTATATCTGGCAAGCCTAGTAAATAACTCCTATTTCTCCATGACATGAAGCCATCACATCAAATAGCAATCGTTCTTAGCACACAGCTCAATTGAAATAAGCCTGCTAATAATGGGCAACCAACTGGAAAGGAGCATGTTTCAGAAGAATCTCTATTAGTCTATTTTATGAATAATGTCAGAATTCTACTAAAAAGATATATTCTTTTATTCATTCTTGGAATTTGATGATACCATATTGCGATTAACCACACACTAGCAGAGGGAATCTTGGAACAGTATGTCCCCCAGCTGTGGCAGAGACAGGCAGCAATTGGAAAGAACCGTAAGAGTTCACCAGGCATGTGTTTGAATTTCTTTTGCTGCTATTAGGAAAAGCTACAGATATGAAAAGGTGATTAGTCCAAAATACTCCACAGCTTCAGCCAGGATCAAAACCACTTATAGTGTTCCTTGGAATGCTTTTAATGTAAAGAAGATTTCAGGATTATTTTCTGAAACGAGAGCAGCAGCAGCAGCAGCAGTTGCTATTTGCTGAAGGTCTAATATGGACCAGGCACTATGGTCTGTCCCTGACTTCCTGTTGGACTCTGGCTAATTCTGAGCTCTAACTTGGGTCTAACTCAGGTCTAAGTTTTACCCACTCTGCTGAATTCCTTTCATAAATGACTAACTTTATACAGAAATATCTCAACTTAAAATACGGGCCATGCTTTCACAGGTTACTTATATATCTGTGATATGGATTATTGGGGGAAAGATATGCTTTGGGTTTCTAGAACTCACTCACAGGGTGATATCAGTTTAGGGACATTGCGTTTTAAGAATCAAGAAACTGTTGGAAAGAAATCAATCTCATCAATTTCATTATTTTGTTCTCTACCTCATTCCAGAAAAGATTTAATGTAATTTGTTAATTTTTGTGCCAATTTATATTCTATTAAGATTGGGCTTTTAAAATTTTGCTGGACCTGTGCTACTCAGTAATTTATTTAGCAAACCCTTTTAGAGCATCTCTGTGCTTGACTCTTGCCCTCAAGGAACATGACTTGGTCAGGGAGAGAGACAGGTAAAACAGAATTACCACAAAATCATCCTTTCAAAGACTTGGAAATAATCCAGAGATTAAATCTGTTCCAACACAACCTAAAACGAGATGAAAAGCAATATAAAGGATTCCATTTCCACCCATCCCTGCCCCAATTCAGAAATGACCAGAATTTCTGTCTGTTGCAAGATGGGGGCAGTGATCTTTCTTGTTTTCTACTTTACCTCTGAGTTCAGAGTGTTAGCACCCTCTGGGCTTCCCTCCCTTCAAGGAAGAGCTGGCTGCACTTTCTCAGCTGCCCCTTTTGTCATCTGATCTAGGATAAAAAGGAATTGTGAACTTTTGATGACTGCTCCTGCAAGAGCGAATCTGATGGCCTGCCCTCAGGTGGGAAGATGAGCCCCTTGATGGATAATCTTGCTTAACCAGATGGCCCTCCATTAGATTACCTTCAAGGTGTGCTGGCTCCTGCCTTTCCTCCTGACCTCAATTTGAGATCCTACCAATTTTCTTGATGAGGAGATTGAGGCTCAGAGAAGGGAAGAGACTTGCTGTAGGAAACATAGCTAGTTAGTTACAGAGGCAAAACTAGACCCTAAGCCTTCTGATTCCCAGGTGAAAAGTGTTGGTTTCATACTGTGCAGCATTTTACTGTCTCGAGACTTAGTTTGGGTCCTGACGGTCTCCTCTTACGGCTAGAAACAAATTCTATAGGGTCTCTTACAGAGTGTAGCCATCATTTATTTACCAAGAACAGAAGCATGCCCACTGAGGGTCTTGAAATCAATTACATAATCTTTCTGGTTATAGAGCTTTCACACATAAAGGCAGAAATTTGAAGAATAATTAGAGTAACAATTCTTCCCCACCAAAACAAACAAGTTAGTGATTTATTATTATTCCTGGGGAAGAATCCCCAAAAATGGTTTTTGAAGGAATAACTAGAAAGTTGAGGATGGGAGTATAGTACCAGGTGCAAAAAATGGCATTGCAGAAAGGTGAATTACAACTAGCAAACTATGATATCCCACCCAGTCTCTTCTGTTGCTTGAGAAAGAGGAAGCTGTCTTTCTCTTTAAATGCAATTGCATTCTTTATGTATGTGTCTGAGTGATAACAATTTATCTCCGATTTTATCCAAGCTCTTCTTGAATAAACCTGAAACTATAACTAAACTGCTTGAAAACAGCCAGAGAAAAAAAGACAACCAGCGCAATTATTTGGTAATGTAATGCATAGAGCAAACTGAATTTGTGTCGCATTTTGTGGACCTTTCTTTGGTCAGGCAAGCAAGGATCAATAATTAACATTTCCCAAATGCTTTAAAATTATGCATTGATCACAATAGCACATCTGTAAAGACATTTCCATATGAGAAGCATAAGGCTCTGATCTGTTTAGATCAGACCACCTGGTCCCCAATTGGCAGCCCCCAATTTACAAATGAATCATGTCATGTTCCAGACGTTAGTATGTAAGTCAGTTGGAAACCTGGGGCATGTTTTCCCATAGAAGCGATATTATTTATGATGGTTAGTTTCTCAGGCTAACTGGCAAACACTATTGCCTTTCAATTACACCATGAATTAGCTTACAAGTTTATTTAAATCATGGTGTAATGGAAGAACAATAGTGTTGGCCAATTAGCCTAAAAAACTAAATAGAAGAGTGAGACCCATATCTCTCAGAAGACACTGGCAAGGAACTGATGTGAGTGCTACAATTTAGATTGCAGAACTTAAATCCACCTGGTTGCAAATCTCTCAAATTTAATTTGCCCCTGTCACTCCTAATTTAAAGGGCTAAGCTAGAATAACCTGGTGTGGTGCTGTCAATGAGGCAGTGGCTCTAGGGAGACCTGGCCTAAGCAGCAGGCTTTGAGAATTCCGTGGCCAGGGTACTGCCACTCATTTGTTCTGTAGTATTGGCCAAGTGACCTCCTTACCTGAGTGGCATTCAGGAAAGTGGAGTAAGACCTGTGGGGGTTGTTCTCCTGGTCTGCTTGGGTCCTGCCACCACTTCTACTTGGAGAAGGGGGATAAAGGAATAGAAGAGGACTCATGAAATCATAAGGGTTCTGAATTCCTGTTTTTTTAAATATACACATGCATACATGTATATACATGTACATGAATACAGAAGTAATATGTACCCATGGTAAACAAATTGTGACATAGACAAATTAAAAAGGGGAAAGTAAAATTTACATGTAATTCTGCCACTTCCAGATAACTACTGTTAATATTTTGGTATACATGCTTAAGTAATTTTTTTATGTTTGTGAGTACACACACCTTTTAAAAAATTACAATGAGATTATGCTAATATTGATTGGTGACTTTAAGAAAATCTTAATAATATATTGAAGATATTTCCCATGTTCATAAATACAGATCTACTTATTTTAAAAAAGAAAATTTATAAATAAATAAATATAGATCCACATCAGCATTTTAAATAAGTGCTTAGTAGCCTATTGTGTGGATAAACTGTCATTTGTCGAACCCCTCCCCTATAGACAGGACCCACTCCTTTCTGATTCGCAGTACAGACAGGGTGTTTGCTAGAGCCTGCTTGGCTTGTGCTGGCTCCAGAAAGCTATTGTTAGTATCTTTTCCAAACTTCATATTCAGTGAGGTCACATTGGTAGCTTAAAATTGCCCACGGTGGGTGTATTGACACCACGGAAATTGGCAAATGCTTCAAATAGGGTGAGTTTTTTTTTCCTCCCAGGGAACTGGTATACTAGCACATCATACAGAGCCCCTCAGCTATTCCCTGGCTTCACTTAGCCTAGCTCAGCTGCTCTGATGAGTGTGGATGGATGGAAGAAAAGGAACCGACAACAAATAATCACAGCAACGACCAGTCCTCAAACTGTGATAACATAGATCCATTTGTGTCTAATGCTCCTATGGCAAAGTGCAGGCATTGTGTCTTGACAATTGTGTGTAAATAAATAGTAATAAGGTTTTGGAAGCCAAGTGTTTTGGCAAATAAATTAAAGCTGTGTTATCTGTTAACGTGGTAACAAGTTTAAGATTGAAAAGATTACAGATGGGTAGCAAAGCTAGCAATAAGAAGAGTCTAAAGGAACACAACTGGTGTTTTGGCTTCCCAGGGATTTTCATTGTTTCTGTCACAGAAACAATGCTCACCAAGAGAACGGCTCCTTTGATCCCCGAATGTTTTCTCTATTTACTATGGGAATTTAAACTTGTGGGTGCAGCATCACCAATTAGGAGCAACACTTCTGGGTTCTTCTTTTCTTGTCAGGTTCTAGTTTTGGGAAAGAGAAAGAGGACCAAAAAATATGATACTTACCCTTAGGGTTGCTATAGACATGTCACTTCACTACAACATAGTTTGCTTTTTGCCTTGACAAAGTAGCAAGGAAATAAGGTTAAAGGGCACCTTGTTAATTTAAGGGTTGCTACCAGCATCAGTCTTTCTCTCCCTGACACAACAGTACCTTGAACACCTCCGAAACTGTGTTCCACACATTCTTTTATTTTTTCCACTTAAAAAAAAAAAAAAAACAAAACTTTGAGCAGCATAGTTTGGTGGTGAAGGGTGTAGGCAGCAAAGTCTGACAGATCTAGGTTCAAATCCTAGCTATGTCATTTGCAAACTATGTGACCCTGGGCATGTTACTTAACATCCACCCTGAGCCTCAGTTTCTTCAGCTGTAAAATGAGAATGATAACGGTGTCTGTCTTATAGTTTTGTTGTGAAAATCAATCTATATGATGTATATAAAAGGCTTGGTACAGTGCCTGGTATTTAGTATAAAGTCAGTACTATCATGATTTTCCTGTAATGGTCTAATAGTCTCCATACATTTTATAGAAATGCTGTCAAAGGTACCCCTGACTTCCCTCACATACCTCTCTCTAAATGACCTTTAAACTGATCAAGCCCCTGCTCTAATCAAAATCATCTTCCGTGGAGCATGGTATACACTTTTTAGTCCATCTCAGCTTCAGCTTTTTCTCATGAAACAAACAGTTCTTCAATTTTTTCTCCATCCTCTCCATTCTTCTGAGCCTGTCTCCTCCAGGAAGCCTCCCCTGAGCACTCCAGCCTCCAATGCTTTCATGTGCTCTCCTAACTGATGTCCTCCACCAATTCAACTCCCTCCTTTTCCTCTCAGGATTACCTTAGCCTTGAACCATGCCACACCTAACCCCTGTGTCATTTGATAACTGCTCCAGATTACTAAGATGAAGCAGCAAGACCTACATCAGTCCAGCTGTGTGCTGAGAATAGGTTTGCCAGACTTAGCAAATAAAAATATAGGATGTCCAGTTAAATTTAAATTGGAGATAAACAAATATTTTTAAAAGCTTTTTATTTTTAAATTTTATTATCAATTGACAAATAATAATTGTGTATATTTATAGGGTACAAATGATGACATCAAGCTAATTAACACATCCATCACCTCTCATACTTTACCACTTTTTGTGGTGAGAGCATGTAAAATTCACTCTTTTAGCAATTTTGAAATATACAATGAATTTTTTTAGTATGAATATATTCCAAATATTATGTGGGGCATACTTACACTAAAGATTATTTGTTGTATATCTGAAATTCCAGTTAAAAAGGGGTCATGCATTTTATCTGGCCACCCTAATTGGTAAGTGAGCAGAAAGGGCCTAAAAAGGCAAAAGAGTTTTCAGATACTCTGAGACAATTTGCCCATTTAAAAAGTACTCCCTGACCTATTTTGTCATTTGGTTTCTCTGTTCTCCAAGGCAAATATGTACAGTTGTGCATAGGGTACTCACAACATCATTTTTTATTGGGGCACCATTCAAGACTTATTTATTTTAAACTATTTTCTGGCATATAGCAGTAGTGTCTTATTCTAACAAAGTCAGCACATTATGACAATTTTTTGACAGATGGAATTAAGCAGCTTGAGGAAGGAGGGTCTTTTTCTAGTTCATAACAATGTGTCATGGATAGTGGTAACCCTTTACCCATTGCAGATTAACCATAAAATGTGCTGGAAGGTTTTTCAAATCATGAGTTGTGACCCACTGATGGGCTAGGAAATCGTTTCAGTGGGTCACAACTAACATTAGTAATGATGATGATGATGATGATGATGATGGAATAGAATAGAATATCTGTGTTCCATGTGATAAACATACTGTTTAGAAATTTTGATTCAGCTTTATATGTGTGTGTCTACTGTATGGTGATAAAAATATATTTCTGATTGTGTTTCACTGTCAAAAAGGTTTGAAAGACATTGACGTGGTGGTAAAGAACCTGAAATCTTGAGACCAGCAGATCACGGTCCAAATCCTAGTTCTGCTACATGTTTGCTGTGTAACCTTAGGCAAATTACTTGATCCTTCTGGGCCTTGGTTATCCCATCTGCAATTTGGGGATAATAATTGTACCTGCCTCAAGGGTTGTTCTGAGAATTTAATTAATTAATCCATGTAAAGCACTTAGCGCAGCCCTGGCATGTAGCAGGAGATCAATGCAGTTTTTGCTGTTATTGTCAGTGATTAGCCGAGAGCTGAGGGGGTTGGAAGAGACAGGCTCATTAACTGTGGGTGAACAGTGACAGCTGACAGCCAGATGTGGAAAGAAAGAGAATTCAGAATAATGCAAAAGCAGATGAGGCACAATAAAGGATATTCATATTGATGACCCTAAGTCATCAGGAAAAGGTTAAATTATGCCCAGAATATTCCATTGAATAGGACAAATTTGTAATACATTTAGAAGTCTTTCCAATGAAAATAATCCAAATAAACAGAGTTTGAACACTTTATAGAAAATGTAAGGCAATTAGACAATTAATTTATACATAAGTTTTGTTTCCACTGCAAGTCCAGTTAAATGAGGTATTCCAGTCCTAAATTTTTGGTGCAAGCGAGTATTGACTCCCAGGTAGGTTGCAGGCTCTCTGAGGGCACACACTGAATGTTTCATGCCTTGTGGATCCTTTGCAGAGTCAGTTTGGGGCTAAGTACAGAGTTGTTAGTCCTAGGGTCCCCATTCCCCAGGATAAAATGTAAGGGCAGCTCCCCCCAACCCCTGGTAGAGTAGGACATTTTTGCGAATTGGATCAGGTACTAGCCCAGCACTGTAGATGGAAGGGTGGTGGTCTTCTCTTTGTCTTGCTTCTAGCTGTCTTTGGGAGATGAGAGATGGGAGCAGGGACAGAGAGTTTGCAATCCTCTTTTTCATAGCATTTTGCTGCTTACTAATATTAATAATTGACAGGTGCTCATGTGTGTGTGTGTGTGTGTGTGTGTGCACGTGCACGCGTGAGGGCGCACATGTGAGAGAGAGAGAGAGAGACAGAGAGAGAGAGAGCGCATGTGAGAGCGAGCGCATTATGGCTCCAGAGCCTTATTAGACTGGTGGCTCAAAATTCTTTTGAGTATGAAGACTTCTTTTAAAATAACAATCATTTTTTACTGAGCAAATCAAAAAGCTAATTTTGGGAGACCCTTGATAAAAAAATTTTTGAAAATGTACCAACAATCATTTTCAAATCCATTTTGGCTTTGTGGCACAGCAATCCAACATTCACTTAGAAAGCCCAAGGTATGAACACGTGTAGAGACCCCTTTTTAATGTTTGCAGCTTTCACGAGGTACCTCTTCCCATCCCACCCTCTCAACTGCCACATTGGTGATAGTTGTGCTACTAGAATATGAGGACTGAGAAAAAAATAATGGGTGAAAAATAGCTATGAATTCAACAGCACTTTAAATGAATCCATCATAGCTACATCTGTCTACATTAAAAATAGAGCACGCATATCAGTAAGATGTATTATTTTAATGTATTGCTGTGATAGCTCTCTGCACTCTTCCTTTGCAGTTGCACAACTTGGAATTATTTTATTTATTCATTTGTTAACTAATTTAATGCTTGTCTCTCCCACTATACTGTGAGTGCCATGAGATCAGGGACTGCCTCAATTTCTCCTAGCTCTTGTTACTCCAAGGCTCAGTACAATGCCTGGACCGTGAGCGATGCTTATTAAATATCTACAAAATGGGAACATGAATGGTGCAGCTGCTTATGCAGCTTCTGGACTTTTCTGTGGTTCTGGTGGAACCAATCAGAGGTGAGCTTTCCTACATCTTGCCAAAGGCAGGTGGCAGTGCCCTCCCAGGTAAAACTACACACATGTGGTTGAGAGTGAGAGAAAGCATGTGGGTGTTGAACATTGTCACTAGAATAACTTTATTCAACAAATACATGTACAATGTACAACTGGCAGGTATAACAGGGGGCTTATGTTAGTTGCAAGGGTGAGAAGATGATGTTTGAGCCAAGATCAAACTGACATGTAAGGTCTGATTACGTGAAGACACTTATCTGGACAGAGGGGACTGCAGGAACACACAGGGCTTGCAATGGGAAAGACAGGGGTGTGCTAGAGGGACAAGGGAAGGCCACTGGCATCCACTGAGGAAACTGATGGTAAGCATTGGACTCTGAGAGAGTTTGTGGTTCTTGGGATACAACACTTAAGTTTTATTTCTTATTTTGAGTTGGTAACATGTGCATATGGTATGAAATTCAAAAGCAACAAAAGGCAGAGTGATGGGTATATTTCCCTCCTAGCCAGTCAGTCCTGCAGCTGCCAACCCAGTTTCCTTCCCCTGAAGAACTGCTGTTGTCAGTTCTTAAGGTAAAATTTATGCTGAGAAAAGTTTGCAGGTTCTGTTTGTGTGAAATGAATGAATAAATAAATAAGTAAATCAATATTTTTTTTACTTTTCACCCTCCTTGAGATATACACCAGTGACATGTTGCTGACTATCCTTTCTCACTTCTTCCTATGCATGTGTGCATGTACACATGTGCACATATGCACACACACACAATTTTACCTAACGGGATATAGAATATAAGTTTTCACTGTGGACACCTTTCTTTAAAAAAATATGCAGCCTTTTTCCTTACATCTTATACTGCCCCCACAAAGGTAACCAACATGAACAACCTGGTATCTTTCCATGCCTCCCTCCATGCTTGCATAATTATATAGAACATTTATATTACATATAAATAAGGGATGTTTGGGTCATTGATTTTACAACAGTGCATATAAGTACAGTATATTTACTATCACATCTTGCTTTTCTCACTTAACAACACACCATGGAAACCACCTCATTCCTTTAAATGGTGGCATAAAAGGCCACGGTTTGGATGTGCAATTCACTCAGCCATACCCCCTCTACACAAAAATACCTTCCATTTCCAGTGCTTTTATTTCTGTGGAATAGATTTCCAAGAGTGGTATTGCTAGGTTGAAATGTATCTATATATTTAATTTTAGTAGATAATGCCAGACTCTGCTCCAGACAGGCTGTAATGATTCACTTTTCTATAAGCAATATACAGGAGTATACTTGTTCCAACATTTCAGCATTTATTTTTGTAAAAAAAATTAGGATAACCCTTCAATTTGTTATCATCTCTTTGTTGACTTGAATTGTGAAATTTTTTGTTTGTTTATTTGTTTATTTGTCTCAGTCTGTCACCTGGCTAGAGTGCAGTGGTGTACTCATAGCTCACTGTAACCTCAAACTCCTGGGCTCAAGTGATCCTCCTGCCTCAGCCTCCTGAGTCTCCCAAGTAGCTGGGACTAAAGGCATGTGCCGCCATGTCTGGCTAATTTTTTGCATTTTTAGTAGAGACAGGGTCTCGCTCTTGCTCAGGCTGGTTTCGAACTCCTGAGCTCAAGTGATCCTCCTGCCTTGGCCTCCCAGAGTACTAGGATTACAGGCATGAGCACTGCGTCTGACCCGAATTGTGAAATATTTTGAACATTGAAAATACTTGAGTAGATTCACCTTTAAAGACATAGCCCTAAGTAGGAAAATGCTTTGACTTTATGCATTTTTTTTTTTTTTTTGAGACAGAGTCTCACTTTGTTGCCTGGGCTAGAATGAGTGCCGTGGCGTCAGCCTAGCTCACAGCAACCTCAAACTCCTGGGCTTAAGCAATCCTCCTGCCTCAGCCTCCCGAGTAGCTGGGACTACAGGCATGCGCCACCATGCCTGGCTAATTTTTTCTATATATACTTTTAGTTGTCCAGATAATTTCTTTCTATTTTTAGTAGAGATGGGGTCTTGCTCTTGCTCAGGCTGGTCTCGAACTCCTGACCTCGAGCGATCCTCCCGCCTCGGCCTTCCCAGAGTGCTAGGATTACAGGCGTGAGCCACCGCGCCCGGCGACTTTATGCATTTGAACGTAATGCAACTTGGGTTAATAATCAACATGATAGCTACTGTTTTTTGGAGAGCTTCTGCTACATCAAGTGTTTGCTAAGCATTATCTCATTTAAACCTAGGAACTATTAGCAGATACCCTTACTCTTTCCATTTTACAAATAAAGAAATTTAAGAACAGAGAAGTTGAGAGATTTAACAAAGGACACACAGCCACAAAGTGGCAGAATGGGTCCGTTTAAGTTCAGCATGGAACTCTCATCTACAGAACCACTGCACTTTGGTTAGCATGTATACCTTTGGATTACTGGAGGTTTAGGATAGGCCTGAACTTTGCAAAAGTATACCTTTGCACTTTAGAGAAACAGTGAGGAATGAACTGGAGATACAGCCAAGGTCCTGAGTGCCTTGTGTTTGGACCTGGCCAACTGGATGTGGGTGGCTCTGTCTTGCAGCTCTTAAGAGGGTCAAGCCCCTCCTGAGGGGCAGGAGTGTCCCCTCAGCCAAGGAAGGTCATGATCCCAAGAAGAGAAGCTAGAGTCAATGTGTGCAGCGTGCACTGGGAAGCTGGACTTTTATCTCCTGTCCCCAGGCACAATTCCTGTCATTCAGGAACTGGAAGCCTTTCCTAACTGCTCTTCCTCCACAGCCACTTCACTGCCAGAAGCTTTCTAGCCTATCTCAGCAAAATAAGGCAGGCAAAGAGCTTCTGGGAAAAAAGTCTTGGAGCAACTAATCCCCAGACCTTGAGTCTGTTTTCATCCCTGCAGCTCTGTTTCTGTGCCGACAGGACCAGATCAGGATGCATTCTTTAATGTCACTGTGATAGCAGAAGTGCTTATGTAAATGGACTCGTAGAGGCCATTAATTTCCTCAGCACAGAATTCCAGCCAAATTTTCCTTGTGAGAGAAAGTGAAGGACACATTACAATTTTACCCCAAGAGATACTTATAAAGAGTTAATCAGATGTAGATTGGTTCATCAAATAAAGGGAATCACTGATATTAATACTTTGGCTGGAAATTGTTTCACCTTGAAAGGATAATCAAAATAACTATCATTTATTGAGCACCCAGTAAATGACAGGTGATTTGCATATATTATCTCATTTGATCTTCACACAACCCTAATGAGGTAGGTACATTTACTGTGCCCATTTTGCAGATGAGCCAGTTGAGGCTGGGGAGAATTTAGGTGGCTTTCTGCCTAAGATCATACAGTAAGTGGTGGGAGCTGAGATTAGAAATCATGGCCGGGCACGGTGGCTCACGCCTGTAATCCTAGCCCTCTGGGAGGCCGAGGCAGGTGGATCGCTCGAGGTCAGGAGTTTGAGATCAGCCTGAGTGAGACCCTGTCTCTACTAAAAATAGAAATAAATTATATGGCCAACTAAAAATATATATAGAAAAAATTAGCCGGGCATGGTAGCGCATGCCTGTAGTCCCAGCTACTCGGGAGGCTGAGGCAGGAGGATCGCTTAAGCCCAGGAGTTTGAGGTTGCTGTGAGCTAGGCAGATGCCACGGCACTCACTCTAGCCCGGGCAACAAAGTGAGACTCTGTCTCAAAAAAAAAAAAAAAAAAAAGAAATCATAAGTATCTCACCCTTTCTTTAGCCTCAAACCTCTTGCTCCTTAGGCTGCTCAGGCTTCTGTAGCAATCTCTTTTTCTTGTGCAGTTGCATCTAAGCATCATCAGACATTCATAATAACAGTTTCCACTTATCAAAGACCTGCTACATGCTAGGCATTTCACTTCTATCCTACACAGTCTGCATGACTCTATACTCTAAACTTTTTGTTCTTGATTCTCCACCACTTCATCTCCAGAAGTAAATTTCCTTTTGCAGAATAAAATTACATGCTTCATATTATTATATTTGCAAACATGGCTGTTTTCACATAGTCTTTCACAGGTGGGCCTTGTGTCTGAGTCTTGGTAAGTACAAAACAAACTTAGCTCTTTACTCTTCTTGTTTCTGGGCCGTAAGGAACATTATAGAAATTAGGCTGATCTACCTGTTGGCCAAAGTCCTCAAGGGAGATTCTTCCTGTGGTGAAAATGAGTAATGATGATTGAACAATTTAGGGTGCAATGACGGGCAGTGGGAAGAAATCCGATTTTCAAGACAGGATCTCTAAAAGTCCCAGCTCTCCCATTTGTCAGCTGTATGTCCTTGCATCAGGTATATGCAAAATTTCTGTGAGCTGCCTAAAATGTAAGAAGTGATCAGAATTGGAATATACATGTCCCCAACTAGCCTTTTTATATAGCAGAGCCAAGGGCTGCAGGCATACCAGACTCTAGCTTTCTCTACCAATTCTGCCTGAAATATCCACCGTTTAGAGCAGTCAGTGGTACTCAGTCCTGACTGGACATTAGAATCATGTTGGGAGCTTATAGAGACAGCTATCATTTATTGAACACCCAGTAAATGATAGGCAATTTGCACACATTATCTCATTTGATTTTCAGCACAACACTAATGGGGTAGGTACCATTACTGTACCCATTTTGCATTTTTCAAGTGCTGAAAGACAAATACTGTCAACCAAGAATTTTACATTGAGCAAAAATATCCTTCATAATAAAAGGAAAAATTAAGACATTTTCAGATGAACAAAAATTAAGAAAAATTTGTTGCTGACATGTACTATAAAACAATGGCTAAAGAAATTTCTCTAAACCTAAAATAAATGATGGAAGAATCAGGAAGGAAGAACAATGGAAAGAGTAAAAATACAGATAAACAAAATAGACTTTCTCTATCTTCACTTTTCTAAATTATGTTTGACAGGTGAAGCAAAAATTATAATGTTATCTAATGTGATTGTTGATTTATGCAGAAAGAATATTTAAGACAACTGTAATATAAATAGGGAAGGATGAAGGTTCATAAAGTTAGGTTTCAACGCTGCACTTCTACTGGTAAAATGACACTAGTAGACTGTGGTAAGTTTTGTATATAAAATGTAATAGCACAACCACTAAAAAGTTGTATAAAGAGATATACTCAAAAACACTACAGATAAATAAATATAAAATTCTAAACAATGTACAAGTAGCCCACCAGAAGGCAGGGAAAACAAAACAAAGAAAAGAAAAACAGAGAGAATACACAGAAAACAAAAACTAAAATGGCAGACATAAGCCTTAACATATCAATAATTATATTAAATGTCTTGTATGAGTTTGTTATGTATTCTGGTTATTAATTCCCTGTCAGGTGGATAGTTTGCAATTTTTTTCCCATTCTGTAGGTTTTCTCTTCATTTTATAGTTTCCTTTGCTGTACAGAAACTGTATGTCTAATTTTGCTTTTGTTGCCTGTGGTTTTTGAGGTCTTGCCCAAAAAATCTTTGCCCAGACCAGTGTCCTGAGTGTTTCCCCAATGCTTTCTTCTAGTAGTTTTTTTTTTAAATAGTTTCAGGTCTTACATTTAACTCTACAATACATTTTGAGTTCTTTTTGTACATGGTTAAAGATGGAGATCTATTTTCATTCTCCTGCATATGGATATATCGTCTGATTAAAAATGGGCAAACAACATGAATGGCCATTTCTCAAAAGAAGACATACAAATGGCCAACAGGTATATAAAAAAAATGCCCAACATCACTAATCATCAGGGAAATGCAAATCAAAATAACAATGAGATATCATCTCATCATAGTTAGAATTGTCATTATCCAAAGACAAAAAAATAACAAATGCTGGCAAGGATGTGAAGAAAGGGGAATACTTATACACTGTTAGTGGGAATGTAAAGTGGTACAGCTATTATGGAAAACAGTAAGGCGGTTTCTCAAAAACTAAAAACAGACCTACCATATGATCCAGCAATCCCACTGCTGGGTGTATGTCCAAAAGAAAGAAAATCAGTATGTCAAAAAGATATTGGCACCCCCATGTTTATTGCCACACTATTCACAATAGCCAAGAAATGGAATCAATGTAAGTGTCCATCAATGAATGAATGCATAAAGAAAATGTGTTTATATATACAAAATAGAATATTATGCAACCATAAAAAAGAATAAAATCTTGTCATTTGTACCAACATAGATAGAAGTGGAGGTCATTATGTAAGTGAAATAAGCCAAGCAAAGAAAGACAAATATCACATATTCTAACTCATATGTGGGAGCTAAAAATTAAAGCAATTGATCTCATAGAGCTGGAAAGTAGAATGATGATTACCAGGAGGCTGGGAAGAGAAGGTGGAAGAAGTGGATGAAGAGAAGTTGGTTGATGGGTACAAAAATACAATTACACAGAAGGAATAACTTTTAGTATTTGATAGTACAGTAGGGAAATGAGAGTTAACAGCAATTTATCGTGCATTTCAAAATAGCTAGAAGAATGTACTGTTTCCAACCTAAAGAAAAGAAGATTTTGAGGTGATGGATCTCCTAATAACCCTGATTTAATCATTACACATTGTATACAAGCATCAAAATATCACATGTACCCCCAAAATACGTACAACTATGATACATCAATACAAAATATAAAAATTTAAATGTAAATGTTCTAAATGAATCAACTAAAAGACAAATATTGGCAAAGCAGATTAAAAAACACAACTACATGCTGTTTATAAAAAAAACTTATTACAAATTCAATAACATAAGTAGGTTGAAAGCAAAGGATAGAAAAAAGATATACCATGCAACTATAAATTTTTAAAAGCAAAGGTATTTTTGTTCATATCATATAAAATACTAATAGGTTTCAGAGCAAAAGAGGTCTCTAGACATTAAGAGAGTCACTGCATAATGATAAACGTGTCAATCTATCAAGAAGACATAGTAACAGTAAATATGTATTCACCAAACAACAGAGCTACAGAACACATGAATCAAAAACCAATATACTGGCCGGGCGCGGTGGCTCACGCCTGCAATCCTAGCACTCTGGGAGGCCGAGGCGGGCAGACTGTTTGAGCTCAGGAGTTTGAGACCAGCCTGAGCAAGAGCGAGACCCCATCTCTACTAAAAATAGAAAGAAATTATATGGACAGCTAAAAATACATATATAGAAAAAATTAGCCAGGCATGGTGGCGCATGCCTGTAGTCCCAGCTACTTGGGAGGCTGAGGCAGAAGGATTGCTTGAGCCCTGGAGTTTGAGGTTGCTGTGAGCTAGGCTGATGCTACGGCACTCTAGCCTGGGCAACAGAGTGAAACTCTGTCTCAGAACAAAACAAAACAAAAAAACCAATATATGGAAAGAAGTAGACAAATACACAATTATAGTTGGAGACTTCAACACTTCCCTGTCAACAATTGATAGACCAATCATACAGAAAATCAGCAAAGATATAGAAGAACTCAATTAATACCATGAACCAACAGAATTCCTTGATATTTGTAGAACTATTCATCCAATGACAGCAGAATACACGTTCTTTTCAAGTGCTCAAAAAATATTTGCTATGATAGACCTATCTTGGGCCAGAATATGAAAGGAATCTCAGAAAAATAATTTCTTTATAAAATCATATAGACTGTATTCTCTAACTACAATGGAATCAAACTAGAAATCAATATCAAGATGATAACAGAAAAATCTCCTAACATTTGGATACTAAATAACATGCTTTTAAATAATCCTTGGGTCAAAGAGGATATCTCAAGGGAAATAAAATGTCCATTGAACTGAATGAAAATGGAAATGCAACATATCAAAATTTGCAGGACACAGGTAAAGCAGTGCTGATAGGGAAATTTATAGCACTAAATATACACATTGGAAAAGAGGAAAAGTCTCAAACAAATCACCTAAGCTCCCACCTTGAGAATCTTAAAAGATTAAAGTCAACCTCCCTCAACAAAAACCCAAAGGAAGGAGATAATAAAGATAATAGCAGAAATAAATGAAAATTTAAAAGAGAAGCATTAGAGAAAAATCAATGAAGCAAAGAGCTGGTTCTTTCAAAAGATCAATAAAATAGACAAATTTTTGGCAAGACTAACCAAGAAAAAAGAGAGAAGACAAAAAATAATCACAATCAGGAATGAAAAAGGGAACATCACTACAGACCCTGCAGACATCAAAAGGATAGATAATAAGGGAATACTATAAACAAGTACAAACACATACATTTGACAGTGTAGATGAAATGGACCAATTCCTTGAAACATGCAAATTTTCATAAGTCACTCATTAGAAAATAATTTGGAGAGCCTTATAATGATTCAGAAAATTGAATTCATAACTTCAAACTCTCAATAAAAATATCTCCAGAGTAAAATGGTTTCACTTGAAAATTCTACCGTGTGTTTAAATAATAATCAATAGCAATTCTTCACAATCTTTTCCAGAATAGAAGAGTAGAGAACAATTCTCAATTCATCATATGAAATTGTTATTACCCTGATATCAAAAGCAGACAAAAAATAGTACAAAAAAGAAATCTAGAGACCAATATTCTTTCTGAATATAGATGCAAAAATCCTTAACAAAACATTGGAAAATAGAATTCAGCAGTATATAAAAACAATTAAACACCATTACCAAGTGAGGTTTAGTCCAGGGAGGCAAGGCTGGTTCAACATTCAATGATCAATGAATGTAATCCAACACATCAACAGGCTAAAGAAAAAAAAATCACATGATTATATCAATTGATTCAGGAAAAGCATTTTACGGAATTCAACTCATTTGTGACAAAAACTCTCAGGAAATAAGGGAAAAGAGGCAACTTCCTTAACGTGATAAAAAACATCTACAAGGCCGGGCGCGGTGGCTCACGCCTGTAATCCTAGCTCTGGGAGGCCGAGGCGGGTGGATCGCTCGAGGTCAGGAGTTCGAGACCAGCCTGAGCAAGAGTGAGACCCCGTCTCTACTAAAAATAGAAAGAAATTATCTGGCCAACTAAAAATATATATACAAAAAAATTAGCCGGGCATGGTGGCTCATGCCTGTAGTCCCAGCTACTCGGGAGGCTGAGGCAGTAGGATCACTTAAGCCCAGGAGTTTGAGGTTGCTGTGAGCTAGGCTGACGCCACGGCACTCACTCTAGCCCGGGCAACAAAGTGAGACTCTGTCTCAAAAAAAAAAAAAAAAAAAAAAAAAAAAAAACATCTACAAAAAACTACAGCTAACATCATACTTAAGACTGAAAGAATGTTTTACCCCAAAGATTGGCAATAAGGCATGTATGCCTACTCTCACAACTCTTATTCAACATAAGACTGGAAGACCTATCCAGCTCAACAATGCCAGAAAAAAATATAAGACAAACAAGTTGGGAAAGAAAAATTAGCTATCCCTATTTGTAGATGACATGATGATCTACATAGAAAATCCCAAGGAATCTACACAAAAACACCCATAACTAGCAAGTGAGTTCAGAAAGTCACAGGATAAAAGATAAACATACAAAAATAAGTTCTATTTCTGTATACTGACAATGAAGATGTGGAAATTAAATTAAAGTATAAGATCATCTGTAACTACTCAAAAATAAAATATATAAAAATCTAAACATGTACAGAACTTGTATGATTAAGAGTATAAAATAGTAATGAAAGGAATCATACAATATCTAAATTAATGGAGAGGCATAACGTATTCATGGATTGGAAGTTTCAATATAGTAAAGAAGTCATTTCTCCCCAAATTAATGTAAAGATTTACCTCAAATCTTATTAAAATCCCAGCAATGTTTTATCTAGACATAGAAAAAGATTATTCTAAAATTTTTAAGAAAAGGCAAAAAAACAAGAATAGTTAAAACAATTCTGAAAAAGAAGAATATAGTGAAAGGAATCACTCTACCCTATTTTGAAACTTATTAATATATTGGTACAATAATCAAGACTGTGGTGTTGACTAAGGGGATAAACAGGTATTAGTGGAAGAGAATGGAGAAGTCAGATATAGCATCATAAATTTCAGCCAACTGATTTAAAAACAGTAATAATAAAATTTCCATAGTAACATAAATATTAATAAACTATTAATAAAATAATATAACAAATAATGATAATTTTTAGATTTACAGAAAAATAGTAAAGATATTACAGAGAGTTCTTGCATAATCTGCAACCAGTTTTCCCTGTCATTATTATTATTACTATTTTTAGAGACAGGGTCTCACTCTGTCACCCAGGCTGGAGTCCTGTGGCATGATCATAGCTCATTGAAGCCTCAAAATCCTGGGCTCAGGGGATACTCTTGCCTCAGCCTCCCAGGCAGCTGGGACTACAGGTGCAAGCCTCTGCATCTGGCTGTTTCCTCTGTTATTGACATCTTATATTAATTTAGTACATTTATTACAATTAATGAATGAATCTCGATACATTATTATTAACTTAAGTCTACACAATTCAAATTTTTTTTAGTTTTTACCAAATGTTCTTTTTCTGATCCAAGATACCATCCAAAATACTACATTTCAGTTAGTTTTTATGTCTCTTAGGCTTCTCTTGACTGTGACAATGTCTCATTTTCCTTGTTTTTGATGACTTTGGCAGTTTTGAGGAGTACTGGTCAGGTATTTTGCAAAATGTCCCTCAATTGGGAGTCATCTGATTTTCCTTTTCATTATTAGACTGGAGTTATGGTGCTATGGTTTGGATATGGTTCTTCCCCACCAAAACTCATGTTGAAATTTGATTCCCAATACGGCAGTGTTGAAGGGTGGGGCTTAGAAGGAAGTGTTTGGGTTTTAAGGGCAGAACCATCATAAATAGATTAATGGCTTCCCTCGGTGGTGAGTGAGTTCTCCCTTTCATGGAAATGGATTAGTTCCCATAAGAGTGGGTTGTTAAAAAGAGTTTGACTTCCTCAGTTTCTCTCTTTTGCTTCCTCTCTTGCCATGTCATCTCTGCATACTTCCACTCCTCTTCTGCTTTCCACCATGAGTTGAAGCAGCAGGAGGCCCTCATTAGAAGCCAGACAGATGTTAGCACTGTGCTTCTTGAACTTAGCAGCCTGCAGAATTGTGAGCTAAATAAATATCTTTTCTTTACAAATTACCCAGACTCAAGTATTCTGTTATAGCAACACAAAATGGACTAAGACATATGAGTTTCTGGGAGGAAGATCACAGAGGTAAAGTGTTCTTTCATCACATCATATCAAGAATATATACTATGAATATGACAACACTGTTTATGTTGACCTTGAACCTGATGAAGGCAGTGTTTGTCAGGTTTCTCCATTGCAGTTACTCTCTTTTGCCCATTTCCATACCGCACTCAGAAGGAAGTCACTATATGCAGCCCACACTTATGATGGAATGGCGAGTTATACTCCACCTCCTTTAGGGTGGAGTATCTAGATAAATTATTTGGAATTTTGTGCCTGGGATGTTTGTTTCTTCTCCTCCTCCATTTATTTATTTATTCATTGATTTATAGTGATATGGACTTATGGATAACTTTTTGTACTTTAGGATATAATCCAATACTATTTTATTTTGTTGCTCAAAGTATTCCAGCTTTGGCCATTGGGTACTCTTTCAGTTGTCTGCTGTATCCATTTAACATATCTACATCATTGTTCTTCCTTCCTTCCTTCCTTCCTTCCTTCCTTCCTTCCTTCCTTCCTTCCTTCCTTCCTTCCTTCCTTCCTTCCTTCCTTCCCTCCCTCCCTCCCTCCCTCCCTCCTTCCTTCCTTCCTTCCTTTGAGTAATTCCTTACTTTCTGGCACGACAAGACGCTCTATGCTCATCTTCAGTATTTCCTGCCCCAGTCCTAGAATCAGCCATTTCTCCAAGGATCCCTGATTACTTTTATTGGAGAATGGTATTAGAATTCAAGATCTGCATGCTGGATGTGTTCTTTGCTACTAGGGTATCATTGCTTCTAGCCCCTCTCAGCTGATAGAGAAAGGAAATCTATGGGTGTATACTAACGTGTATATAGTAATGTGTATATATGCATATTTATGAATATTTCTGTATGTAACTTGCCACTTCCTGCTTCAATTTTTCAGTCCAGCAACATCAGACTGGCCCAATCTCACCTTAATCTTATCCTGTTGATTGTCAATTCTGAGCCCTTATTTATAATGTTACTCTGCTTTGCCTCCTCTGGGAAACTTTCCCTGTCATCTCTAGTCTGCATTATGTGACCTTTATCTGTGCTTCCATGGCACATGTGCATTACTTTATTACTGCATTGCTGTACAATATTTATTTTTTATTGTTTTTTTTTTTTTTTGTTTTTGAGACAGAGTCTCGCTTTGTTGCCCGGGCTAGAGTGAGTGCCGTGGCATCAGCCTAGCTCACAGAAACCTCAAACTCCTGGGCTCAAGCAATCCTTCTGCCTCAGCCTCCCGAACAGCTGGGCCTACAGGCATGTGCCACCATGCCCGGCTAAATTTTTTAGTTGTTCAGATCATTTCTTTCTATTTTTTAGTAGAGATGGGATCTTGCTCTTGCTCAGGCTGGTCTCGAGCTCCTGACCTTTAGCAATCCTTCCACCTTGGCCTCCCAGAGTGCTAGGATTACAGGCGTGAGCCACCGAGCCCGGCCTATTGCTGTACAATATTTGAAAGTCACTTCGTCTCCTCAGTGGAGCGTGAGTTCCTTCTGGGAAGGGACTTGCATAATCAATTATTATGCAATCAGCACTTGTCTCAGGGGATGTGTGTTCACCATCTTTCATAAAGGAAGTTGAACATACACTGTACAAGTACAACTAAAATTTTGTTAATGAATCAATTTCTTCAAACTAAGAATTGTCTTTCTTTGAATTAAATAGTTATTAGATTTAAATAACTGAGCTGGAGACTCATTTTGGCATTGCTTAACTGGAATTTAATTGGAGAATCCTGAATTTCAATATAAGCAGAGGCAATGTGAAATTAAAGTTAGTTTCAAAGGAAAGGAAATCAAATTGGTTGGGAGGTATTCCAATTCCCCCCCCCCCATCATGTCCTGCTATACAGCTAGCTAATAAACAAACAAAAAACCAATTTCTCCCTGATTTCAGTAGTGAGCCTCAAACATCATCCTCTCCTATGCCAGGTCTTAGAGAGGTTCTTGCCAGAATGTTATTAATGAAAAAGATAGATTCTACCCTCTTTCCACAAACTCTCAGAGTTTGGCCTTGCAAGGGATTCCACTTTGTTTTTGCCTTTTTTTCATATTAATGAAAATAGAGCTTAGCCTTTTTTTCTTTAACTTTCAATCAGTTCTGCAAAGATTAATTCCAATTAATACAGCAATATTCTCTTATCTGTCATGCTAAATGCTGACTAGACAAAATAGAGGATAGCTTCAGCCAGTTGTCTTTGGATGGAAGGATTCTGTCCTGAGCCCCCATCATCGAGGTGAAGCTGGCTGTGCAATTATCTGCTTTAATGACAAACCTGGGGCTGAGCTAGGTCAGGGATTTTGGTACCTGCCTGCTTTTTCACAATATTGGGCAGTAATCCTCTCTAAACTGCTAGCGTGGATTTACATTCAAGTTATTTTGGCATAATTATATTTTTTCAAACCAAAACATATTGGAACTATTTTTAACTGTGGGGTTTATGTCTCCAGGATGACATAAAATCCTAATAATATCGAGAAGACTATTTTGAAAATCTGTTTTTTTTCAGGAGAGTTTTATCTTTTGTTTTATTCATGAGACCAATTTATAATACAAAAGTCTTCAGCCATTGAGACAATACCAACAGATTTTGCGCTAACAATTCTCAGTGTAAACTTTCCTTTGGGAGAAGAGGTGAACAGTAGATCACTAAGTAGGAATCAACAGTATCAATGAGCAAGAATCACCTTGTTCTTATTTTTAGTTGAATCAAAAGAGAATTCCCTTCTGAAGGATGTACAGACTTATAAATTATACACCAAAATCACCAAGATTTTGAGAATGCCAGTGAGTTGTCATAAATGGCTGCTGCTCAGAAGTTCTGTCAAAGCAGGACCCATAAGAGGGGAGGCATATCCACCATAAGGATTTTACCTTCAAAAACTACATTTTGACTTATACGTGCTATAACTCCAACTGAGGGACACAGATTGTTATGAGTGTTGGTTGTGTTTTGCAACTGACTATCATAGATAGGAATGCAGAAAAACCTAGCTTTTTAATCAATGCATCAAAATCTGTAAGCCTTTGCTGGCCAACAGTCGATTCTAATATGAAATGGTTGAGAGGAAGGTTACTCATCCCATATGACTCAGATGGGTTCTGAATTTAACAGCAAGTGGGCAATGGTGGTGGTGGTGGTGTGTGTCTGTGTGGAAGTGGAAAGAAATTGCAGCAAAGCATGGCACCTCAGTTCCTTCATTTGAGCTTCTCTTCTTAGCCACTTTAAACATTCCCTCACCATATTTCTGCTTTCTGTGACTTTACTTGTATTGTTCTGTGCCTGAGTCCCATCATTCTAGGCAAGGCCCAATTCTTAACTCCTTCATTATACAACTAGAATACATACCCATACGTTGAGCAATTTACATGTGTCAAACTCTATGGAAGACATTCTACACACATGATAATGTTTAATCTCTGCAACACATTGTGAGAGTGGTAGAGAGTAGTAGGAGATGATTTGAAGAAATAAGCAGGAATCAGATCAGGTAGGGACTTGAAGGCCATGATAGCAATTTAGAGTTTATTATGAATGTGAATGGATGTTATTGGAGAGTTTTGAGCAGGGGAGTGATATAGTCTGATTTACACCATGAAGTGCATTATCTGGATGTCCTGTAGAATGTTGACTAAAAGGAGTCAAGAACATAAGCATGATGGCCAGAAAGGAGGCTATTAGAATGACAATGAAAATATAATGGTAACTTATGTCAGGGAAGTAGTGATGGAAATGGTAAAAAGAGTGTGGATTCTAGATCTATTGAGAAGAAAGAGCTGACACTTCTTGCTGATGGATTGGATGTGGAATGATAAAATAAAGAGGTTTAAGGATGACTCCAAGATTTTTGGCTTGAAGAACTGGGTATATGGTAGTTCAATTTATTGAAATGAGGGACACGGGGAGGGTTTGGAGTGAAAGTGAAAATCGGGAGTTCAATGTTAGGCACATAGAATTTGAGATGCTTACCAGTTACCCAAGTGAAGAAGTCAGGAGCTAAGAAAAACGTAATTGCTGTACTACTTCTCAATACCTCCTAGAATATTATAAGGAGCTATTGGCCTGGGGAGGAGGAAGATCAAAGATGAACTTTTCTTATGAGGAACTGGACCAAGCTGCCACTGGCTTTGCTATATCTTCAATATCACTATGTAACAGGAGTCCTGAAAATCTATTATAAGACCTGTTCTAGACTACAGTACTGGAAACCATGTAGGAGTAACATGAAATGCTAATAGAAAGGAGAGATGGAGCATAGAGATTGTGGAAAAGGGACAAAATTATATTCTGTTCAAAATGAGATTCCATACCAAAATTTCAAAACACAGGAATAAAAGATACACTAAAGAAGACCACCATGGAAATAAAAAAAATCAGAATATGAATTCATTCAGGATGAAATGATTTTTTGGAAAATTCTGTTAAAGATTTTTTAGTAAGTATGTCCAGGCTACTCAAAGAGGTAAGCAAACAATTTACATTAAGAATAGCAGGAAATTATGAAACAAGCACAAACTAAACCAATTAAAAATGAGACCGGATGGATGTAAAAGAACCAACTAGAAATCTTGGAAATAAAAAGTTATTTAAATGTAAAATTCAAGAGAGTATAAACTTTGGATTAGACATAGTCAAAGAGAAAACAGCAAATTGCAACATAGTACTGAGGAATTCTAAATATAGCACAGAAAGAGAAAGATATTTTAAAAAATATAATAGAACAGTGAAGAAATATGGGCTATTAATTGAGAGGCTTCAACAAATATTCTACAGGAGTTCCGGAGGTGATGAAGAGAATTGCAGAGTAATATTTGCTGATATTATAACTGAAAAGTTTTCCAGAATTAAATACCAGAATTCTCAATTCTAGAATGCACTAGGGTATTAAGCAGGAAAAATGAAAATAAATTAACAGCTGGATGCATCATAGTAAAACTACAGAAAATTAAGGATTAAGATATCTTAAAAACTACCAGAGCAGATTGATTACCTATGAAAGAATCAATTATTTATCATTAGTAAAAAGAATTTTTATCTTCAAAATGCTAGAGAAAAATAATTTTAAGAGTGAGAGTAGGTGAAAAAGTATTTTTAGACATGTGTAGACTAATGAAATTTAGGGTCAGAGACACATACTAAAGGAACTCTTAAAAGGTGTACTTAGTAAGAAGAAAGGGCAGGCTTAGCATACAAAAACAATGGTTAAAACAGAAATAGATACTATACTGATATATGTAATTAATTGAATATAAAATTTATTTTTGATGTTTAAGAAAGCAAACATCAAATAGATAATAGATAAAATACATAACATTAGAGTGTTGAGTTTGTAGTTATAACATGCAAGGTCTGTGTCAAATTCATTAAGTAAATAAGAATTCTAAATAATTTTAGATGTGTTAGAAAGAGGCATAATTTTACATATCATTAAAATATTAAGGATAACCAGTAAACAACTAAAAATATTATCTATCACTTTAAAATCTGCAGAGAAAAAATATAGAGAACATTATAAATCTAACTGAAAGCAGAAAAGGAAAAAATGAAGCAAAGAAAATGATGCTGAACAAAAATCATGAAATAAGATGAGAGAAAAATTTCTAAAAATGTCAGCAATCACCATAAATGTGAACAGATTAAATTCAGCATATAGGAGAAGAGAATATCAAATTATTTATGAAACAAAGTCCAGCTATATGTTGATATACACCTAAAACCAAACCAACAGAACAATGAAGTTAAAGAAATAGAATAAATAAATCCCATGTAAAGTCTAGCCAAAAAAGGCTAGTGGGACAATAATAATATCAAAGTAGAATTTGAGAGAAAAAGCATTAATAAAGATAAAGAGGAACATTACATAAAGATAGATCAACTAGACATAATAATCATGGACTTGTATGCCCCTAACTTGTATACTCCTAACTTTGAAATATATAAACAAAACCTAGCAGATACACAGGGGGAATTTAACAAATCCACAATTATAGTGGGAGATTTTTAGCACACCTCTCTTCAAAATGGAAAGATCAATTGGAGTAAATGTCTGGGAGAGAATTCAAAATTACTCAACATATGAAGAACCAGAAAAATTCCCCACTCTTATGAAAAAGATAATCAACAGATGTCAAATGTGAAGATGATGCAGTTGTTGATATTATATGACAAAGACTTTAAAGTAGCTATCAAATGCTCTAACAAGTATGGGCAAATGTTTTTGAAGTAAATAGAAAGATAAAAAATCTCAGCAAAGAACTAGAAGATATAAAGAACAAACAAATGGACATTTTAGATCTGAAAAATACAATAATTAAAGAAAAACTCACTGCATGAACTCAAAAGTAGAATGGAGACGACAGACAAGAGAGTCAATGACCTTGAAGAAAAAATCAATAGGAATAATCTAATATGAACAAAAGAGAGAAAAAAATATTTTTAAAAAATGAATGGGACTTCAGGAACCTATAGAACAATACTGAAAAGTCTAACATTCACATAATCATAATTCCAGAAGGAGAGGAGAAACAGTGCAGGGCAGAAAACACATTGAAGAAATAGCGACTAAAATTTTTCCAAATATGGTGAACAATATAAACCTAGAGATTGTAAAAGTTCAGAGAACCTCTGGTACTATCCATAAAAGAAAAAATGATACATTAGACTTTATCAAAGTTAAAAATGTTGGCTCCAAGAAAGACACTGTTAGGAGAATAAAAAGCTATAGCCTAGGAGAAAATATGTCTCAGTCAAATATCTAATAAAGAGCTTATAGCCAGAATATATAAAGAACTCTCAAAATTAATAAGGAAACAAATGAGCTAATTTAATGAAAAGGGCAAAAGATTTGGAGAGAAACTTTACAAAAGAAGATATAAATATGGCAAAATAAGCACATGAAGAGATGCTCATCATTAGTCATTGCAAGTTAAAACCACAGAGGGACGCCATGACATGTACATTACAATACACAGCTAAAATTTAAAAAATATTGATGATATAAAGTATTAGTGAGAATGTAGAGGAACTGGTACTCTCATATGCTCTTGGTGGGATAACCACCTTGGAGAAAAGTTTGACAATTTCTTAAAAAGTTAACCATATACCTGCATGTGTTCCAGCTATTCCACTCCTCGATATTTCCCTATGAGAAAATAAAGCATAGATCCATACAAAGACTTGTACATGAATGTTTATGGCAACTTTCTTTGTAATAACTAAAAACTGAAAGCAACTCAAATGTCTATCAACAGATGAACGAATAAATAAATAGTGGTGTATGGATAAAAAAATTGTGGAATATTACTCAACAATAAAAAGAACATAGATGAGATTATGAATAGATATGTTCCCTATTTTAAATGAAGTGATGGTTTACCAGACATATATGTATGTTGAAACTTATAAAATTGCATACTTCAAATGTGTGGTTTATTTTAAGTCAATTATACTTCAATAAAGCTGTTTAAAACAAAAATGAAAATATAACAGAGATCCCAGAGACTAGGGCCAAATTATGAAGAATTTTAGACAATGAAATATCTCCCTCCCATGGCACAATTACTATAGTTGTTACTTGGATTTACACACACACACACACACACACACACACACACACATATATATATATATATATATATATATATAGAGAGAGAGAGAGAGAGAGAGAGAGAGAGAGCCATTTTTATTGAAATAAATCCACATGGCATACAATTCAACCATTTAATGTACAATTAACCTTTTAATGTGCATAATTCAATGACTTTTAGTGTATACACTGAGTTGTGAGGTATGTTTTTAACACCCCTCCTCAATAGAATACATTTTTAGTAATACTCATGAATTAAAGCAAATAATTATAATCAAAAAGAAAATGGTGTAAATTTATTATTATAGAACATTTCATAAATAATTATAGTAAAAATAGTAAGAAAAATTTTAAAAAATTAAAACATGTAAAAAGTACAATTTAGGCAACTACTAAAGCATACAACTGATATAAAATTTTATTATTTTGTTTTTTATGTAGTATTAAAATAATTAACAATTAAAGAACATATTGCATGCTAAAGATATTGTTCAAATTCAGTAAAATGTTTTATTTTCTAATGTAGCAAAAATTCCACTATCCCTCTCAAATTTTACTCCCCAAATTTAACACTTTTTCTCACTGATTTAGACATCAATAAAAGCAAGTGATTATATAGAATTATAGAGCTGAGATAACTCCAGTTGTTCTTTTTCTTTATAATCAATGTGATACAATTATTTAAAATTTCAAAATATTAAGGGGGTACAAATGTTTTAGGTTACATGGATCATTTTTGTAATGCTTGAGTCCTGGCTATAGGTGTGCCCATCATCAAAATATTATTGATAGTACCCATTAGGTTGTTTTATTCCCCTCTCCTCATCCTCCTTTCCCCCTGGTGACTTTCCACTGAGTTTTACTTCCCCTCTGTATACTTCTGTGCTCATCGGTTAATTCCAATTTAATAGTGAGTACATGTGGTGTTTTTTTTTTCCATTCTCGTGATACTTCACTTAGAAGAATGGTCTCCAGTTCCATTTAGATTGTTGTAAAAGGTATAAATTCACCTTTTTATGGCTGAGTAGTACTCCATGGTGTACATACACCGCATTTTATTAATTCACTCATGAATTGATGGGTACTTGGGTTGATTCCACATCTTTGCAATTGTGAATTGTGCTGCAATAAACATTTACCGGTGTCTGCCTGATAAAATGACTTTTTTCCCATTGGGTAAATACTCAGTAGTGGAGCTGCTGGATCGAATGGTAAGTCTGCTTTTGGTTCTTTGAGGAATTTTCATACTATTTTCCACAGAAGTTGTACTAATTTGCAGTTCCACCAACAGTGTATAAGCATTCCTTTCTCTCTGTATCCATGGCAGCATCTATTCTTTTTGGACTTTTTAATAAAAGCCATTCTAACTGGGGTAAAGTGATATCTCATTACAGTTTTAATTTTCATTTTCCCAATGATTAATGATGTTGAGCATTTTCTTTCATATGTTTATGGGCCATTTGTCTTTCTTCCTTTTTTTTCTCTTTGGAGACAGAGTCTTGCCCTGTTGCCCTGGCTAGAGTACAGTAGCATCATCATGGCTCACTGCAACCTCAAACTCCTGGGCTCGAGTGATCCTCCTGCCTCAGCCTCTCAAGTATCTGTGACTATAGGCATTGTGCCACTATACCTGGCTGATTTTTTCTATTTTTAGAAGAGACAGGGTCTTGCCCTTGCTCCGGCTGGGCTCAAACTCCTGACCTTGAGCGATCCTCCTGCCTCAGCCTCCCAGAGCGCTAGGATTACAGGCATGAGCCACTGCGCCCGGCCTCTTTGGAGGTTTTTTATTTCTGATTCGATCCCACTGATCATTATTGGACTGTTCAGGAGATTTATTTCTTCTTGGTTGAGTCTTAGGAGGTTGTGTGTTTCCAGAAACTTGTCCATTTCCTCTTTGTTCTCTAGTTTATGCATGTAGAGATTTACATAGTGTTCATGGATGATGATTTGTATTTCTGTGGCATCAGTTTAATGTCGCCATTTTCGTTTCTGATTGAGCTTATTTGGGTCCTTTCTCTTCTGTTCTTACTTAATCTAGCAAGAGGTCTTTCAATTTTGTTTATCTTTTCAAAGAACCAACTTTTTGTTTTGTTAATCCTTTGTATTATTTTTTTATTCTCTAATTCATTTAGTTCTGCTCTGACCTTCATTATTTCTTTTCTTTTGCTGGCTTTGGGTTTGATTTGCTCTTCCTTTTCTAGTTCCTTGAAGTGTGACATTAGGTTATCAATTTGTGATCTTTCTGTCTTTTTAATGTAGGCATTTAAAGTTTTGAATTTTCCCATGAGGAATGCTTTTGCTGTGTCCCAAAGATTTTGATAGCTCATGTCGCTTTGTCTTTCAGCTCAAAGAATTTTTAAATTTCCATCTTAATTTCATTCTTGACCCAATTAATCATTCAGCAGCAGGTTGTTTAATTTCCACGACTTTGTGTAGGTTTGAGTGTTTCTCTTGTGATTAGTTTCTTGTTTTTTTCTGCTGTGGCCTGAGAAGATCCATGGTATGATTTTCATTTTTTTGAATTTGTTGAGACCTGTTTTGTGGTCTAAGATATGATAATTTTGGAGAATGCCCCATATGGTGCTGAGAAGAATGTGTATTCTGTAGTTTTGGGGTAGAAAGTTCTGTAAATGTCTGTTAGGTCCATTTGATTTAGAGTTTGGTTTAAGTCCTTTCTTTCCTGTCTTTTTTTTCTTTCTTTCTCTTTCTTCCTTTCTTTTTTCTTCTCTCTTTCTCTCTTTCTTTTTCTCTTTCTTTCTTCTTTCTTTCTTTCTTTCTTTCTTTCTTTCTTTCTTTCTTTCTTTCTTTCTTTCTTTCTTTCTCCTTTCTTCCTCCCTCCCTCCCTCCCTCCCTCCTTCCTTCCTTCCTTCCTTCCTTCCTTCCTTCCTTCCTTCCTTCCTTCCTTCCTTCCTTCCTTCTTCTTCCTTTCTTCTTTCAAAGAGCCTCCCTCTGTTGCCCAGGCTAGAGTGTCATGGTATCAGCCTAATTCACAGCAACCTCAAACTCCTGGGCTCAAGGGATCTTCCTGCTTCAGCTTCCCAAGTAGCCTGGACTACAGGTGCACACCACCATGCCTGGCTAATTTTTTCTATTTTTAGTAGAGACAAGGTCTCACTCTTGCTCAAGTTGATCTTGAACTCCTGAGCTCAAGCATTCCTCCCACTTCAGCCTCCCAGAGTGCTAGGATTACAGGCGTGAGCCACCACACCCAGCTATTTATTTTTTGATTAGATGATTTATCAAACTCTGACAGTAGGGCATTGTGGTCTCTGGCAATTACGATGGTACTGTTTATTTCTTTGCTTATCTCTAGTAAGATTTGCTTTATGTACCTGGGAGCTCCCTTGTTGGGCACATATATGTTTAGGATTGTTATGTCTTCTTGTTAGATAGCTCCCTTTATCATTATATAGTGACCCTATATCTTTCTTTACCTTTCTTGGCTTAAAGTCAACTTTATCTAATATGAGAATGGCTACACCATGTGCTCTCTTGTGATTTCCATTTGCGTGGAATATCTTTTCCATCTTTTCACAATGAGTCTGTATGTGTCCTTGTGGCTTAGATGTGTTGCCTGGAGAAATCAGATGCTTGGGTTGTGTTTTTTCTGTTTGGGTTTGTCATCTGTTTGGCCAGACTATGTCTTTTGAGAAGAGCATTTAGTCTGTTCACATTGATTGATAGCATGGACATGTGGGACATTGGTCTGTTCATCCTGTTGGATAGTCCCTTATTGGTTTGTTTTGCCTCTTGTTTTATTGTTTTACAGGAGTTGTATGTTTCTGGGTTTTTTTTTTTTTTAGGTGAATTTACACTGGTGGGTATCTGTCGTGCTGATTTGTGTATAGTGCTATTCTGAGTATTTTGTGCACAGGAGGTCTGGTCATGACAAATTCCCTGTGTTTGCTTCTCTGGAAAGAACTTAATTCCTCTGTGTATTGTGAAACTTAGTTTTGCTGGCAGTTCAGTTTAAGTCAATTGAAGACAGGGCCCCAGTCCCTTCTAGCTTGTAAGGTTTCTGCTGAGAAGTCTGCAGTTAGCCTGATGGGTTTTCCTTTGTAGGTTATATGATGCTTTTGTACTGCTGCTTGCAGAATTTTCTCCTTCATTTTGATTTTGGGCAGGTTTATTACTATGTGTCTTGGAGATGTCCTATTTGCTGTGAATCTTCCCAGTGTTCAATGTCCATCTTTTATCTGTATGTGTGAATATCTGGCGATGTCTGGGAAGTTTTCCTCAATAATTTCCTCAAATAGGCTTTCCATGCTTTTGGCTCTTTCTTCTTCACCCTCAAGGATACCTATTAATTGAAATGTTAATATGGTACACATAGTCCCATATCACTCTCAATGATTGCTCAGACTTTTTATATTCTTCTTTGCCTCTTTGAATCACTGGGTTATCTCGAGAGCCTTGTCTTCAAGCTCTGAGATTCTTTCTTCTCCTTGGTTTAGCCTGTTGTTAAAGATTTCAACTGCATTTTGAAGTTCCTTGAATGACTCTTTCATTTATTTAAGTTCTATTAATATTATATCCTTCCTTATGTTGTCTTGCTCTCTAGTGACATTTTTATTTTTTTTATTCATTGATTTCCTGAAATATTTTTTGGCTTCCTTTTGTTGGTTTTCAAATTTCTCCTCAATTTCAGTCATCTTACTTGCCATCCATATTCTGAATTCCATTTCTGTCATTTCAGCAATTTCCTTGTGGGTGGAGTCCACTACTATAGCTCCATTGTGTTCTCTTGGGGGTGTCAAACTATTTTGTTTTTTCATGTTGTCAGAGTTTTTTTTGCTGGTTTCTTCTCATTTGGCTCCTCTTCTCTAGGCTCAGGGTTTATGGGTATGCAGGGCACCTGTTCTTTGCTGGAGACTCTCTCCAACCAAGTCCAGGAGTGACGGCTGCTCAAGGCTGGGGTTCCTGAGTGAAAGGTGGGACCTTAGGTAGATGCTACCTACCTAGTGGTAGTGGTAGGGACTCATTTGTAGAGTTTGGGGGTCCAGGCACAATTCTGGAGTCTCAGTGGTGGTATTGTGAGCCCAGCAGGGGCCCAGGAGCTACAGGGGTAGAGCCACAGCCTCAGGCACAGTGAGAGCTTCAGAGCTGGCTCTGACGATTTTTGGGGCAGGACTATCCTTATGGGGGGCCTGTTCCACCAGTGTGGGGACTTCTGATGCCCAGTCACACAGGCAGGGGTTTCTCTGAGTGGCCTAGGTTCTGTGTAGATGGGCCAGAGCTTCTGGTCTGCCAAGCTTCTCCCCCAACACCTAGGGCACATTGAAGCAGTCACCTGAGCCTTCCCAAGTGGTGCTGGAGGCTCCCCCTCTGTTCGGCTTCCAGACAGGGGAGAAGGAATGCTCAACCCCCAGTCACAGGACTCAGCACAGGAGAGTGTCTGTTCCCTCCCCAGCCTGGTGGGGGTGATGCTAGGGTTACTGCTACATGGCTGGGTCCTGAGCTGACCTGGCTCTGTGCATGGGAGAGGTCAGGATATTGTCAGTTTCAGAATCCTAGTATTGGCAGACGCCAGATCTCTGCTGCACCTGCTTTATGGTGAAATGTCTCTGCATAGACTCTGAACAGCTCCCTGATCAGCCCAGAGGTCTGCAGTAGAAGAGGGAGACCCCTCACAGATCAAGCTGCCTGTAACTTTTGTTTCTCTCCTAATAAACAGTGTCCCCTCAGGTTGCTTCTATGCTGCTGTCTTTACCTCTTCCCAGCAGTGTGAATTATGTTGGGTCTCCCAGCTTAATCTTCAAGATGGTGGGTGGTACTTGTGAATAAGGATCAGCCATGTCCTGTTTAATTGAGTTGGTAGGTGCTGTGATGAGCTATAGAGTTATTCTCCCTGTCAGTGGTTGATGCTTACACGAAAGAGCCAACTGCTAAGAAGTTCTTTTGGTAAGCTCTGTGGTAAGCTCTAGTCTCTTAGGTGGAGCACTGGATCACCCCAGGCTTTGGGAGGGGGCCCCATAGCTTCCAGGGGGTTGCTTGATCTCCATCAAAGCAGAGGTGGGTGGAGGAGTGAGGCAGAACATGGTTAGGTTGTGCAAGCCTGGAAGGCTTTGCAAAGCTGTGGCAGGGCTCAGAGGTTGTTTTCCTGGCTGCCAGGGGGAGCCACTGGGAAGAAAGTCAGGGCAGGCTCTCCAGACCAGGAGGGCTGTTTGTGGAGGGCCTAAATACTTAGTTGCTGTGGTGCTGGGCTGGTATCTTCCCTGCTGGAGGACCCACCCTAATCCAATAGTGCAGCTTTCCTGTGGGAAGGGGTGGGTGCTCTCCCAGATTGCCATGTCTCAGAACCCCATGGCATTCTCCCATCAGTTCTGTCCACATGGGCTCCCTCACCACCCAAGTCCAGCTCTCAAACCTCCACCTGTTGTTCATATCTGACCTGCTAGTGTGCATCTCTGCAAAATGCTGGCAGGCAAGGAGCTCCCAGATTGGGCCCCCTGGGTCCACTGCAGGTCCTCAAGGGAAAAGGCATGGGCCCTACTCTCTGTGGAGACCTCAGCCTGGAGTATGTGCCTGCTGAAGAGAGGTGGACACTTGCCAAATTGGCTCAAACTGCTCTCCCAGTTACAATGGGTGGGGGAGAGGCCAGAGTTCCTGGTCAGCCTGAGCACCTGAATGTACCACGCTTGGTTCCTATGGCTTCCAGGGCTGGGCTTTTCCTTGCCAGATGACCTGCCCTAATCCAACAGGGTGGTTTTCCTGTTGGGGGGATGGGCTCTCTCCCACACTGCCATGTCTTGGAAGCCCACAGTATTCTCCTGTCAGTTCTGTCCCCATGGGTTACCTTGCCACCCAAGTCCAGCTCTCAGATGTCTCCCCTGTGTCTCCCAGCAACCCACTTGAGTATGGTGGGGATGGAGTCCAGCCTGGTTATCTGACCCACTGGCTTGCAACTCTGCAAACTGCTAGCGGGCAGGGAGCTCCCAGATCGGGCACTCCAGGTCCACTGCAGGTACCCAACGGGAAAGGTGTGTGTTCTACTCTCCGTGGAAACCTCAGCCTGTAGCATTCACCTGCTGGGGAGAGGTAGCCCCTGGTCAAATTCTCAGCTCAAACTGCTTTTCTGGTTGCAGTGGATTGGGGAAGGGTGGGGAAGGAAAAGCATCTGAATGGAAGGAAGTCAGCTCTCCGGCCTCTCGGGTCACTCTCCTTGGAGGGGAACCTCACATGCAATGTCCAAGCTTTGGGATCGTGCAAGTTGTCACGACTATTCCATGTTTGCCACCATGCCTGGGCTTGTGGGGGTGGAATAGCCTCTAAGAAACTTGGTAACCCGCTGGTCACTGATGGCATGTGGGAGGGAAGGGAGATGGAATGCCCCTCACCCCTCACTTGCCTCTGAGCCTCTCTGGGTTTGATCCTTGCTGATACCTTTTTTCCTTTGTCTTCTTCCTTCTCTGCTTTGCAATTTTCCTCTGAGAGGTCCTCCCAGCAGGCTCCGGCACCTCTCTCTATGATCTACACCTGAGCTGTGTTTCCTCTCCACTCTACCTTATGTGAAATCCTACCTTCACTCAGGGCAAGAGATGCCTCTAGTCAGCCATCTTGCCCCCCTCCACCATGGCATAATTTTTAATTTAGAGTCTACTTTGTAAATATAGGCATATATATATTATATATCACCACCGGGATTGTAGTCTGGAAGTGTGCTTGAAGGAAGTTCAAACAATTCCAAATCATTAAGAACTTACTTCAGAAAGTAATGACCTGTGTCTGGGACCAGCTATTTAATAGGGATTTATCCAAATTAAATTCCTTGTAAAATAAAATGATTATTAAAACGTATGTGTTAAAAATCAACTAATTGGAACTCTACATATATTTTATTAAAACTTAATCATAGGAAGTTTTTTTTTTTTTTTTGAGACAGAGTCTCGCTTTGTTGCCCGGGCTAGAGTGAGTGCCGTGGCGTCAGCCTAGCTCACAGCAACCTCAAACTCCTGGGCTTAAGCGATCCTACTGCCTCAGCCTCCTGAGTAGCTGGGCCTACAGGCATGCGCCACCATGCCCGGCTAATTTTTTCTATATAGATTTTTAGCCATCCAAATCATTTCTTTCTATTTTTGGTAGAGACGGGGTCTCACTCTTGCTCAGGCTGGTCTCGAACTCCTGACCTCGAGCGATCCACCCGCCTCGGCCTCCCAGAGTGCTAGGATTACAGGTGTGAGCCACCGCGCCCGGCTGGAAGTTTTTAGAACTTAGACCAAAAGAGGATATTTTGGGGAAAAAATTTAGAACTGCTTGGGTCTGGTGGTAGTAAAAATAAGACTGACTTTTCTGGATTTTACTCTTTTATATTAAAATCCTCTGTAGACAAAGTTTTTCTTTATTGCCTACAGGTGATCAGACCATGCTCACTACCCCATGCTTGGTAGGCCACAGCTCTGCCCCAAGCTTCTTAATAAGAAAGTGGCCTGATCAGTGTTGGGTCTGTGGCCTCCAACTCCATTATTTGTCTTTAAAGGTGCCGGTAGTGAGTCTTGACAGGATGAATTTTTTGGTCCTCCTGAGGGCCTTTAGTTGCTTACACCACAGGGTGTTTACATACACCATTATGACATAGGTGACCTGAAGGTGATTTTGTTGTCTACTTTTGGGAGGGGAATGTCATTGTCACATGTCACCCATCAAACTCTCTTCCCATCTGGGTTATGGAAATTTAAACCTTGACATTGCTCCCCATACCTCACCCCAAATACATGTAGAAAAAACAAAGCCCTTTTTCTTGTTGCCTGTGGGAAAAAATGTTGAGGAAATTTGTCTTCATTTTTCAGTCCTCACCAGGTCCTTATTCTCCAGTGGCCTGGCCCCCAGCCCTGTAGGTCCCCACTTCCCTCCCTTTTTGCTTCTTTTCTTCCTTAACCCCCTCCTCACCACAGACACATACACACATATTTTTTTCACATCTTGCTTTATTTTATTTCATTCATCAATATCCGTACCCCGTGGGTCTCAGATTTACTCTGTGGATCTCAGATTTGTCCTCTATGTGATTGATTTCTCCACAGATGCCTCTGGGCATGCTGTAGCTAGTTCTGAGTTTCTGGTCCAGGCTCTACATTTCCTGTCTCCACAGGCTGTTACGTGGAATTGTTGGATTCTCCAGTGTCTTTTGTTCTTGCTCTTTTTATTTTTATTCTTATTCAGCTCGTGTAAGCAGATAAATATTGTTGGTCTTATTGTTATCCTAGATTTCCTTGAATAGGAATGGGATGATTGAAGAGATTTTTTTCTTGAATTTCTTTGAAGGGTTTTTTTACCCTTCACGGTCTGCTTCTGTACCTGGAAGAAAACAGAGTAAGCCAGAAGGGCATTGGCTTGGGGAAAGAGGAAGGGCTTCTATAGGAAGGGGAGCTTCCTGAGTAGGGATGCTGGCTGGGGGAGGGGTTTGTGTTAGGCAAGAACAGGCTAAGAGTCTTGGGAGGACCTAAGGGGAAGAAGAGGAGGAACATAGGTAGGGTCATCTGACCTGGCCACTGTCTTTGGTCTTGCGTTGACAGCGGGTTTTCCTTTCTTTCTTCCCTTTGGTTTTGGGGTTTGGCTGTTTCATGCTGCTTGTAATTGGTTGGTCCATACTTGTGTTAGGTTTCTTTGGTGTGCGAGTCTCTTTAACCATATTTCGGCCTCTCAATGGTCTACTTCAGGCTCCCACTGTCCTTATATATGCCTTTGCCTGGGTAATGAGGAGCTCCACCCTTCAGCTTTGTTTGGTCATCAAGGAGCTCCCCCAGCCAGTGGTATGCCTGAGGTGGCTTAGACATCACAAAGCACCTCTCCTGACACATCCATGGGGGTGGTGGGGATGCTGTGATTGGAGAAAGGGGATGTTTCCTCAATACTACCTCAAGATTAATTTCAGAATGATCTACTGCCCCCCTCATGTCCTCATGTTCAATTCTGTTGGGTCACATGGCAGGGAGAAAGTATGTCCTCCCAGACATTCCCCATAGCCACCTCCGTTCAGTGGTTCATTCTATTCTTGCCGCCCTTACCATGACCTTCTATTTTGGATGTCTTATCTAGAATCTCTCCAAGGTAGAGTGACCTTATTTAACTTTCAATAGAAATATAAATCATTCCATTTCTCTCCAACAAATTTCCATTTTGTGTCTGTTTTGGTATGGTCCATGAACTAAGAAAGTTTTCTTTTTTACATTTTTAAATGCGTGAGGAAAAAAAAAAACAAAAACAGAACGTTTCATGACACGTGAAAATTATGTGAAATTGAAATTTGAGTGTCCATAAAGCTTTATTAGAACACAAATACACTCATTTAATAGAGTGCAGTCTATGGCTGATTTGGCACTACAACAGAGTTGAATAGTTATGACAGAGATTGTACAGCCCGCAACACATAAAATATTTACTATCTGACCCTTTAGGGAAAATTTCTGCCAACTCCTGCTCTATTTTGTTTCATTGATCTATTTGCTATCCTTATGCCAAAACCACACTGTCGTGATTACTGTAATTCTATAATAAAACATAAGATCAAGTAGTACAGCTCATCCAACTTTCCACTTGTTTTACAAAACCCTTTCAGCTATTTTAGCCCCTTCACACATTCATATAAATTTTAGAATCAGCTTTCCTATTATTGTTAAAGACTGCTATGATTTCATTGTGATGGTGTAGTATTTGTAAATCAATACAAGGAGAAGTGAAATCTTAACAATATTGAGACTTTCAATCTGTGAACATGTTATATCTCTTCATTTATTTAGGTCTTTATCTATGTAATGTTTTATAATTTTAAGTTTGCTTAAGATTGATATTATTTTTTCTTTAAGTATTTGGTAGTATTCATTAGTGAAGCTATCCACTCCCAGAACTTTCTTTGTAAGAAAGTTTTATGTTTTGAATTAATTTTGGTGTTTGCACTATTCAAAATTCCAATCTTGTGCTAGTTCTAGTAAATTGTTTTTCAAAGACTTTTTCCATTTCTTTTAAATTGTCAAATTTCTTAGCATGAAATTATGCATAATATTCCATCAAACATTTTTTAAATGTCTGTAGCATGTATAGTCATGCCACTCCTATAATTTCTGGAATTGGTAACTTATGTTTTGTGTCCTTTATTTCCATGACTACTTTTACCTGGGCTTTTATCAATTTTATTAATCTTTAAAAAACTATTTTGAGCTTTCTTGATTTTTCTCTATCATTTTGTCTTTTTTTAATTCAATGATTTCTACTTCTTATCTTTATCATTTTATTTTTTCTGTTTAATATGAATTTAATTTGCTCTTCCTTTTCTAGCTCCTTAAGGTGGAATCACATATCATTCACTTTAAATCATTATTCTTTTCTAATTAAAAAATAAAGCTATGAATTTCCCACTTAGGACTACTTTAGCTGCATCTCACATAATTTGATATCTTGTGTTTTCTTATGCAGTTTGATTTATCTTCTAACTGCACTTGTAATTTCTTTTTAAATCATGAGTTATTTAGAAGTATATTCTTAATTTCCAAGTATTAGGGGATCTTCTGGGTATGTTTTTGTTATTGATTTCTAATTTAATCCCTTTGGGGTCAGAGAACATATTTTATACTTTAAATATTTTAAAATATATTGAAACTCATTTTATGGCCCAGAGTTTGGTCTATCTTGGTGTAGGTCAAAATTGGTTGATAGTTTTCAAATACTATACATCATACTGTTTTTTTATTTACTTGACTTTTCAATTATTAATAGAAGAGAGTTTATATCTACAGCCACAATTATGTGGGTTTATGTATTTCTTCTTTTAGTTTTATAAATTCTGCTTCATATATTTTTAAGTTGTATTATTATTTGCATACTCATTTATAATTATTTTGTATTTTGAAGCATTAACTCTTTTATCATTGTCAAATGATCTACTTTTCTCTGGTGATACTCCTTGTTTTGAGGTTTACTATGTCTGATATTAATGTAGCCACAACAGCTTTCTTATGAAAGCTGTTTGCATTCCATATCTCATCCCATCCTTTTACTTTCAACATAGCTGTGTCTTTATATCTCAAGTGCATTTCTTGTTAAGAGCATATGATTGGATATTTTTTAATCAATTTCATCAACATCTGTCTTGTGTTGGAGTATTAAATCCATTTATATTTAATGGAATTACTGATATGGTTGTGTTTAAATCTATCATCTTTCCATTTGTTTTCTATTTGCTCCCTCTGTTATTTGTTACATTGTTACTTCCTTCCTGTCTTCTTTTGGATTGAGTATATTTTGTATTTTATTCTATTTCCTTTATTGACTTTTTAGCAATAGCTTTTTATATTATTATATTTTTTAGTTATTGTAGGAATTATAATATGTATTCATCCTTAACTTATCACATTCTATAGAAATAATAATATACCATTTTAATATATAATACAATGCCCCAAATACATTGTTATCATTTTTTGCTTTCAATATTTAATAACCTTTAAAAAAGTTTAATGACCCTTAGTCTATCTTCTTTTGAAAAGTTTCTGTTCATGTCCTTTGCCCACTTTTTAACAGGGTTGTTTGATTTTTTTCTTGCTGATTTTCCTGAGTTCTATATAGATTCTAGTTATCAGCCCTTTATCAGATGTATAGCATGCAAATATTTTCTCCCATTCTGTAGTTTGTTCACTCTAGTAATACTTTGTTCAGCTATACAGAAGCTTTTTAATTTGATCAAGTCCCATTTGTTTATTTTTGTTGTTGCTGTGATTGCTTTTGGGGTCTTCTTCATAAATTCTTTGCCTAGGCTGATATTTTTCCAACATTTTCTTCTAGAATTCTTATGGTTTCATGCCTTAGGTTTAAGTCTGTTATCCATCGTGAGCTGATTTTTGTGAGAGGTGAGAGGTGAGAAGTACGCATCTGCTTCAGTCAGAAGATAAACTAATGGCCAACAAACATATGAAAAAATGCTCAACATCTCTAATCATTGGGGAAATGCAAATGAAAACCACAGTAGATATCACTTAACTCCAGTGAGAATGGCTTTTATCAAAAAGTCCCAAAACAATAAATGTTGGCGTGGATGCAGAGAGATAGAAACACTCATACACTGCTGATGGGACTGCAAACTAGTACAACCTCTGTGGAAAGTAATATGGAGATACCTCAAAGAGCTACAAGTAGAACTATCATTTGATCTAGCAATCCTACTACTGGGTATTTACCCAAAGGTAAGAAAGACATTCTAAAATAAAGACATCTGCACTCGAATGTTTATAGCAGCACAATTCACAATTGCAAAGATGTGGAAACAACCCAAGTGCCCATCAGTACATGAGTGGATCAATAAAATGTGGTATATGTATACCATGGAGTACTACTCAGCCACAAAAAAGAATGGTGATCTAACACCTCTTGTATTATCCTGGATGGAACTGGAGACCATTCTTCTAAGTGAAGTATCACAAGAATGGAAAAACAAACACCACATGTAGTCACCATAAAATTGGTACTAATCTATCAACACATACATATATATGGAAGTAACATTCATTGGGTGTTGGACAGGTGGGGGGGAAGGGGAGATAGGTAAATTCACACCTCGCAGGTCCAGTATGCACTGTCTGGGGGATAGACATGCTGGTAGCTGTGACTCGGGCAATGCAAAGGCAACTTATGTAACCAAAGTGTTTGTACTCCTGTAATATTCTGAAATCTTAAAAAAAAGCTTAATGAAAGAAAAATAGATGTTTTATATTAGTAGCTATTTGGCATTTCCAGTGCTCTTCATTTCACATTTCCATCTTGTTTTATCATGCTTTATCCTGAAAAAACCTTTCCTTAGCATTTTCATAAGTTGAATATGCTGGCAACACATTTGCTCAGCTTTTGTTTTTCTGAAAATATGTTTATTTTGCTTTTATGTTTCCAGGATTTTTTACAGGACATAGATTTTAAAAAATCACTGTATTTCCAGCATCTAATATGATGTCTGGAACACATAGTGAATTCACTGCTTACACATGAGACAGGTTCTAAAGTCAGCATGTAAAAGGAAAATCACATGGACAAAATTATTTTTGGTAATGCCTTAGGAAGATACCACACTGGAGAATGACATCCCTTTCTCAGAAAGTTCAGCACTGCTAGCATTTCCTCCAGTGTGGGAGAAGAGGACTAAGTTTTTCTTTTTGTTTGATTCTCAGATTAAGTAGTTGGCTTGCACTTGTAGTTGGCCACACCACATACAAATGTGTATCTTTAAACAAAAGAATGACACTCAGCAAAGCGAGATGTTCTTACTAAGAAAAGGAAGAACAAACTCATGTTTTTCATCTCACATTCAACCCAGGGTCTATATTAACTCAGTGTAATGGTGGGATAATTTGCTCATACTATTTAAACAATTTTCTCCTGGTGCGTATAGCTGAATTCATGTGAGTGAAATATGCCTATGAATGCCAATGTCGTAGACACTCAGAAAGTTTCTTTGCATGAATGACTTAATTAATTAATGCTGTTCTCTCTCTACTTGAACATCTTCCTTTTGTTTCTGCCTATCAAAACTCTATACATTTTTCACAGCTGAGCTGATGACCCACTTATCCCCCCCAGCAGGCTAATTATTTCATTTATTATGTGTCTACTCTGTAGCAGACAATGCAAAACACCTTATATGCTTTTCCCTCCTTTAGTGCTCATAGCAACGCTATGAAATAGGAATAATGAATGTTTTTTCCTGTTTTAAGGATGAGAACACTGAGATTTAGAGAGGTTAACTATCTTGCCCAAGGTTGGTGTCATTTACCTCGTTCACTGCTATCTCCCTAGTGCCAAGAACAGGGTCTGGCATATCATACATGCTCAACAAATATCTGTGGATTGGATAGAATGGCTGGTAAATTCTAAGCCTGTGTGCTTAATTCCTTTGCCAGGGCTTCTTGACCTATTTAAACTCATGGCCTCAACCATGCTTTCTTACTCTGTCATCTGCATATTGGGCCCAGACAATAATATATTATACACTTTATTTGCTTTAAATTTGTATTACAAAAACTATAGGTATCTTAAATGTTTCTCCAAAGTACACTTGCTCCTGGAGAGTGCGATGTGATTCTCCACTCCTGTTCCCCTTCTCCTTCATCATAGCTCCCAAAGAGGTAGGGTCTGTACCATCCATATGGCACTTAACAAGATAATGCTTTGTGTTGCAGGTACCTGCATATAGCAGAAAGATTAAGGCAGGATCAGAGGGGTGGAACAGTCCCACCACCCAACCTCTAGGGAGGGGAGAGGGCCTGAAAGTTTAATTGATCAACAATGGCTAATGGTTTAATCAATCATGCCTATGTAATGAAGCCCCCATAAAAGCCCAAGAAGGACAGGGTTTGGAGAGCTTCCGGATAGCTGAACATGTGGAGGCTTACAGGAAAGTGAAAAACAACTCAACCACATGCCAGGAGGGTGGCGTACCCCAACTCCATGGGGACAGAAGCTCCTGCCCTTGAGACCCTTCTTGACCTCACCCTATGTATCACTTCATTTGCCTATTTATTTGTATCCATTAAAATACCCTTTGTGGCCAGGATGCTGTGGCTCATGCCTGTAGTCCTAGTGCTTTGGAAGGCCAACCTGGGAGGATTGCTTGAGGTCAGGAGTCCTAGATCTACCCAAGCAAGAGTGAGACTCCATCTCTATAAAAAATAGAAAAATTAGTTGGGCATGGTGGTGTACGCCTGTAGTCAAGAGACTAAGGCAGGAGGATCACTTGAGCCCAGGAGTTGAAGGCTGCAGTGAGCTATGATGATGCCACTGAACTCTAGCCAGGGCAACACAGTGAGACCTTGTCTCAAAAAAAAATACCCTTTGTGATAAATGGATAAAAGTAAGTTTCCCTGAGTTCTGTAAGCCACTATAGCAAAGTAATTGAACCCTAAGAGGGGGTTGTGGGAACACCAACTTGAAGCCGGTCAATCAGAAGTTCTGGAGAGCAGGACTTGTGACTGTGGGAAGGGGGAATCGATTGGTCTTGTGGAACTGAGCCCTCAACCTGAAGGATCTGACACTATCTCCAGGTAGATAATGTCTGAACTGAACTGGAGGCTACCCAGTTGTTATCCACTGCAGAACTAATTGCTTGCTTGGTGGTGGGAAGAACTGCTCCCCCCCCGCCCTGCCACACACACATACATACATTTGGTTACAGAATTCTTCTGTCTGTGTTGATTGTTACGTGGCAAGCAGAGAAAAAACAGTTTGAGTTTTTCTGCTTTCTCAGTGGATTATCCTTTTTATATGTGGCTAGATTCAATTTGCTTGTATTTTGTTGGGGGTGTTTGCATATATAATTTTAAAGATTATTGATCTGTTTTCTTGTGATGCCTTTGCTGGATATGTTTTTTTTTTCTTTGACAGTTCTGCTACCCATGTAATTGGCCTCTTAGACCAAGATGTGAAGTGTTCCCTAGGGTGGTGGCCCCATAGCCTTCTTGGTTGCTCTTCCCATCATGGAACTTACATGCTGCCAGTGAGCTGGAGAGGGGACAAATCAAGGCCTAACATTTTCAGTCTGCTGTGCCTGGGAGAGAGCTTCTGCCCTACAAGTGCAGGTTGGGTGGAGGAAAGGACCCCAGACCTCTCAGCCATGATTGCCTAAAATAGAATATCCATAACACAGAATTGAGGCATGTACCTCCCAGGGAGAAACCATAGCCCTAGACTGGGAGGTGAGAGGAGAGGATTCCCTGTCTTCCTGACTGCCCCAGCCTGGAGTAGATCTCTCAGAGTACTTTCTTCCAAGATGGAGCCAGGGTAGGGGGGAAAGGACAGAGCAGGTCATGGCTCAAGTGCCACAAAGTCACTGTTCTTACCATGATTTAGTAGATTTTCTTGAATATATTTTTTTCTCCATTTGCTATGTGCTCTTAGGATAATTTCTAGTCTTAAAATGATTATTTTTGTATTTTTTTTTTTTTTACAGATAAATCATTGTATGTTGGGGAGTGAGTCTGCCGTGCTCCTCACTCCACAACTCTGGAAATCTTACACAAGATTTCGACTTCTGTCTTGCTAGCAGATTTCTTCCTTGCTGACTTTGATGAATCAAGGAGCTGTGTTCTCAGTTGCCCTGTGGATGAGGCCTGTGGGTCAAGGAACTGAGGGCAGCTCTGACTGATGGAAATGGAGCCACAAGAAACTGATACCCTCAGTCTAGCAGGCAGCAAAGGACTGAATTCTACCAACAGCCATGTGAACTTGAAAATGAATCTTTCCCTAGTTGAGCCTCAAGATGAAACCACAGCTCCAGCTGATGCCTTGATTATAGGCTTTATGAAATGCTGAAGTAGAAAACCTAGCAAAGCCGTACCTAGACCCTTGACTGATGGAAATGGTGATTTAATAAATGTGTATTGTTTTAAGCCACTAAGTTTGTGGTAACTTGCTATGCAGTGATAAATAACTAACAAGATTGCATAAAATAAAATATAGAAGACTACAAATTATATTGAAATACAGTTATCATAACATTTAAAAAACAAGTTTGTGATATAATATGTGTGCTTCTTAAATAATGCATTAAATAACACATCTAGTAATGGATCTAATATTTGCCATTATTTAAGAGTAGTGATAAGCATAAAATATATTTCAAGGTATTTGCAATAGCAGTAATGTGAAATGCAAACATCTGTGAATGTTTTTAGGGACAAAGTTACAAATACTGTTAATACTACCATGGTTTGTTACCTACTTTCATACCTAAAAAAATGCGAGATTATTTTAGAGTTAATAGAAGTAACGATTTAGCTGTTTCCTCTCCTAAATTACACAGTCCCTCTGCATTCTATTCACAAAACCAACAGGGTTAAAAGCCCCTAATATAAACCCATTGTTTGCTGGAGCCCTCTGGTATCTGTCTTTTTATTCCTGATAAAGTAGCCTCCCCGGCCTGGGTCATCCTGTCTTTCGATGCCTTGTGGAACATGCCATCTGAAGGAAGCCTTTCCTAATATCCAGCCGCAAGCTTCCTCTCTCGTCTAAACTTTTTCTTTTTTGGGGGAGAGGAGAGTGTACAAATTAACTACAAAAAATTTAATATCTCTCAAACTTTTAAAAGTACCTATCCCTTGGTCCAAAAATTCTGTTTCTGGGAATTCATCCTGCAAGTGTATAAAGACATATGTTAGGAATATTCTACATTCCGCATTACTACAGTGCTGTTAGTGATGCTAACAGCTGTATGTACATCAATAGGGATCTCATCGCATAAATTGCTGTATACTATGCAGCTATAAAAACAACAAAGATTGTGTGTACTGCTATGAAATGAATATATTAAGCAGAAAAAGCAAGGATAAGAACAGTATATATGATGTGTTTCCTTTTGATTATGTGCACCATGGGGAATGAGAACGAGGACCTGGGGTTTGAAGTAGGAGGGACATGTAATTTTCATCGTGTATCTGTGGTTCCCAAAACCATGCACCAAGGTACCCTGAGGTCCTGGAGGAAATTTAAAATTTCAAGGTAAACAGTCATACTAGAAATCTGTTGGACACTATGAAAACTACTAGGTCAAGATAGTTCACGGTTTCAACGTTGGATCATGACACAGTCATTTCAATGATCTTACATCTTTGTAAAATTGGATTTGGGGCAGTTACTATGATAAACAAATGACCTTGTTGCATCATCAAAATGACACCCCATTACAATTCAATTTGTCTTCCCCTTGAACTGACTGAAAGGGCTCTGTCAACTCAGGTAAAAAGATCCAAGAGGATGTTCTCAATACTAAACAAGAAAAAAGTTCCTGAAAGCCCCAGATAACACTACTATAAAATTAGTTGAGTATCATCATTAATTTATGTTTTAGAAAATCGTGACTTTGTTAGGCATTGTTAGTAGGAGGAGTTCAATTTGAAAGATGCTCAGATTATGGTTACAGAATCTGAAGTTTGAGGGACAATAGTTGAGATTAATGTGTATATTTCTATCTTAGAAGTTCTTAAGGACTCACAGCTGCCCTTTGAGCTGGAGCAGCTCAGTCTTTCTCGTTCCTTTCCTTTGATTGAAAGTGCTTTCACCAAACTGAGCAGGTTTCCTCATTGCTCTTTCCTTGGGCAGGAGCACCTCCTCTAAGTATATTGCTGCTAACTATAGGAAACCATGGCTCATGATGGTAAGGCAGAGCCCTGATTCCAGGGATTTGACTAAGGTTACCCACTAAGATTGTGGCACAACCAAGACTTCAGAGTAGGTCTTCTAGTTTAAGGTCATTGCTCTATCCATTCCTCATTACTGCCTCCAATGTCAGTGAGGGCATGTTGGACTGCAGTTTCATGCTTTGACTAACTTTAGACATAGGAGGTCGAGTGGACCTGGTATTAAAGGCCTAAATGTGAGACTTGTCTAACCCTCAGTTTCTTCACTTGTTTGGTGAGGATGATAATAACATCTACCTCTCAAGATTTCGTAAAGATTAAGTGAGATAGTGTGGGTAGAGCGCTTAACATGCTGTCTGGATCAGTGTAAATTTTCAGTAAATGTTTGCCCTTACTCTTGGCTAAGAGCTTGATCTCTGAAGTGAATCAGGCAAGGTTCTGAGTCTTAGTCGTACCACTCACTGTATATGTGATTTAGAGCTGGTTACTTATTCTCTCTGAGCCTCAGTTTTCTCATCTGTCTCACAAGATTGTTGTGAGGATACAATGAGATCATATATGTAAAGCAGTGAGTACAGTGCTTCTCATGAGGCAAGTGATCAACTTTAGATAGTGTGACATGATTATTAATGGTGGGGGTACTAAGAGGATTTGATATGAGTTCTCTGCCTGGAAAAAACCTAACTGTGAAATGGAGAAAGTCTACCACTAGAACCTGGGCTTGCTGTCCTCCATGTCTGATTTTTCCTCTTTTTTCTTCCCTGGCCATTTGTCCAATCCTATTCACATATACTTCCTTTATAGCCAGGTGTAAGTGGCCAACAAGCATAAAACATTACTCCTCTCAGTGGGATTTGTATTTTCCAGGGGACCGAAATCCTAAACTAACGGTGCAAATCCCAGCCCTGATTTAGAGCAGGGTTTCTCAGTTTCAGCCCTCTTGACATTTTGGGCTGAATAATTTTTGTTGGGGGCTTTCCTGGGCATTGTAGGATGTTTAGCAGCATCTCTGGACTCAATTCACTAGGTGCCAGTAGTGCAACAACCTCCTCCCCAGTTAAGACAATCAGAAATGACTCTAAGTGCTGCCAAATACCCCTTGGGGAGAAACATTACCCACAGTTATGATCCACTGGTTCAGAGGATTCTGCAGGGAAGTGGGGCCTTCTAGGATATCCTAGTCACCGCAGGATTTATAAGTGCAGGCCAGGCGCTGTGCCTCATATCTGTAATCCCAGCACTTTGGGAAGTCGAGGTGGGAGGATTGCTTGAGCCTAGGAATTAGAGATCAGCCTGGGCAACATAGTGAGACCTTGTCTCTACAAAAATAAAAAAAATTAGCCAGGCGTGGTAGCGCCTGCTTGTAGTCCCAGCCTCTTGAGAGACTAAGGTGGAAGGATCACCTGAGTCCAGGTGTTTGATGTTTAAGGTTGCAGTGAACTATGATAATGCCACCACACTCCAGCCTGGGCGACAGAGTGACACCTTGTCTCAACCCCATCTCGCCACCAAATGCAAATACCTTCAGGGACCAGGCAGAGATAGAAATGCAAGAAACAGAGGAGTATAATACAATAAAAAGTGGTGGGGCTTGTGGCAAACTGGAGAGTATATGCTTTATTTAAAGGCTTTCAAAATCAATGTTTTAAAAAAAGCTCCATGAGCTGGACAAAGCATATCTGAGGACTGAAATGGGCTGTACCTCAGGATGATCCGACTCTGGCACATACTCTCCTCATTTGGGCCAGTGATTCCCCCACCCCAATTTCTGTTTCCCCCCCAACTCCCTTTCCTGCCTTCAAAATAAGAATGCCTCTAATAGTCAAGGCATATTACCTCATCCTAAAACATAAGCATCATTTTAAATTCCACTAAAACTTTCAAATATATGTGTTACTGGAATGAACAAATTTCAAAGACTATGCAATAAATTAAAACTGCCTATATGATAAGTGGGAAAAAAGGACAATAATTTTAAGAACAGTAAAGGCGGTGGGGGAGGGGGCAGGAATCACTAAAAGAAGACCAGAAAAACATAGATCAAAATGTTTGCAGAGGTTGTGTTTGGATGGATTTTTTCCTCTCCATTTTTGCTTACCTATATATGTATATTTTTAAGAGGTTAATGTTACACTGGAAAAAGTATATATTTGAAAGAAGAGCTCTATGCCATCCAGTACTTGTCCAGGTAAGGGAGGTGTCATGAAATCAAATAAATCATAAAAATTCTAGTGGCTGAGCTAGCCCTCCCCATCCCCACATGGTCAGAGGCTTCATGTCTGATGAATAACAAGAGAACCTGGAGTCCCCCCGCATGTGGTTATTAACATTGATAATAATTGCAACACTGATCTCTGCCCACCACGTTCTGTTCTCCGGTCGCTTTCTGCTGCTTTTTAATGACGCGCTTTTGCTTTTTCCCATGTACTCCACATTATACACATGCTGTACTGCTCTACCTTCCCTCGATTTATGCATGTCTCTAGCAGATGGTTGGGCCAGTCCACCTCCGGTGCTTGTTTAGCATAACAGAGAGCTCAACAACTGGGGCCCGCTCACGCTCACGAGGTTCAGCTTGCATTTCTGGATCCTGGTGGGGTAAACACATAGGGTTCAGGCCAGCAATTGCCTTCTCTTGCCTACCTTTACTGCAGCTAGGGATAGGCTTTCCTATTTGCTTTTCAAAAGTTGTTTTCCTCTCTCCTTTTATTCCACTTCCCTTGCTGCCACTGATCCTTTCCCTTTATCTTCCCTTAGATTTCTATGAGACTTCCCATGGTGGTGATGAGTACAGGGAATTTTCCAAAAAGAAATGCCATTTTGAAAATCCAGCATTAGGAGTCCCTGCCTGACCTCTGCTTTTGATGACTGAGTTTCGGTGAGGTTTGGAGGGGCACCCTTCATTCATCCATTCCTTGTCCCTCTCTAAAGATGTGTCACATCAACCATTTCATCTCCTCAGAATAATGGGAATTTTGAGCACACGACAATATGAGCAATTAAAGAAATTGGAATTGAGCTCAAATAACACACTTCCAGTCTCGAAGCCTATGGAGTGGTTCAAGCCACCTACTGGGCGCCTGGCCTTCTGGCTGCCTCAATTCAGAGATACACTTTTCCCCATGCTCTTAGCACGTTGATTTCAAACTCCTGCAGTTCTAAGGAGTACTTATGGATGCTTACATTTTTTTTCCATCTGATCTGGGTCCTCAGATCTTCCAGGCTTTTATGTATGAAGAAAAAAAAATTGCATGATAAAGCTATCTAAGTTGTTGAAGGTTGTTATTGTTCTAGGGTGCTACAAGCTTTGCCTTAATGACTTAAGATGCTCACAGCATGAAGTGAGAGAGCTGTAAAGTGCCAGCCTGAAGTTTACTGTAATATGTAATTTCCATGTGGATGGAAAAAATTGATTTCTAATTCATAAAATACATCCCCCAATGCCAGTCATTACGTACTTTTCCAGTTTCAGCTTGAAAGCACTCTGAGCAATGTATCCACAGAAGGCAGAAAAGGGGGGTTGCTTTCTTCCCACTCCAGGTGAAGAGGGAAAAAATGGAACTTTGTGGAGAGGAAGCCAAGAAAACAGTTGGGGTGGTGTGATTGGTGGGGGAGGAGCCTGGATAAATGGTGGTCTCCATATATTTTCAGGACGGCTCTTTTCTCTCCAGTGCTAGAGGAAAATCAATATCTTGTTTTCAGATGGGTAAATGGAGTCGTCTCTTTAAAGTGCCCCGGTCAGTTCACCACACGTCGGGCAGCTGCTGCTTTCCAGGCTGCCCCGCGATTCCCAGGCTAGGAGGATTGACAAGGCGATGATAAACTAACGTGCCCCCTCAGCTCTGGGTGTGCGCCATTGTTCCCGCAGCTGAGACCCTCTGCTGCTATTTGCTTTCTCCCACATACATTATTCAACAGCCCAGGAAAAGGCCAAGAACCTCTTTCATTCAGGAATTCTGTATTAAAATAATCAATTTCAAACTGAAGCCGGGAAGGCCAGCTTGCTACAGGGAGAGCCTATTAATAAGCCACCAGTCTTTTCCATTTGCATTGAACTCATGCTGTATTGTGGTAATATGGGATTATTTTTTTTCAGTTTCCTCCAAGAAACTAAGCATCACATTGGTTCTCCTGCCCTTTCATAAATAGCATGTAGAAGAGCTTCTTCGTTTGATCCCACCATTAATAGAACACTAGAGGCCATATTTGTGCCTTCTACTCTGCACTGACCAAGTCTGATTTTGAAAGTCCTTTAAAAAAGCCATTAACTCTCCATGAAATGTAGCAGGAAGAAAAGTTTTCAAGTGTTTTGTTTTCCATTCATTGGCATTACGTTTCTTGTCTTGCCTCTCCTGCTCCCTGCCTCTAACCATCTCCCCATGTGCAAACAGACACACACACACACACACACACACACACAGGTTGTTATAATCAAGCACTAAGACAAAAAATTAGAAATCTTACATATATAAGTGAAAACAAGTTTTAAGTGCTTTCCAGCAGCACCATGAGTTGCTCTCCCAAATGGGTGTGCTTTTTCCTATTGGATTAATAAAGGGTTAAACAGAAATTCCCTTTTGGTGGCTGACTTATTGTCAAAATTTTTTCTAGGCCTATTTTCATGTCTTTAAACAATCAATGATGAAAAAGTAACTATTAATAATCGCTATTTTATAATCAATTCAACATTTATTGAACACCAGCCATGTACACAGGAAATCTCCAGGGCTTTAACTTGAGGCAAGTCCCCTGAAACATAGATTTTTTATTGGATTGCCAGATTTAGCAAATGAAAATATAGGGAACTTGCTTAAATTTGATTTTAGAGAAATAACACATAATTGTTTAGTATAAGTTGTTCCATGCTATATTTGGGACATACTTACAAAAAAAAGTTCGTTGTTCATCTGAAATTCAAATTTAACTGAGGGTCCTATATTATACCTGGAAACATTACTTTTAAGAAGAATTCTTGATGTGACCTTGAGGTTTTTGACGTTGCTACTTATTACTTCTTCATCACTTCCAAAGCTTAGACCAGAGAGACATTGCTTCATTGAAAGCTTAGTTAGTAGGTTTCAACTTAATAAAAATTTTGTTTTTCCATGTAAAAAGAAGCTTTTTCACATAATTTATAAAGGAATCCTCTTTCCTCTTTTTTGTTCAACAGGTGGCATAGAATATTTTTCAAAATTTTGTTATAATATAAATTATTGAAAGTACTATTTAAAAGTAATTCTAAAATTACTTATAAATATAAACATTCCTATACCACCATTGATTGATTTAATTAAAATGAAGAAAAATTACCCAGAACACTTTACTGCATATGCTTCGCTGTGCCACGGACTGCCAGGCGTTGGGGAGACAAGGCTGAGGCAAATGTATCCACAAAAGTGCCCAGTGCAAGGATGCCCAATGAATAAGAGCCACAGCTGACTATTAGCATGTCCTAGCAGAGGAGAGACACACAGGAGCTGACTCCTGAAAGCAGTGGTAGAAATCCATCCCAGGGGATGGAGGACTCACTCGGTCTAAATTCTGCATAGTAAGGAAAAGTAGAACTGACAAAGCACATAGTATTGTGTACAAGGATCAATTCTGGTTACTCCTTTATTGAGGGCAACCTGGGTGCTGAGGGAGCTAAGACACAGTGACTGCCTTCCCAGAACTTACAGTGGGGTAAAAAAAAAGCAGACATAGTGCTTGTAAGACAGAATGGGTGTCAAAAGAGCAGGTATAATAGCAGCTAGTTTTATTACAGGTTTTCCATGTGCCAGGCACTGTGCTAAGTGCTTTACATCCCTTGTTTCCTTTATTCTCACAATAGCCCTTTGAGGATATCTCTTTCTCAGATGAGGAAGCTGAGCCTAAGCAAGGTACTTAGACTTGCTCACAGGCCAAGTGGTGGGATCTAGATGCAAACCCAGTTGTAAGACCTGGATGCTAAGCCACCATGTTCTTCTTTGGGTGCTCAAAAAAGGGAGGGAACTCCTCTGAAGATTTAGCCTTTCAGCAAGGCCTATAAATCCAAATGTGCAGCAAGTATGTGATTCTCTTTTTTGTCCCACTGATCTATTTATCTAGTCCAGTGCCAATAGTATATATCGATTTGATTAGATTATGGTGCCTTTTTTTTTTTTTTTTTTTGAGACAGAGTGTCACTTTGTTGCCCGGGCTAGAGTGAGTGCCGTGGCATCAGCCTAACTTACAGCAACCTCACACTCCTGGGCTTAAGCGATCCTACTGCCTCAGCCTCCCGAGTAGCTGGGACTACAGGCATGTGCCACCATGCCCGGCTAATTTTTTCTATATATATTTTTAGTTGTCCAGATAATTTATTTCTATTTTCAGTAGAGACAGGGTCTCGCTCAGGCTGGTCTCGAACTCCTGACCTCGAGTGATCCACCCGCCTTGGCCTCCCAGAGGGCTAGGATTACAGGCGTGAGCCACCGCGCCCGGCCAATGGTGCCTTTATAATGTGTTTGGATATATGGTACTACAAAATAGTATTTTAATTTATCAGGCAGAAAGATGGGCAATTTAATAAATGATAATATATCTGACATTCCATGAGAGGAAAATAATGTTGCATGAACACTATCTTTCATCACATACTAAAATAAATTCTAGATGAAGACTTAAACATAAATTAAAATTTTGCAGAAAAAATCATGGAATACATGTATAAGACAGGGGACAACACTGGATACTCAGAAGCTATAAAAGTAAAGAAGGGCCTACTAGACATTATATAAATTTAAAACCTCTGTATGGCAAAAGAAACCATAAACAAAGTCCACAGACAAATAATAGTTTTGGAATATTATTTGTAATGAAAAGGGCAGACAGAAGATATATCTATAATATACAAAGAGCTCTTTAAATTCAGTAGGAGTGGACAAACAACCAGGAAAGGATGTGAAGAGACACATTGACAGAATGATAATCCAACAGGCTAAATAAATTTATGAAAAAATGCTCAAATTCACTGATAGTCAAGGAGGATTCAATTAAACCAAATAATGCGATATCACCTTACAGCCATCAGACAGGTGAAATGTTTAGAAGTGCTACTGCCTCTTCCTAAAGAGAAAGCTCCTGCAGTATGCTTTACCTTGGAAATCCCATTTCTGAGAATATATCTCATTTAAATAAAAGTACCAATGCACAAGACTCTATACAAGCACGTTTGTTACAGCACTGTCGGTAGTCACACACACATGCACAAATGAAAACAAAGAGGATGCTATTAATAGGGAGGATGCTTGCCTAAAACGATAATACATCAATGCAGTGATATATTATGTGGACATCAAAAGAAATGAAATAGAGCTCTACCAGGTGATCTGCAGGATTGCTGTGAGGAATTGTTAAGCATGAAAATAAAATGCAGAAAAGTACGCTAAATATTCCATTTTATCAAATACATATTTTAAAGGGTGTGTGCAATTTGTATATAATTATTTGTCCATCAAGAACAATATGAAAGGCCACATGCTAAGCTGTTAACATAGCTGGGAAGGGTAGAGTGGAGAGGGTGTAGAGAGTAAATGATGTGGGTGAAGGAGGGGGAAGGAGCAAGCCATGTAAAAAGGGGAAAACACAGAGATTGCCCTGAAGAAAAATCTTATGCATGTGTGTATTTTTGTTGTTTAAGAAAAGTCTGGGCATTTTTCTTGCAACTTCCTTTCTGTGTAGCCCCCAAGAAGGTAATGACTGTTAGGTCTATTGCTGGTGATTGCAGCTGTCAGCAAGTATTCAAGACAAGCTCACATTGTTGAGGAAGAAAATTCCAATTGCTATGAAGTGGAATCTTCAGTAGAGCATGGAGACCATAGCTTTGCCCAAGACCATGAAAATTCAGAGGGTGCACCAATTTTAAATAATTGCTTTTCAGAGCTTAACTCCTAGTTGGCAAGAATTATTAACTAAAATGGGAAGCTCCCTGATGGCATACATTGTGATAGAACCTATGTCTGAGTCACATCATACATTATGGAATTGATTTGAGTGTTGCTCCTCTCTGCCTTTGTACCAAAAATCACTCTGACCCCTAGCATTCTCTTTCCTCGAACCTCTTCTGGCTATAACAACATTCCATCTCAGTGATAGGCTTTTGGAAACCAAGTGGATTCTCTTTTAAAGAAAAATTAAGCAAGTAAGAAAATATATCCCAGAAGAGTTCTAAGATGTTTGTGCTGCTAACATGTTGCTTGCAGTGGGTGATGGGAAACTTTACACTCATAGTCCCTACAGTCATGGAGGAGTCCTCCTCAACAGAGAATCAATCCAGTATGAAGATGCAGGATGCAGCCTTCCCCATCTCTCCAGGAAAAAAAATGCCAAGAGCCTAAGCTGAGGAATTTGGTGATGGGTGTGGAATGACAGTATGCTTCTCAAAGCCATGTGAGTATTTTGAAGAGGTACTTAGATGGTACCACTTATAGAAATAGACAAGTCTAGAAGAAGAGCAGCTTTGGGAAGATGAGAGATACTTGACAGTTCAACATGTAAAGTTTCATATGCATGCCAGGCATTAGGGTGGAAAGGTTGAGCAGGGACTTGCAAATATGAAACTTGAATTTAGGAGAGAGGTAAGGTCTGCAAGAGGTGAACATAGAAGCTTGAAGTACTGAGAGAGTCTAGAGAGAGAAAAAGAGAGAAAAGAACCATAAATATCACTTGGTTTAAGAATGAGTGAAAGAAGGAGAGCTGGTAGAAAAGGATGGTGTTAGGAGAGGTGAGAAAGGGAAGCGGGAAGCAGAAAGGGGCAATGTCTGTCCCCAAAGCCATGGTTCCTTGAAAGGGAGCTTGATGAAGGCTGGCAAATGCTGCTGAGAGGGTGGAGACGTTAAGCACTGGTAGGAAGCACTTGGAGTAGGCAGTTAGAAGAGCTGATCTTTAGGAAAGCATGTCAGTAATGGATTTGAAAGCCAGACTATGAAGATTTAAGGAGTAGTTGGTAAAGAGGCAAATGAAGTAAATAGAGACTACACTGAAAAGATGTTCATGGTGAAGGTGGGGGTGGCAGAATGAGAGCAGGGTTAAGTGCAAGTGATTCAGGGCCAGTAGGACTAGGACTGTGTGTAAGGGCAGAGAGAAAGGAGTCCATGAAAAGGGAGAGGCAGTGCTTTAAAAATTGATAGAGTGATGCCCCTTGGCTACACGGGATATGAGCCTAGGACAGGGGAAAGAGCACAGGTTTCTTTAAGACTTGAAGGAAAGAGAGAAAGAGAGGAATAGATAGGTGGGTGGATGGATGGACAGATAGACACAGAGAAAAACATTTAAAAAATGTTTGTGATTCCCTTAAATTATAAACATAATACATATCTGCAGTAGAGAAATTGAAGAATACAGGAAGTTTAAAAGAAGATGAAAGTCACCTGTAGCCCCATCACCCAAGGATAACATTGGACTATATTTCCATCCATTTTTTTCTGTGCATATATTTACTTTCATCCTAAAAGAATTGAGATTATAGTATGTAACTTTGAGTTCTTCCTTTTTGATTTTTGCTTCATATATTTGAGTATTTCCTTATTTACATATATATTCTTCAAATACATCACCATTAATGGCTGCACAATTGCAAGGCTGTGGCACATTTTGTTTAACTATTTTTGTCTTAGTGAGGATTCCTGTTGCACCCATTTGTCAATATTATAAGTAGTACTAACATTCTTAGGAATTATTCCCACAAGATAAATTACCAGGTAAAACTGTAAATTAAAAAAAATATCTTTGACAGATTGCTTTCCAGAAAATATGTATCAATGTATACTCCCAGCAGCAGTATTAGGGGTCACAGTTTCATCCTGCCATCACCAAATGTGATGCTATACTAAAGCAAGCAAACAAAAACGTCTTTCTAATTACTAGGCCAAAATGTTTATTTTTGAAATCTTTATTTTTATTATTACATATAGATTTATCATTTTAAATATCTTGATTAGATTTTTATATTTATTTAATTTGTGTAGTATCTGTTTATGGCCTTTTCTGTCTTTTTTCTATTGGGCTATAAGTTTTTTCTACTGCTTATGATCTCTTTACATAATGAGAATACCTATGGTTGACTCTATTATATTTTTCCCTTTTGGGGTTTTCCTACTGCTTTTATGTTAAGAGAGTCTTCTAGCCCCAAGATATTTTAAATATTCACTTTTATTTTTATCTATCCATTTATGGTTTCATTTTACCCATTAACTCTTTAAACCACCTGAAATTTATTTTGGTGTGAAATATGAAAAAGGAAACCAACTTTATTTTATCATAGTTAACCAATTCACTTAAGACCATTTGTACATTTCATTTTCTCTATGATTTAGGATACAATTTACTCTTCTATTGAAAAACGTTTAAAGAGATGATCAGTCTTTTTCTGAACTGTATGCTCCATTCCATTGATCTGTTTCTCAACTCTAGTTCTGTCATTGCACCGTTTTAATTACTGCAGCTTTAAATTGTGTTTTAATATAAGAAGATAATTCTTTCTCTAGCCCATTGCATTCTAAGTGAATTAAAACTATCTTAAGTTATACTTACAAAAATTCTTCTGGAACTTATCATGGAGAAAATAAACATCTTGGCACTCCGGTATATGAAACGACATACAGTAAAGTGCTTAGCCTTGAGAGTCTGACTGCTTGGATTCAAAGTCTGGCTTTGCCACTTCCTAGCTGTGTGACTTTTAGAAAGTTACTTAATCTTTCTGTGCCCCAGTTTCTCTATCTATAAAACGGGGATACTAACAGTGCCTACTTCATAGGGTTTGCAGATAGATTAAGTAAATGAACACATATAAAGAGGAACTTAGTACAGGACATGACACAGTGAACATTCAGTAAAAGTTAAGTATGGTGTGTCTCTCCATTTAGGAAAGTATGTTGGTTCCAACATTCATGAATTTCAGTTAGGATGGTTTAATTAAATAACAGCAGTTCCCCAACAATATGGTTCGAATTTCAGTCAGTCACTAGAGCTATTAACTGTGAGTAATTACATAAAGTATAAACTTTGGGGCTATCTCTTTAGTTCACAAATTTACTATGTGAATAACAGAAGTGCATCATGATCAGTGACCAACGGCATCACTTCTTCTAAAGTCTGTTGGTGATAGGTCACTGAGCAAAGTATGTAGTTATGTTTCCTCTTTGTCTCTCAGTGGTAAACTCCCGTGACATTTAAAAAAAATGGATAATCAAAAGAGTGAATTGCCCAACAAAGATGAAAATGCAGCTAGGAAACAAAAAGTGATAATGCTAGAAGTGACATTAGAATCAAACATAAGTGAAGTTACAGAAGAAATAGCTAATCGTGGGAATGTTGACACTGCTGCCATTTGGGAGACCCTAGAAATGCAGCCAGAGGAACTTATTGGTGGTAAAGTAACAACGTAAATGTGGAAAGTTGTGATGAAAATGATGAAGATGTCCCAGAGACGGTGGTACCAGTGAAAAACTACACTTTGAAGGAACTCCTGGTGATATTTCGTGACACTGAAAATGTAAAGGAGAAAATACTGGAAGCTGATCTAGAAATTCAAAAGGGGTATGACAATTTGTTAAGGCATAAAATATATGCTTGCTTGTTTGGAAAAGAAGAAGAAGGCAAGTACTGTTCAAACTGCTGTTGATAAGTATTTTATAAAGTAATGAAATACTATAATTCTCGATATTTCTAATGTTTAAATTACAGTGTGCTAAATATTAATTTTACTATTTTTTTCATTTCCCTATGCATTTATAATGGAATGGATAGTAAGAAAGTTTTTAGTGCTTTGACAAAGATTTTTAAAGGTCACTAAATAATCCTAAGTTTCCCCATTGATTATTAAGATTACTTTGCATGGCTTCAGCTTGCATGGTCTTTTTTACGGTTCTACCTTGCTTGTATTATAGTTTCCTTCACATAGCCCATCCCAAACACACGTCTTATTAAGATTATTCTTATTTGTTTTAAATTTGTTGTTGCTGTTGGGAATGGGATTGTTTTTTATTGTTTTGTAACAGGATACTACTGATATATAACAAAGTTCTTGCTTTTTGTATATTTACTTAGTGTCTGAATATTCTGTCCGGCTCTTAGGATTTCTGACAGGTTCTTGGTTGATTTGGTGTCTGTCTACTGGGGATCATAGCTTGATAGTTTACATGGAACAGCTAAGTGAAAAAAAAAGCCCTGGATACCTCAGAAAGAGGGTTACTTGGCTTTCTTCTACTTTGGAAATGGACTCTTGTCTCTGACATCATAGCTCAGTGGGCTTGTTTCAAAAGCAATCTTGGTGATGTGGCAGAATGTCCTGAGTTGAAATCTCCAATTAGTCACATATTAGCTGTGTGATCCAAACCTGTGTGAACTACATCACACTGAGCTTGTTTTTCTCATCGGAGAATAAAAGTATTAATATGTACTACAAGAGATTATTAGAAGGGTTAAGTGAGATACTACATGTAACACATCTCCCTGAGAGCACAAAGAAAAAGCTCGATAAATGTTAAGCATTATTTTATTATTTTAAACAATTACTTAGGAGCAACATTTTCCTTCCTGACCCAGCTATACCATTTGGGAACCCACCCATGCTCTGCTTAAGGACAGTTCTGAGAGGGCCATAGCAAACAGTTAGAATACCTTGCTCATTTTCAATTTCACTGAATCTCTTTATCTCTCTGTGTTTTCTTATGAATTTAAATGAGGAAGGTTACTTCCACTTTAACCCAAAAGTCAATAAGAAAAAATTCTGAGCTGGAAAGAAGGGTGTGGCATAGATATATTGTCCTCTCTAGCTTGTCCCACATTCGTTTGGTTGACAAGCCCATCTCCAGTGACTCTTGTATCTACTATTCACCTTCCCTTTTCATTCCCATTGCCCTACATCTGGACCTTAGCTTGCACTTGAACCTCTGGAATAGCTTCTAAACAGATATTTCTGCCTCTTTTCTCTGCCTGCCATTACCCAGACCTTGCACTGGGAGTTCCTTCTAAATCACAGAAAAAAAATAGTATCATTTCTTTCTTTAAAAAAAAATTAAATCTTCATTGCTTATGGGATCCTGACTGAACTCTGAAAGCTGTAATTGAAGACTTTCTATCCTCTAATCCCAAGCAACCCTTCCAGCCTCATTTCTAATCGCTATCAACACTTGACTCTCTCCACTTCCTCAACACACCACCAGAAGCAGCCTCACCCCTAAACACACCCATTTAGCCCCAGTCCCTACATGCGTTCTATGATTTTTCTGCCTCCACGTGTACTCACATCCTCCAGCCTAAAATCATCCCCCCTTCCCACCTCCTTCTTTTAAACCCCGCTCATCTTCACATGCCATGGACTTCACGAAGACCTTTCTGATTTTTCTTCTCTCACTCTCTCTCTCAGAAAATAAGAATGAATCATTTCTTCTCCCACATTCCTAAAGCACTTCCTTGTATGTGTTTCCTTACCGTGAATTGTGAATTCATCTTTCATCTTGAAAGTAGAGTAGATCTCTGTAAACTGAAATTTTCTCAAGCACAAGACCCAGTTCTTCTGCATCTGGGTAAGCCCTGGGGCACTTCCACATCTTATTGTATTTGTCTGCTTGTCTTTCACCCATCTCCCTACTAGACTCCGACATTTGAACAAGGGTGAACTGGACACAGTTTTCACCACTGTATCCCAAGTGCCTGTCACAGGGCCTGGCACATAGTAGGCTCAACAAAAGCTTGTGGAATCAATAATAGCCCTCCATTTCTTTGACTTCTCCTGTCTGCTTCAGCAGCCACTGCTATCACTTGCAATTGCCCACTTCACCTCTCTGATCTTGAACTCTGAAATGCCTTCCAGCTACCAACACTTTCCGTCTTTTGGGGGACTTGTTTAATTCCATCACTGTGACTGATGGCCCCCTGACCTCTCCTTATTCTTCCAGTTAGTCTCTCTCTGACTTTCCTCATCTCCCTTCCCAGCCCAACATTCTGCTCTGTTCTTTCCAGAGCCTTGGCTAGGGTAGGGTCACTGGGGCACAGAAATTTAGAGGAAACCACATTTTTCTCCCACCACCTCTCTGGTCTCAGTTGGAAGCCTCACCCTGGCCCCAGGCCAGCCCCCTTGGCAGTAGCAGAGATGGATGGAGTGAGAGGCCCGAGGTCAAGGGCTGGGAGCGCACCAGCCAGGGGACCTTTTGTGTGTAGGGCTGCCCCTCCCCCTGCCAAGAGCAGCTTCCATTGAAGACAAGGCTAGTTTCACGCTGCTTGCCCCAGGCGCCAAAACGGTTAGCTAGGGCTCTGGTTCTGTTCCTGCTTCCCTCACCCCTTGACATTGTGCCAATCTTCATACTGTTTTCCCTGCTTCAGAGCTACAGCAAGCTCTGTTGCTGGGCTTCATGGGATCACCACCAGTTCCTGGAGCCTTTTGTTGGTAGACACTTGATGGCTGCTCAGCCATTTTTGTAACTGAATATTTGTACTGGGGGATATTTGTGTTGCAAAATGCAAGAGAGGGGAGAGAGAGAGAGAGAGAGAGAGAGAGAGCGAGAGCGAGAGAGAGCCCACGCGCTATGGGAAGAGAGAGGGGGAGAGAGAGAAAAACACACCTGGGCTGAGCTGCAGAGGACTGGAAGAAGAAGCAACAAGTCCTTTCACTTTTCTGAGCCTCCTTTGTCTCACCTGTAAAATGGGAATGATAATCGGGTCTACCTTATAGCATTGTTCTAAGGAATAAAGTGCATAGCAGAGTGCCTGACACATGTACTAAGCAATCAATACAGTAAGTTCCCTTCCCTTAGTTTTGAATGATCCTCCTTTAGTGTACACTTTTCAAGACTGTGGTAAGGACTAGATAAGAAAACTAGTGAACACACCTGCTAGAGTACGTTTGGTAAATGTTAGTTATGACCAGCTCCAGAGGCCAGGCAGCAGCTCTTCTTGCCCCAACACTTGCACCACTTTACCCCAAACCTGAAAGGCTCTTAAGAAAATTTTCCTTTCGGGATCTAGAAACTCAAAACCTTTTGAGCTCATGCCAAGAATGTTCATTGCAGTCAACTTTGTCTGTCATAAAGAAGTCAGCCTTGGGTTTCAAACTCTGCCACTAAGTGTTGGTCTCCTCCTTCAGTGCACTGGGAGTTTTAAGTGCATTTGAAATCAGAGCCAGTTCATTCTTCATATCAGGGATATTATCCTCCAAGTTTTTGAAATTGCAGTCAAGTCTAAGGTAAGAACTGCAAAAAGTGAAGCTCCTGTAAAGTCCTTTACTTACTTTTGCCCGAATGTATTTCTCTTTCCAAAGCCTAGCACTCTATGTGCATGCTCATAATGTGTTGTTTCCAGCTGACTTACCCTTTATAAAAGTAGTAGCCACAGGAAATGCATGCCCTAAAAGTGACTCAGGCATTACAATAGCACATATCCTGCACACTTAGCCAGGCCACTAAGAAAAGTTGACTGGTGGACTCACCACTCTTCATAAACTAAATCAGGCGAGGTCTCTATTTTTCACACTTAGAAACATGTGATAATATTAGCATTTCATTTTTTAAATAAATAACTGATGTTTTTAATTAGCTCATAGCATTTTCTGAGAAAAATATTTTAATTTTGATGAAGTCCAATTTAATTTTTTTTATGGCTTTTGTTTCTGGTGTCAAGACTAAAAGCCCCTGGTCCTAAAGATTTTTCTCTTATGTGTTTTATTATTTCTGAATGTCTTACATTTTATATTTAAGTCTATGACCCATTTTGAGTTATTTTTTGTAATAGGTATGAGACTTAGGTCAAGGTTTATTATTTTGCCAATGTATATCCAATTGCTTCAGCATTACTTGTTGAAAGACTATACTTCCTCCACTGAATTGCTTTTGCACTGTTATCAAATATCAGTTAGGGCATTGGTATGGATCTGTTCCTGAGTTGTCTATTCATTCCATTGATCTATTGATCTGTGTCTATTCCTCAGCCAATACCACACTGTGATGATTACTATGGTTATATAGTAACACTTGATATCAGGTAGAGTGACTCTTCCCACATAATTCCTATTTTCCAATATTATTTTAGCTACTCTAGGACCTATACCTTTCCATATAAATTTTAGAATAAGCTTGTCTATCTATGTCTACCAAAATCCTTACTGATATTTTGATAGGAATTGCATTAAACCTATAGATCAGTTTGTGGGGAATTGACATCTTTTCTAAGTTGAGTGTTCCAACCCACGAACACAATATGTATCTCCATTTATGTAGTTATTCTTTGATTTCTTTCATCAGGACTTTATAATTTTAAGCATACAAATTCTATACAAGCTTTGTTAGATTTGTATCTATTTCATTTTCTTTGAAGTGCTTGTAAAAGGAATTGTGTTTTTCCTTTTGGCTTCTACATGTTCGTTGTTAGCATAAAAATGCAATTACAGAACTCAATACCACTTACAATAGCTGCAAAGGAAATAAAATTATCTAGGAATGTACTTAACCAAAGAGGTGAAAGATCTCTACAGGGAGAACTACAAAATACTGATGAAAGAAATCATAAATGACACAAACAAATGGAAAAACATCCCATGCTCATGGATTGGAATAATCAATGTTGTTAAAATGGCCATACTGCCAAAAGTGATTTATAGATTCAGTATGATTCCCATCAAAACACCAATGCCATTTTTCAAAGAATTAGAAAACACAATCCTAAATTTCATACAGAGTCAAAAAAGAGCCCGAATAGCCAAGGCAATCCTAAGCAAAAAGAACAAATCTGGAGGCATCACATTACCTGACTTCAAATTACACTACAAAGCTATAGTAATCAAAACAACATAATTCTGGTATAAACGTAGACACATAGATCAATGGAACAGAATAGAGAACCCAGAAATAAAACCATATACCTACAACCAACTGATCTTCAACAAAGCAGACAAAAACATACACTATTAAAAGGACACCCTATTCAATACATGATGCTGGGAAAATTGGATAGCCACATGTGGGAGAATGAAATTGGATCCCTCTCAGCATATACAAAAATTAACTCAAGATGAATTAAAGACCTAAATGTAAGACCTGAAACCATAAAAGTTGTAGAAGAAAATTTGGGAAAAATTCTTCTGGACATCGACTTAGGCAAAGAATTTATGACTAAGATCCCCCAAACAAATACAGCATAAACAAAAATAAATGGGACTTATTTAAACTAAAAGTTTCTGCACAATAAAAGAAATAATCAACAGAGTAAATAGACAACCTACAGAATGGGAGGAAATATTTGTAAACTACACATCTGACAAATGACTAATAGCCACACTCCATGAGGAATGCAAACAAATCATCAAGAAAAAAAAAGAACCCCATTAAAAATGGGCAAAAGACATGAACAGATTTTTTTCCCAGAGAAGATATACAAATGGCCAAAAAACATATGAAAAAAATGCTCAACATCACTAATCATCAAGGAAATGACAATTTAAACCACAATGAGATATCTGTCACCTTACCCCTGTTAGAATGGCCATTATTAAAAAGTCAAAAAACAATAGATGTTGCTGTGAGTTCTATGAAAAGGGAACACTTATACACTATTAGTGGGAATGTAAATTAGTACAACCTATATGGAAAAGAGTATGGGTATTCCTTAAAGAACTAAAAGTAGACCTACCATTCAATCCAGCAATCCCACTGCTAGGTATCTACCCAAAGGGAAAGAAGTCATCATATCAAAGAGACACCTGCACTTGTATGCATATCACAGCACAATTCACAATTTTAAGGGTATGGAATCAACCTATGTCCCCACCAACTGATGAGTGGATAAAGAAAATGTGGTATATATAGACCATGGAATCTCATGCCATAAAAAAGAATGAAGTAATGTCTTTTGCAGCAGCTTGGATGGAACGGGAGGCCATTATCCTAAGTGAAGTATCTTAGGAATGGAAAAACAAATACCACATATATTCACTTATAAGTGGGAGCTAAATGATGGGTATACATGGTCATACAAAGTGGTATAATGAGGGGAGGATGGGAAGGGTGAAAGGGATCAAACATTACCTATCAGATACAATGTACACTATTTGAGTGACAGGTACACTAAAAGCCCTGACTTCACCACTATACAATTCATCCATGACACAAAAAAAACTTGTATCTCCAAAATTTGTAAAAATAAATAAAACATTAAAAATGTATTTATGTATTAATCTTGTATCCTGTGGCCCTAATGAACTGATTTATAAGTTCTAAGAGTTTTTGTTTTATTTTTAAATTATGAATGGCTGCTGAATTTCAGCAACTACTTTTTATGAATCAATTTACATGATCATATTTTGCATTTTCTGAGTCTTGTCAATACATTGCTGTATTTGAGTTTCTGATATCTTTTGAGTAATTTTGAATTGAAGTTCATAATATATAATTTGCAGTTTTCTTTTTTGTACTATCTTTGTCTGGTTTTGGTATTATGGTAATATTTGCCTCAGAAAATGAGTTGAGAAGTATTCCCTCTTCTATTTTCTGAAAGAATATGTATAAAATTGCTGGTAATTGTTCTTTAAATGTTTGGTAGAATTCTCCAGTGAAACCATGTGGGCCTGGATAGTTTACTTTGGGGGAGTATTTTATTACAAATTCAATTTCTTTTTTAAATTTTTAATTATTATGGGTATATAATAGTTGTATATATTTATAGGGTACAAGTGATGTTGTGATACAGGCATACAATGTATAATAATCAAATCGGAATAATTGTAGTGTCCATCACCTCAAGCATTTATCATTTCTTTGTGTTGAGAACATTACAATTCCACACTTTTAGTTATTTTAAAACATGTAACAACTTGTTGACTATAGTCACCCTATTGTGCTATCAAATACTAGATCTTGTTCATTTTATATAACTATATTTTTGCACTCATTAACCATCCCTACTTTATCCCCTCCCTCACAAATACCCTTCCCAGCCTCTGGTAACCGTTGTTCTACTCTCCATCTCCGTGAGATCAATTGTTTTAATTTTAAGCTCCCATATGTGAGAGAACATGTGAAATTTGTCTTTCTGTGCTTGGTGTAAATTTCACTTAACATAACGTTCTCCAGTTCCATACATGTTGTTGCAAATGACAGGATTTTGTTCTTTTCTATGGTTGAATAATATTCCATTGTGTATATGTATCATATTTTCTTTATTCATTCATACATTGATAGACACTTAGGTTGATTCCAAATCTTGGCAATTGTGAATGGTGCTGTAATAAACATGGGAGTGCACATATCTTTTTGATACATAAATACTTATTTCTTTTCTTTCAGATATATACCTAGCAGTGGGATTGCTGGGTCATATCATGGTTCTATTTTTAGTTTTTTGAAGAAACTCTATACTATTCTCCAAAGTGGTTGTATTAATCTACATTCCCATAAACAGTGTATGAGGGTTCCTCTTTCTCCACATCCTCACCAACATTCATTATTGCCTGCCTTATAAATTTAATTTCTTTAATAATCATAGGACCATTCAAAATATCTATTTCATCTTAGTTGAGTTTTGATAGTTTGTGGTTTTTGAGGAATTAGTCTATTTTTCCTAAGTTCTCAAATTTATGGGCCTAATGTTATCTACAGTAATCATTTATTTTCCTATTAATGGATACAGGTTCTGGAGTGATATCCTCTGCTTCACTCCTGATATTGTTTATTTGTATCTTCTCTCTTATCTTTGTCAGTACTGCTGTAGGTTTACCGGTTTTATTGATTTTTTTCCCCGAAGAATCAGTGATCTGTTTCATTGATTTTTCTCTACTGTTTTTCTGTTTTCAGTTTTATTGATTTCTGCTCATACTTTTGTCGTTTCCTTCCTTCTGCTTGTTTCAGTTTATTTTGCTCTTCTTTTTCTTGTTTCTCAGAGTAGGAACTTAGATTACTGATTTAAAACCTGTCTTCTTTTCTGATGTAAGCATTTTGTTGTATACATTTTACTTTATTCACTGCCGTGGTTGCATTCCACATATTTTGGTATATTGTATAGCAATATGGCGCCTGTCGATCAGCTTGGGTCTGTGAAGTGGGAGGTGCCCTGAGGAAAATCAGCAAGAAAAAATCAAACAACCCTATCAAAAAGTGGGTAAAGGACATGAACAGAAATTTTTCAAAAGAAGACAGAAGAATGGCCAACAAACATATGAAAAAATGCTCAACATCTCTAATCATCAGGGAAATGCAAATCAAAACCACAATGAGATATCACTTAACTCCAGTGAGAATGGCCTTTATCAAAAAGTCCCATAACAAAAAATGTTGGCGTGGATGTGGAGAGACAGGCACACTCATACATTGCTGGTGGGACTGCAAACTAGTGCAACCTCTGTGGAAAGCAATGTGGAGATACCTTAAACAGATTCAAGTAGACCTACCATTTGATCCAGCAATCCCATTATTGGGCATCTACCCAAAAGAACAAAAGACATTCTATAACAAAGACATCTGCACCCAAATGTTTATAGCAGCACAATTCACAATTGCAAAGATGTGGAGACAACCCAAGTGCCCATCAATACATGAGTGGATTAATAAAATGTGGTATATGTATACCATGGAGTACTACTCAGGTATAAGAAATAATGGTGATACAACATCTCTTTGGTTCTCCTGGATAGAGTTGGAACCCATTCTACTAAGTGAAGTATCCCAAGAATGGAAAAATAAGCACCACATGTACTCACCATCAAATTGGTTTCACCAATCATCACCTAAGAGCAGATTCAGGAATAACATTAATCGGGTGTTGGGCAGATGTGGGGGGTGGGAGGGGATGGGTGTACACCTACATAATGAGTGTGATGTGCACTGTCTAGGGAATGGACACATTTGAAGTTCTGACTCGGGGTGGTGGTGGGGTCAAAGACAATATACCTAACCTAAACTTTTGTACCCCCACAATATGCTGAAATAATAATAATAATAAAAAAAAGAATAGATGAGGGACACCAAAAAAAATTTTTAATAGACTTTATTTTTTAGAACAGTTTTAGGTTCACAGCAAAATTTAGCAGAAGGTACAGAGATTTCCCATATACTACCCCCCCACCCCTGCCACTACCTCCGCCATTATCAATATCTCCCACCAGATTGGTATATTTGTTAGAATTGATGAACCTATGTTGACACATCATTATCACCCAAGGTCCATAGTTTACATTAGAGTTCACTCTTGTTATATATTCCATATATTTGGACAAATCTTTGGATACATGTTTGTGACGTGTATCCACCGTTACAGTATCAAACAGAAGAGTTTAACTTCTCTAAAAATCTTCTGTCTCTCTGCCTATTCATTCCTTCCTCCCCCAAACCCTTTCTCCCAACCCCTGGCAATCACTGATCTTTTTACTGTCTTCATAGTTTTGACTTTTCCAGAATGTTGGGATCACACAGTACGCAGCCTTTTCAGATTGGCTTTTTTCACTTGTTAATATGCATTTAAGGTTCTTCTATGCCTTTTTATAGCTTGATAGTTCATTTCTTTCAGCACCGAATAATATTCTATGTATGAATGTACCCCAGTTTAGTTATCCACTCACCTAATAAAGGACATCTTGCTTGCTTCAAAGTTTTGGCAATTATGAATAAAGTGGCTATAAACATATATGTGAAGGTTTTTGTATGGACATAAGTTTTTAACTTCCTTGGGTAAATACCAAGGAGCACAATTTCTGAATCATATGATAAGAATGAAGAAGCTGCCAAACTGTCTTCCAAAGTGGCTGTACCATTTTGCATTTCCATCAGCAATGAATGTGAATTCCTGTTGCTGCACATCCTTCCTAGCATTTTATGGTATCAATGTTCTGAATATTGGCCATTCTATAGATGTGTAGTGGTATTTTATTGTTTTAATTTTTGCATTTCCCTAATGATATATGACATGGGGCATCCTTTTTTTCAATTTGTGAAACATTTTAATTAACTTAAATTTATTTATTTATTTATTATTTATTTATTTCAGAATATTATGGGGGTAAAAACATTTTGGTTACATGTTATGACTTTGCCACACCCAAATCATGATTTGAGGAGTGTCTTTTCCCCCCTACAATGCTCACCAGCATCTTTTCGTATACATATTTGCTATCTTTATATCTTCTTTGGTGAGATGTATGTTAAGGTCTTTGGGTCATTTTTTTTTATCAACTTGTTTGTTTTCTTACTGTTGACTTTTAAGAGTTCTTGTATATTTTGGATAACAGTCCTTTATCAGATATGTCTTTGCTAGTTTCTCCCAATCCGTGGCTTGTCTTTTCATTCTCTTGGCAGTGACTTTCACAGAGCAGAAATTTTTAATTTTAATAAAATTTAGATTATCAATACTTTCTTTCGGATCATACTATTGGTGTCATATCCAAAAAGGTCATCCAGATTTCCTCCTTTGTTATCTTCTAAAAGTTTTATAGTTTTGCATTTTACTTTTAGGTCTATTGTGCACTTTGAGTTAATTTTTTATAAAGGGTGTAAAGTCTGTGTCTAGATGATTATGATGATGATGATTTTTTTTTCATTTTTCTTTTTTTTTCTTTTTTTAAAATTATTATTTCAGCATATTGTGGGGGTACAAAAGTTTAGGTTACCTATATTGCCCTTGACCCACCACCACCCCGAGTCAGAGCTTGAAACGTGTCCATTCCCTAGACAGTGCGCATCACACTCATTATGTAGGTATACACCCATCCCCTCCCGCCCCCCACATCTGCCCAACACCCGATTAATGTTATTCCTGAATCTGCTCTTAGGTGATGATCGGTGAAACCAATTTGATGGTGAGTACATGTGGTGCTTATTTTTCCATTCTTGGGATACTTCACTTAGTAGAATGGGTTCCAACTCTCTCTAGGAGAACCAAAGAGATGTCGTATCACCATTATTTCTTATACCTGAGTAGTACTCCATGGTATACATATACCACATTTTATTAATCCACTCGTGTATTGATGGGCACTTGGGTTGTCTCCACATCTTTGCAATTGTGAATTGTGCTGCTATAAACATTTGGGTGCAGATGTCTTTGTTATAGAATGTCTTTTGTTCTTTTGGGTAGATGCCCAATAATGGGATTGCTGGATCAAATGGTAGGTCTACTTGAATCTGTTTAAGGTATCTCCACATTGCTTTCCACAGAGGTTGCACTAGTTTGCAGTCCCACCAGCAGTGTATGAGTGTGCCTGTCTCTCCACATCCACGCCAACATATTTTGTTATGGGACTTTTTGATAAAGGCCATTCTCACTGGAGTTAAGTGATATCTCATTGTGGTTTTGATTTGCATTTCCCTGGTGATTAGAGATGTTGAACATTTTTTCATATGTTTGTTGGCCCTTCTTCTGTCTTTTGAAAAATTTTTGTTCATGCCCTTTGTCCACTTTTTGACAGTGTTGTTTGATTTTTTCTTGCTGATTTTCCTGAGTTCTAAATAGATTCTAGTTATCAGTCCTTTATCGGATGTGTAGCATGTGAAAATTTTTTCCCATTCTGTAGGTTGTCTACTCTTGTGACAGTTTCTTTGGCTGTGCAGAAGCTTTTTAATTTAATCAGGTCCCATTTATTTATTTTTATTGTTGCTGTGATTGCCTTTGGGGTCTTCTTCATAAATTGTTTGCCTAGGCCAATGTCTGTAAGTGTTTTTCCCACATTTTCTTTTACAATTCTGATAGTTTCACACCTAAGGTTATTCACCGTGATTTGATTGTGAGAGGTGAAAGGTGTGGGTCCTGTTTCATCTTCTATATGTGGCTATCCAGTTTTCCCAGCACCACTTATTGAATAAGGATTCTTTTCCCCAGAGTATGTTTTTGTCTGCTTTGTCAAAGAATAGATGGCTATGTGAGGATGATTTTATATCTGGATTCTTGATTCTGCTCCACTGGTCTGTGTCCCCATTCTTGTGCCAATACCAAGCTGTTTTAATAACCACAGCCTTGTAGTATAGTTTGAAGTCTCGCAAATTAATACCTCCCATTTTGTTCTTATTGCCTAAAATTGCTTTTGCCAAACAGGGTCTTCTCTGGTTCCATACAAAGCGTAAAATTATTTTTTCTCTATTTGTGAAAAATGATGTTGGTAGTTTAATAGGGATTGCATTGAATCTGTAGATCACTTTGGGTAGTATAGACATTTTAACAATGTTGATTTTTCCGATCCATGAGCATGGCATGGTTTTCCACCTGTTTACGTGCTCTGCGATTTCCTTCCTTAGTGTTTCATAGTTCTTCCTGTAGAGGTCTTTTACCTCCTTAGTTAAATGTATTCCTAGGTACTTTATTTTCTTTGTTGCTATTGTGAAGGGTATTGAGTCTTTGATTTGGTTCTCGTTTGACTGTTACTGGCATATATGAATGCCTCTGATTTTGTATCCTGAGATTCTACTGAATTCATTGATCAATTCCAAGAGTCTCTTGGTTGAATCCTTGGGGTTTTCTAGATATAATATGATGATGATTATTATTGCATGAGGATGTCCAATACCGTTTGTTGAAAAGACTATCTTTTCTCCATTGTTTTGCCTTTGCTTCTTTTTCAATGATCTATATCGACTATATTGTTCGGACTCTATTTCTTGGCTGTCTATTTTGTACCATTGATCTATTTATCTATTGTTTTACCAATACCACATTTTATTGATTACTGTAGATTTATTGTAAGTCTTGGAATCAGGTAATGTCAGTCTTCTGACTTTGTCCTTTTACTTCAAAATCATGCTGGCTATTCTGGATCTTTTGCCTCTCCATATAAGCTTTAGAATCAATTTGTCAATATCCACAAAATAACTTGCTGGGATTTTGATTGGGATTATATTACATCTATAGATCAAATTGGGAAAAACTGATATCTTGACAATATTGAGTCTTTCTATCCATGAAAATGGAATATATCTCCATTTATTTTGTTCTCCTTTAATTTCTTTCATCAGAGTTTTGTAGTTTTCCTCAAACAGATTTTATACATATTTTGTTAGATTTATATCTAAGCATTTCATATTTTTCAGTGCTAATGTAAGTGTGTTTTGTTTTATAATTTCAAATTATACTTGTTCATTGCTGGTATATAGGAAAGTGATAGCCTTTTGTTTATTAACCTCATATCCTTACTATAATCACTTATTCATTCCAGGAGGGTTTTTTTTTACTATTGATTCCTTCAGATTTTCTACATAGACTATCATGCAATCTGTGAACAAAGACATTTTTATTTCTTCTTTCCTAATCAGTATACCTTTTATTTCCTTACTGTATTTCTTGTCTTATTGCATTAGCTAGGACTTCCTGTACAATGTTGAAAAAGTGTGACAAAAGTGGAAATCCTTGCGTTTTTCCTGATCTTAGTGGGAAAGCTTCTATTAATAGTTTCTCATCATTATGATATATTGTATTTTCATTTACATTCAGTTCTCTGTACTTTTGAATCTTTACTTTAGACTGCCTCTTTGATTCCTAAATTATTTAGAAGTGTGTTGTCTAATTTCTAAATGTTTGGAAGTTTTCCTGTTATCTTTCTGTTATTGATTTCTAGTTTGGCTCCATTGTGGTCCTTCTACCTAACATTGAACACAAATATTTGGAATTGTGGCAAGCCATCAATTGTGAAAGCACTTTTTTAAAAAATCAGCACTATGTAAACACAAGATAATAATTATATTCTTAATGTTCTATTGCTTAAATAGAACAAAACCAAAAAGCAACTTTGCTTTCTATAGCACTGGCTCTCAAACTTGGCTGTTCATTGGGATCAACTAGGGGAGCTATAAAAAGTATTGATCCATTGGTGCAACCCCTAGAGGTTTTGAATTAATTTATATGAGGTGCAGAATGGGCTTTGGGTTTTTGAAAAGATCCCTAGGTTAATGTTCAGCAAAGATGGAGAATGACTAGGTAGAGCAATGGCGCTTGTTGGTCTTGTGTTCCCCAGACCCACAGCATCAACATCCCCTGAGAATTTGTTAGAAAGGCAAAATCTCAGGCCCTATCCCAAGATTAATGCATCGGGACACTGAGGGAGGGTGACAGCAGTCTGCTGTCTAACAAGCCCACCAGGTGATTCTAGTGCATACTCAATTTTGAGAATCACTGGTTTAGGATTGAGTGGGTAAGTACTTGTGTGAAGGCAGACCTTTTAACCTTCCTCAGCAATTTCAATTTCTCAGAGACAATAATTATATGAGTGTACCTGGTGTTAATTATTGATTTATATGTTCCACACTACATGAAATAAATGTGGAAAATATAGCAGGCTTACAAAATGCCTTCACTGCTTTTTTTGCTACTATGCTTTCACTTTTACACACAAAAAATTCCTGCAGTGAGAAAGAGAGTAGCATTGGAAGTTAGAGAAGGGAAGAAGGGACCAGAAGAGGTAAAGACTAAATAGACTGTTTAGTTTGAAATATAAGCTCAGAGATAAATGAAAATTGACTCAAGAAAGTAATGCTTAGAAGAAGATGGACAGAAGGAGCTGGGGACAATCATAGTGATTACATGACATGGTTGAGTTGGCACATTTGCCCCAGTGCTCGTCACTTTCTACTAATCAGTGAGTCTTAGCCATTTTATCCATGTTACCTCTTGGGGCCAGATGTTGGCCTGAATGAAGTTAAAGAACTATGGAACTTAATTTCCCAATCATCTGCTCCTAACTCATGGTGTGACTTTTAGGCAAATCTCTTAAGGTGCTTGCAGTTTCCCCAAGTTTGCATATGTGATGCATATGAATCTTTTCTACCCCTGAGTCTTCCCAGTGCCACTCATCCTTCTCAGAGCTCTAGCCACAATGGAAACAGGAGACAGATTGCTCTGTCAGAAAGCAGGATTCTTCAGCTCCAAGTGTTGCTGGAGCCAGAGTGAACCAGAATTTGGAGTAAGGGAAATTTAGATTCTTCAGTGGTGGGGATAATAGTCAAAGGAAGGACATGAATGAAAGCATCTTTATCTTGTGAGGCTTCCTGTTTTTCCCCTACCCCAATATAATGCATGCTTTTTGTTCTTAAAACTGTACCTCTGAGTATGAAATATGTTGAGTGACATTTACACAAAACAATTTAGACTTAGGTAATTTTGATGAATCACAGGCAAGGAAAAACTCTGTAACTATTAACATCTGGCTTGTTGTAGGCTTCTCCTAAAACAGTTTGTACAGTGAAGGCAATATAGACAGTAGGAACTTCTAGCCAGAATAAAATATAGAGATCTTGTTTTATGGACCATAAAGTTTAGGCTTAAGGTAATCAGTTAGTTGAAGGCCAAGTTCTTAACCATGCTCTGTTCCAGAAGTATCTAAATCAAATACTGACATTTCTCCAAAAGTTAATTATAGGTTCACTCTTTACTTTTGAGTAAGTATATGCTTTTTTAAATAATGTTTAAAACCACAACAGTGGCTTTGTAAGCCATCAACAGGCTGACGGGCATTTGGGCAGCATACTTTCCCAGCACACTGATGATAGTGGACATGCCTATCAGCTAATAGCAACGGTGAGCCTCAGAAGGGGATCGCTGCAAGCCCCTCTATGATGGTGTGATGAAAAGTGTTTGTTATAACTGTAGACATGCTATGTTAGCTGTTTGAACTAAGTCTGTTGAACCCCAAATTCCACAGGGTAACAGCAGACTGCACATAAATTAATTTCCCATTTGAGTGGGGATATGTTCTCTGACTCTTGGCACATAGTAGTCTTCAGGATTGTAATCTCAAAATCCTTTCCTCCCATCCTAGAGGAACACTTTTTGGAACTCCTTTTATCATCAGTGAGAGGGGGTGGGTTGAAAGTCACATCTGTGCGTGTTTTCTGTGCTAATCTGAGAGCTGGACTCAACCCCGGGACTTGGGTCACTTATACACAGAGATCTCATTGTGAAGGGGGAAGAAAATGGCAGCTCCTCAGCTGCACTTTGAAATCCTGCATTAAAAAAAACACCAAGTATTCATAAGCCTCTTATTTAATGAATGAATCTCTTTGTATTTACATCCTTCACAATTCAGGGAACAAATAGGGTTTAGTTGCTAGAAAGTGAAAATTTCAAGCTCATCAGAAAGGGGGGAAATAGTAGGCAATTTAGATGAACAGTGGAAATGGCTCTATCTCAATTCCTTGGTACCTGCTTCTAAGGGTATGCCAATTAGTGCTTTTTTCTTCAGTGTCTCCACATCTAGTTTAGAGTGTTATCCAAGAAGGAGCAACAAGATGCTGGCCAGCATAAATCTGTATTCAGCTGGTGTTGTGCTCACCTGAAACCGGTAAACAAAGGACCAGAACAGCTACTGAGGTTTGGTAAATGCCAACTGCCAATGAATGGCCTACTTTCTGCCACGTGCCTTCATCTTGCCCCAACCCCTTTTATCTAAGATTGGTGTTTATTTCTCAAGAATGAGCAAACCATCAGGGAAACATTTTAAAGATCCAACTCTATCAGAATAGATCTGAAAGAAAATTTTGAGTTGACATGATTTCAAAATGGAAATGGGATAAATTCATTCTTGGGTTCTCCTACTCATAAGGGTAGTTTCAAGAAACTCTTCAATATTAATTAGTAGACTGTGAATTCAATTCTATGCAATTATGATGAGCCAGTTTTTGGAGTATGAAAGAGCTAACTTATCATATTTTTGAATTACTCATCTAGAAGCCTGAATATTTTTGTATTTCCATATTTCTCGAGTAGCACTTAATTTAATCTTAGCCCCATTTCTTTCAATAAACCATTGTTGCATCTCATAAGCAGCACAGCTTCTTCCTCTAACTCATCTCCCCGTGAAATTGGTTTAATGAAGCAGAAAGGTATGAAGCATTAGCAACAGTGGAATCCATGTGGTAGCACTTCATTTTTCAGAGGCACTCACATTTCCACCCTAATTTATAAAATCAGCACACAAATGATTTTTATCACGGCCATTACATCAGTATAAATTACTGCCTTTTCTGTAACACGGCAGTTAGTCAAACTGTTGAAATGATATCTATTAGTCAAGGAACGAGGGGGAGAGGTGGGAAAGAGTTAGTGAGAATGAGGGCTGATGGTTGTCTTACAGAACCACTAATATTAATTTACCATAATGAACACCGATGGGGTATTTTGCAAATGTACAGATGAAAATTAAATGCACAAAGTAAAGCAAATAGGTCAATTTGTTCAGGACAAAGAAGGGGACCTTCAATAAACAAACAGTGTTATATAGAGACAGACAGCGATGCAATTAGTCAGGCGCTCCTCCTGTCCAGTGGGCAGGTTGCAGCCTCCCTGGGCAGGAGCCATTGTTGTTCTCTCCCTTGTGGGTGTCTTCATTTATCTCATTGTAGGAACTGTCATCCTGGTTTTGTGCCCCTCAATCCCACTGTGTCAAATCCATCCTGCCAGAGCCTCCTTGGAGAGTACTACCCACTGGCATCCCCTCTTTTCACCATTGCCACCTAGGTTGTTTGCCAGAAGCTAGTTACCCCCTTTCAAGTTAGGCAAACACAGTCATCTGACCTCACTAATATGGGTCATGTGATCATTTGAGTGAGGTTGGGTTGATGAGTCCCTTTGCTCTCACTGTGAACAACAATTTAATAAGCAATTGATTAGCATGACAGTTTCTTTTTGAGGGAGAGTACGGATGCATGGGTACAGGAAGGATTTAACCTGAAGAGAATAAATTGTCCACATACTTCAGAAGTGACATTTAAACATAAACAATATGTGTACAAATTGGAAGTCATCCTTGTCTACTGAGTGACATGGCCATGCAATCCAACAGATGGTGGTAATTTCAAAGAGGCAGCTCTTTAGCAGTTGTGAAATCGATTCAGCCTGGTCAACATCACAGGTATTTGCTTGTATTAAATGAGGTCAGTTGTTCGCAAACCCACTACTCTTAATGTTAGACAAACTGAAATGAGTAATATCTGGTACCAAAAGTCCTATAATAGAATTTGCTTTCTTTTTAAGTTAACCATTGTTCAAGATTATATATCTGCTCCTGATCTTATTGCCCATCCTCATCTAAGGAAGAGAAGAGTCTCTTCTTTAAATGATGGCCTTAGAGATGTAACTCTTTCTTTAATTCCTTAAGTACCCTTTCTTACTCCTAACCCATGGGAAATATCACATTCTGCCAGAGATTTTTTTAAATTTATTTTTAATAACTATAATTTTCCCTTACATAGCTTTATTTAATCAATACTCTGTTACTGAACATTTAGTTTATTTTCAAATTTTCAGCTATGAACCACACTATAATAAATATCTTTATTCCTAGATATTTGTATATTTGCCCTTATTTTCTTCTTCTTTTTTTTATTTCAGAATATTATGAGGGTACAAATGCTTTGGTTACATATATTGCCTTTGTACCACACAAGTCAGAGCTACAAGTGTGCCCATCCCCCAGACATAACGCACTGTACCCATCAGGTGTGAATTTACCCATCCCCTCCTCCCCCCCTCCCACCTGCCCGACACCCTATGAATGTTACTTCCATATGTGCACATAAGTGTTGATCAATTAGTACTAATTTAATGGTGAATACATGTAGTGCTTGTTTTTCCATTCTTGTGATACTTCACTTAGTAGAATGGGCTCCAGCTCCATCCAGGATAGCATAAGGGGTATTAGTTCAGTATTTTTTGTGGCTGAGTAGTATTCCATGGTATACATATACCACATTTTATTAATCCACTCATGTATTGATGGGCACTTAGGTTGTTTCCACATCTTTGCAATTGTGAATTGTGCTGCTGTGAACATCCGAGCGCAGATGTCTTTTTTATAGAATGTCTTTCTTTCCTTTGGGTGAATACCCAGTAGTGGAATTGCTGGATCAAATGCTAGTTCTACTTTGAGTTCTTTAAAAATATGGAATGCTTCACGAATTTGCATGTCATCCTTGACCAGGGGCCATGCTAATCTCTGTATTGTTCCAATTTTAGTATATGTGCTGCCGAAGTGAGCACTTTACCAGAGATTTTAAACCAGGGGCTAGAAAAATTTTCTGTTAAAAAAAAAAAACGGGCCAGATAGTAAACATTTTTTGGCTTTGTAGGCCATACAGTGCCTCAACCAGCTGTTGTTAGACAAAAGCAGCCATAGACAATACATAAATAAATGAGTGTAGCTATGTTCCAATAAACCTGTATTTAAAAAAACAGGTGGTGGTCCTTATCTGGCCATAGGCCATAGTTTCCTGACCTTAGTTTTGGAGCATAAGAAGCTTCTATAGTATTAGGAAAATAAACACAGAGATGGATCAGCAAAGCATGGTCATGAAGCATTATCAAGCTACACTTAAAAGGAGGTTCCCTTTGCTTAGTTAACCGCACCCCCCCACCCCGCTTAGGAAGCACAGTTCCTAATTCACAGCTGAACTCCAGCATTATGTAAGACCTTTGCACCTGCACTTATTCACCTATTAATAGCTTTCTTCTCTAGTCTTAATACTCTCTTATAATATCTTTTTCTAGTCTCGAGCTTTTAAGTTTTGATTCATGGTCTTCTATTGCACTGTCTGTTGCTCTTGGTCTTTATGGAGGGTGGTGTGCCTTTTTTGATTGGTTCTTCGGGCCTGACTCTTGGGTTCCAGCTGAAGCTCATCTCCTGGCAGTTCCCTTTTTTTCTGTGGCTCAGATTTCCCTGGCCCCACAATAAAGTATTTGTTTAGTCCAGTTCTTTCATAGGCTTTAGCCCTGTTAACCCCTCAGATGTTCTTTCTTCCATCTCTTCCTTTGTTTAACTTAGCATCCTTTTCGGCCATGAAGAGTTATACAAAGGTGAATCTAGTATCACAAAGTGTGCTGTGTGGGACTCAATGTTCCAAAGAGTGCTAGGCTGCAGTAAAAGAATATAAATGGCACATGAGCATGCATTCTCTCTCTCTCACACCCTCCCTCCACATGTGCACATGCATGCACACACACACATTTATTGAACACTCACTATCTGCCAAGCATTCTGGTAAGTTTTTTACATACATTAGCTCATTTGGTTACCACAGGTACTCTATTAAGGCATGTATTATATTATTAATATTACTATTTTATCATCATCATCTCTATTTTACAGATGAGAAAATGGAGGCCCAAAGCAGTTTAATTAACCTCCCCAAGGTCACACAGTGAGGAAATATCAGAGCCCAGATTTGCACTCAGGTTGATTTGAACCAGAGCTTGTGCTCTCATCATCAAGACAGCAGAGTGGTTGGTTGCTCTGCTGGTATAGTTTCCCCAGAGATTCTGAGTAACAGAGACTTCACTGCTAGATGTTTGAGCACTCTTCCTGTGCTGTCTCTAAGTAGTTGTCACTCTATCTTCTGACTACTTATAAAAGTCCACAGGCCTTAAAGAAGCCTCTCCTCATTCTTGAGCAAAGCCTTGACAATAGCAGGATAGCTTCATGTAGACAGCCTGGACTACGGTCAATACAGGTCCAGACAGCCTGGATTAGTATCTGGCTCTGACCCTTACTAGCTGTGTAACACTGGGGAGGTTATTTAACCTCTTTGAGACTCAGTTTCTTTATTTTTAAAAGAAAGGACAATAATAGAACTTATAGGGTTGTTATGAAGAAAGAAAGAAATGATGAACATAAAGCCTTTGGACCAGTGTCTTGGACATGCACACATGCATGCTTGTCCAAGAGCATGTACACACACACAGAATGTTTGCTCTATACATTTTAGCTATGTTGGCCACTGTCAGTATTCCATTTCCCCACCCACCTCAATGACCACTGTTCCTCCCCTGCAATTTTCTCCAATCCCATACCATCAGTCACTGTGAATTTATCATCTAATTTGGCTTCTGAGGGGCACCTTGAACTTTATACTCCAGGTGACCTATATAACCATTCATTTTAGCCATCATTCACTCAGTGATGTTATATTCTTAGTAGCTGCTTATATGAGATATAACCACATATAATAAAAGCCAACCATTTGATGTGTACAGCTTAATGGTTTTTAGTATATTCACAGCATTGTATTAGTCTACTCAGGCTGCTATAGTAAAATACCATAGACTGGGTACTTAAACAATAGAAACTTATCTCATCGTTTTGGAGGCTAGAAGCCCAAGATCAAGGTGCCAGCTGATTTCTTTCCTGGTGAAGACTTTCATCCTGGCTTTCAGATGGCTGCCTTTCCTCTGTGTTTAACACGGCAGACAGAGAGAGCAAGTGGGCTCTCTGCTCTCTGTTGTCTCTTCTTATAAAGACGCTAATCCTATTGGATCAGAGCCCCATCCTTATGACCTCATTTAACCTTAATTACTTCCTTATAGGCCCTATCTCCAAATGCAGTCACATTGGGGGTTAGGGTTTCAACATATGAATTTGAGGGGGACACAATTCAGTCCATAGAAATTGTGAATACATCACCACAATCAATTTTAGAACATTTCATTGACCCAATAATAAACTGAATGCCCTTTACCAGTCATTCCCTATTATTGCCCAAATTCCCTCAAGCCTTGGGCAACCACTAATCTGCTTTCTGTCTCTATGGAGTTGCCTATTCTGAACACTTCACATAAATAGGATCATACAAGATATGGTCTCCTCTGACTGGCTTCTTTTACATAACATAATGTTTTCAAGGTTCATCAATGCTGTACCATGCATCAGTACTTCATTCTGTTTTATTGCCAGATAATATTCCATTATATGGATATATCACATTTTATCTACTCATCAGTTAATGGACATTTGGGATATTTATTCTTTCTGCCTATTATGCATAATGCTACTATGAACATTTGTATACAAATTTTTGTATAAGCATATGCCTCCATTTCTCTTGGGTACATACCTAGCAATAGAATTGCTAGATTATATGGTATGTTTAATCTCTTGAGGAAAGATTTTTCCACAGTGTTTGCAAAATTTTACATTCCCATCAGCAATATAGGAGGGTTCCAATTTCTCCACATCCTAGCCAACATTTGCTATTATCTGTCTTTTTTATTATAATGTATTTTTATATATTCTGAAAACTAGGTTCTTATCAGAAGTATGATTTGCAAATATTTTCTCCCATTCTATGAGTTGCCTTTTCATTCTCTTGACAGTGCCCTTGAAAGACAAAAGTTTTAAATTTTCATTATCTATTTATCCATTTTATCTGTTTTTTTCCCTTTGGTTACATGTGCTTTTGTTGTTTTATCTAAAGGATTATTGCCTAACCCAGAGTTAAGAAGATTTACCCCTGTTTTCTTCGAAGAGTTCTATAGGTTTAGCTCTTACATTTATGTTTATTTTCCATATTGAGTTAATTTTAGTATATGGTGTGAAATGGGGGTTGAACTAGAGTAGTCATAACAGTGCCATGGTTGGCAGAATGATAGACATATAAATCAGTGAAACAGAATAAAGAACCCAGAAATAGATCCACACAAATATACCTAATTCAATAGAACAATGTCTATCTTTTCAATAAATGGTGCTTTATATAACAATTATATATCCATAGACAAAAAACTAAAACTTTGACCTAAACCTTACAAATTATACAAAAATCAACTCAAAATGGATCATAAATTTAAATGTAAAGAAAATAGAAAAAATAATTTAAAAAAGAAACAAAAAAAGTAAGCAAAGACATAAAGGTGCTAATTAATCTATTTAATAAAATTGATTTAATTAAAAATGCAAAAAATAAAACTACAACCATTTTAGGAAAAAACAGAAAATATTTGGGAATAGGACTTGGTGGTACAAAATTTATATTGTATGCTAAAAGCAAGATACATAAAAGGAAAAATCGATAACTTTGACTTCATCAAAATTTTTTAAAAATTTGCTCTGTGAAGGATCCAATTAAGAGAATAAAAGGACAAGCTACCAATGGGAAGAAAATATTTGCAAACCACATATCTGACAAAGGATTTGTATCTATTATATATGAAAAACTCAACATTAAAAATATAAACAATCCAATTAGACTATGGGAGACATTTCATTGAGGAGGATATACAACTGGCAAGAAAGCACATAAAAAGATAGTCAACCTCACTAGTTTTTATGAAATGAATATTTGTGTCTCCCCCCACCCAAATCCATATGTTGAAATTCTAACCCTGAATGTGAGGTGGAGGCAGGGCCTTTCAGAGTTAATTAGATTCTGAGAGTGGAGCTCACATGAATGGGACTAGCATCCTTATAAGAAGAAACCCAAGACCTTGTGTTCTCACTGTCTGCTCTCCACCATGCCAATAATACAATGAGAAGATGGCCATCTGAAAACCAGGTGTTATGCCTTTACCAGACAGTGGAGCTGCTGGTACCTTGATCTTGGACTTCCCAGCCATCAGAACTGAGAGAAATAAATACTAGTTTAAGCCACCTAGTCTATGGTGATTTTTTATAGCAGCCTGAGCTGAATAAGACACTAGCCATTAGGGAGATGCAAATTAAAATTTCAATGCAATATCACTGGACACCTGTCATAATGACTAAAACAAAAAATAGTGACAACACTAAATGCTGCCAAGGATGCAGAGAACCTATCTCCCTCATACATTACTGGTGGGAATCTGAAGTGGTACAGACTCTTTTTAAAGTAGTTTTTCCACTTCTTACAAAACTAAACCATATGACCCACAATCTCACTCTTGAGAATTTATCCCATAGAAATGAAAAGGTATGTCCGCAAAAATTCCTGTACACCAAAGTTTATATCAGCTTTATTCATAGTATCAAAAAGTTGGAAAAACCCAGATATCCTAAAAAAAAAAAACTATCAATACATGGAACAACCTGGATGAATCTTCATGGGTTTATAATTTTATCCTTAAAAAGCCTTTTCCAAAAGGTTATGTGCTGAATGATTCCATTTGTATAGCATTCTTGATATGATAAAATTTTAGAAATGAACAGATTAGTGGTTGCATGCACAGGAAAAAAGAAAGTAACAGAAATAGTTCCTGAGGATGCCCAACATTTTGCTTTCTAAACAAATACTTTAAATCAACTGTCTTAAATATGCTCAAAGATCTAAAGGAAGCTATGTAAAAAGAACTAAAGGAAACCAGAAGAACAATGTCTTACCAAATAAAGAATATTAATCAAAAGATAAAAATTATTAAAAGGAATGAAATAAAAATTCTGGAGCTGAAAGATATAATAACTTAAAATTTTAGTTAGAGGGGTTCCACAGCAGATTTGGTCAGGAAGAAAAAAATAATAATCAAACTTGGAAATAGGTCAATTCATATTATCCATTCTGAGGAACAGAAAGAAAAAAGAATGAAGAAAAATAAACAGGCTAAGAGAGCTGGGAGATAGCTTCAAACAAATGAATACACTGTTAATGGGTGTCTTGGAGGGGAAAGAGAGAGAGAAAAAGGCAGAAAAAAATATTTGAAGAGTTAGTTACTGAAAACTCCCCAAATTTGATGAAAGACTTGCACCTACACATCCAGAAAATTCAAGCAACTGCTAGTTATACAAAGAGATCCACAATGAGACAAATTATAGTCAAATTGTTGAAGCCAAAGAGCAAATCTTAATCAGCAAGAGAAAAACAACTTATTACACATAAGGGATACTCAATGAGATTAACAGCCAATTTCTCTTGAGAAATCATGGAGGTCAGAAGACAATGTGATGACATATTTAAAGTTCTAAAAGAAAGAACTGTAAATTAAAAATTCTATATCTGTCAAAAGTATCCTTCACAAATGAAGGAGAAATTAAGACATTCCCAGATAAACAAAAGCTAAAGAAGTCTGTCACCAGTAGACCTGCCCTACAAAAAATGCTAAAGGGAGTCCTCCAGGCTGAAAGGAGAGGACACTAGACAATAATTCAATGCCAAACAAAGAAATAAAGAACAACAGTAAGGGTAGCTACATGAATAAAGGGAAAAGAGAGAAGTATTGTATTTTTTGTTTTAAATCCTTTTTTTCTCTATATGATTTTAAATGCAAATATATAGAACAATAATTATAAATCTCTGTTAATTAACACACAATGAATAAAGATGTAATTTGTAGTAATAACAGTATAAAGTGTGGAAGGAGCTTTAAAGTTGCAGAATTTTAGATACTATTGAAAGGAAGGAAAAACTGATAGCATTGAAGGGAACAATAGACGATTGTACACTAATAGTTGGGGACTTCAATATCCCACTTTAAATCATGGATAGAACATGAAGACTGAAGATGAATAAGGAAACAAGGGACTTGAACAACATTATAAACTAATTAGACCTAATAAACATATATAGAACATACCACCCAACAACAGGAAAGTATACATTCTTCACAAGTGCACATGGAACATTCTCCAGGATAGACTTTATATTAGGCCACACAATAAGTTTCAGTAAATTAAAAAATTTTAAGTCATACAAAGAATCTTCTCTAACCACAGTGGAAGGAACCTAGAAACCAATAAGAGAAGGAAAATATAAAAACTGAAATACATGTGAAAACACAATCTTAAACAATAATTGGGTTGAAGAAGAAATTACAAGTAAAATTAAAAAAATACTCTGAGATTAATGAAAACAAAAATACAGCATACCAACATGTACAAGATGCAACTAAAGTGGTGCTCAGAGGGAAATTTATAGCTGTCAATGCTTAGATTAAAAAAGGAAAAAGATCCCAAATCAATAACCTAACATTACACATTAAGAAAATAGAAAAAGAAAAGCAAGCTAAACCAAAAGCTACCAAAGAAAGGAAATAATGATTAAAGTGGAGATAATCAAAATAGAGAATAGGAAAACAATAGAAATGATTATGTTTTTTCCTTTCATTTTGTTAATGTGTTATATCATGTTGATTGATTTACATAGGTTAAACCATTCTTGATCATCCATAAATCCCACTTTGTCATGGTGTATGATCCAGAAGTGTGCTGTTGAATTATTTTTCTAGTATTTTACTAAAGATTATTGCATCTATGTTTATCAGGGTTATTGTCCTGTAGTTTGCTTTCTTGTACTGTCTTTGCCTAGTTTTGGTATCAGAGTAATGCTAACCTCATAAAATGAATTTGCAAGTGTTCCATTTTCTATCTGTTGAAAAAGTTTAAGAATCGGTATTAATTCTTCTTTGAATTTTAGGCTAGACCGATCAGGAAAAGTGAAAGAACACTCAAATTAGTAAAATCATAAATAAAAGTACCATTATTACTACATATTTTATAGAAACAAAAAGATTATAAGAGAATAAGTGAATACTATAAAAAATAATATGCCAACAAATTAAATAACCTATATGAAATGGACAAATTTATAGAGAAACACCAAGTTGCCAAACTGACTTAAGAGTAAATAGTAAAGTGAACAGATTTATAACAAGTAAAATCACTATATAACTTACAACAAAGAAAATCCCAAGACCAAAAGCCTTCACTGGTGAATTCTACCAAATAGCTAAAGAAAAATTAACACAAATTCTTCTCAAACTCTTCGGAAAACCAGAAGAGGAGGGAATGCTTCCTAATTCATTCTATGAGGCCCACATTACCCTGATACCAAAGCCAGGGAAAGATATCACAAGGAAAAGAAACTATATGCTGATATCTCTTATGAATATAGATGCAAATATTCTCAACAAAATACTAACAAACTGAATCCAGTAGTGTCTTAAAAAGATTATACACCACAATCAAGTAGAATTTATCCTAAGAATTCAAGGGTGGTTCAACATATGAAAGCCACCCAATGTAGCACACCACATTAATAGAACAAAAAAAAAAGTTCATGCGATCAATTAACCCAGAAAAGGCAATTCATGAAATCCAACACATTTTTATGATAAAAAGACTCAACATACCATTAATAGAGGGAACTTCCTCAACATGATAAAGATCATATTTGATAAACCCACAGCTAAGGTAAAATTCCATGTTGAAAGACTAAAATTTTTCCCCTTAAGATCAAGGATAAGACCAGGATGCCCACTGTCACCACTTCTGTTCAACATTGTACTGGAAGTTCTAGCCAGGGCAATTAGACAAGAAAAAAAGAGGCCCAAGTTGGAAAAGAAGAAATGGAACTCAATTTTCAGATGATATGATCTTATACATAAAAAATCCTAAAGAATCCACAAAAAACTATTAGAGCTAATAAATGAATTCAGCAAAGTTGTAAGATACAAGATTAACATGCAAAAATCTGTGCTATTTCTATACACTAGCAATTAACAATCTGAAAATAAAATTATGAAAACAATTCCATTTACAATAGCATCAAAAAGAATAAAATACTCAGGAATAAATTTAATGAAAGAAGTGCAAGGCTTATACTGTGAATACTACAAAATATTATTGAAAGAAATTATGAAGACTTGAATAAACATAAAGATGACCTGTGTTCAGGGATTGGTAGACTTACTACTGTTGCAATGGCACTGCTACCCAAGGCAATTTACAGATTCAATTCAATTCCTGTGAAAGTCCTGATAACTTTTTTTTTTGCAGAAATGAAACAGCAGCTCCCAAAAGTCACGTAGAATTTCAAAAGGTCTCAAACAGCCAAAACAGCATTGAAAAGGTAAAATAACATTCAATGACTCACACCTCCCAGTGTTAGAACTTACTACAAAGCTACAGTAATCAAAGCAGTATGCTATGGCAAATGGATAGACATATAGATCAATGGAATAGAATCGAGAGTCTAGAAATAAAGTCATATGTATTACTGTCAATTGATTTTCAACAAGGGTGCTAAGACTATTCAATTAAGAAAGGGAGATCTTTCCAATAAATGGTGCCTGAACAACTGGATACTCATATACAAAAGAGTGAAATTGGATCCCTAGTTCACACTATATACCACAAAAAATAAAACAACCTCAAAACGGGTCAAAGACCTAAATGTAAGAACTAATAGTATAAAACTCTTAGAATAAAACATAGAAGTAAATCTTCATGACCTTGGATTTGGCAATGGATTCTTAGATATAACACTGAAACAGAAGCAAGAAAATAAAAAATAAACTAGAATTCATCAAATTCAAAACTTACAATTCAAAGGACACTCTGATGACAATGAAAAGATAACCTACAGAATGGGAAAAAATATTTGCAAATAATGTATCTACTAAGGGTTTAGTAATCATAATATATAAAGAACTCTTACAAATCAACAACAGAAAGTCAAACGACCCAATTAAAGAGGGGGAAAAGAACTTAAATACAGTAGTCCAAGGAATATATACATATATAAATGACCAAGAAGTTGGTGGTGGTAAAATAGCACAGTCACTTCGGAAAACATTTTGTCATTCTGCCAAAAAGTGAAATGTAAGAATTACCATTTGGCCCAGCAATGCCAAGCAATATACTTAGAATAATTGAAAGCAGGTATTTAAAACGTACATGCACATGAATGTTCATAGCAGCACTGTTCACATTAGCCTCAGAGCTAATGTGAAAACCCCAATGTCTATCAACTGATGAACAGATAAACAAAATGTGGCATATATATATATATATATATATATATATATGCGTGTGTATATACAGCAGAAAATTATTCAGCCATGAAATGGAATGATGTACTGAGACATGTTACAGTGTGAATGAACCTCAAAAACATTATGCTAAGTGAAAGAAACCAGACAGTAAAGATCCCCACATTATATTATTCCATTTATATGAAACATCTATAATAAGCAAATCCATACAGACAAAAAGCAGATTAATGGTTTCCAGGGTCTGGGGGAAGAGGAGGAGATGGGTAGTAACTGATGAATGTATACAGGGTTTCCTTCTGGGGTGATGAAAATGTTTTGGAATTAGATAAAGGTGATGTTGCATGAAACTGGTGATGTACTAAATACCTTTCAACTGTATATTTAAAATGCTTAATTTCATGTTATGTGAATTTTACTTTATTGTATGTTATTTATTTATTTTTGGGACAGGGCTTCCCTCTGTAGCACAGGCTAGAGTGCAGTTGCACGATCATAGCTCACTGCAGCCTCAAACTCCTAGGCTTAAGTGACCTTGCTGCCTCAGCCTCCTTAGTAGCTGGGACTACAGGCATGCGCCACAACATCCAGCTAATATATTTTAATTTTTTTGTAGAGATAAGGATCTCACTATATTGCCCAGATGGTCTCAAACTCCTGGCCTCAAGCAATCCTCCCTCCTCAGCCACCCAAAGTAGGATTACAGGTGTGAGCCACAACACCAGGCTGTGAATTTTACATCAATTAGAAAAGTGATTACTCTGGCTGCCATGAAAAGAATGGACTTGGAAACAGCATGAACGGAAACAAGCCTAGTTAGAGGCCATCACAGTGATCCAAATGAGAGATAATGGTGACCTGAATTAAGGTGATTAAGGTGCTGGCAGTGGGGATAAGAGAGACAAATAAATTTCTTATTTTGGAATCATTACGTATAGGATTTGGTGACCAATGAGAGGAGGAGTGGGTCACAGGCATTGAGGACATATCCTGGGTTTTGAGGCTGGGCACCTGGGTGAACAGCAACACCACTGGGATAAAAATTCATTTTACAGATGCAAAACTGGAGAGGTCATTGGCTTGTCCACTGTCACAAATGAGCCAGTAAGAATAATATGCCCAGAACTACTCTCTTGTTCTCCTGAATTCTGGTTTAGGAGGCTTTGCATATGATACAGCAAATATGAGTAGTGACTTTAAAAAAATCTCCTGAATATGTCCAAGTAACTATATGATTGGCATCTTATTTACATTCATTTTAATACCTATGCTTGGAATTATAAAGTTTTAGCCATGATCATATTCTGGTGAAACTACATCTCCCCTCCCTGAGCTCCATGTCTCCCAGTGTCTGCCACCTCCCTTTATAATGCTTTCTCTCCAGTACTGACAACCCTGAAAGATTCACCTCTTATCAACCTCAACAATACAACTAACTCAGTCAGTATGTCATAGCCCTCCTTTCTCTGAAGCAACCCAGTTGTAAGGAACTAAATTTCTGCAGCCTTGAAACTTCTGATCCTGGAAAAGGGATGAGCCACTCAGAGCACCCTCAAATATAGGGATGAGTAGAAAAGGGGGATGGGCAGGAGGAAGCAGACAAAGCACATGACCTATCATGGGGGACCTCAGTCCCAGGAGGCAAGAGGCAGAGGGGGTGGGGGCACAGCAAAACCTCAGCTGCTGGAGAGGAAGAGCCAGGACCTTTTGTCTCATAATGTATGGAAGAGTGTGTGCATGTATGTGATGATGATGATTAAATGGTACATGGTATCAGGGAAAATTGTCAGCACTGATGTTGATTAGGGATGCGGAAAAACTAATAGTAAGGGAGGAAACTAGAAAAATTGGTCTAAGTGTGGAAAAGTAATACTAATTACAATCATTTATGCGAACTGCTTACCATTTATGACTAATTACCACCCAACACAATAACCATTAGGTATATCATTAAATATGTGTCAGATTAACTTTGTTGTCAGTTTTATTTGTGATTAGAACAGAAAACTCTGCATGTATGCTCAGACTTAATAGTTTGTTGCTCATGCAAGCACGCCTGTCAGCTCACAATTTGAAAAATAAAACATTATGTTAGGGCTGGAGCGTGGCAGGCTTTGAATTCCAGGCTAAGCAGTTCATAGTTAATTTAAGAGGCAATGGGGAGCCCTTACAGAATAATCAACAGGGGAGTTACATGATCAGCGTTGTACTTTAGGAATCACAGATTGGCAGGCTAGAAGATTCCTTAAAGATTACTCACCCAGTAGTCACCAGCCAGGGGACACTGGAAACCACACTAGGGGTTCTGGAGTGATTGTGAAGATTTCAGAAAGCCTAAAGGGAACCATGCATTTCTCCATAATATGACTATACAGATCAACTACAGTGTCAGTATCATTTGCTTTGGGCTGGAATTAAGCAAACTGGGACACTGATCAGAAGAATTGATTGACAGTTATAAAAGTCTAATGAGTTGTTTTTAAATGGGAAAACAAATTAATTGCTCCTTAACAAATGAAAATTTCTTTTTTGAGGGAGGAAAGAGAGTTTACTCTGCTGGCAAAGGAATAAATATGGCAGACCGTCTTGTCTCAAAATCCTAAATTTCCTGAACATTCACAGAAATACAGAGCTTTTAAAGGATGGGTTCTCAGCTTTAGGCAATTACAGTTGATGATTCTGATCATCCCGTCTCCTCATGACCTCTGCCCAGGATCTCCCTTTACCAGGTTGGGCTAGGCCATCTTCTGTTGCACAAATAAACAAAAAACTTACCCTGCCCCTCCCAACCACTGGCCTGAGGCAGGGATGCAGGCTTTAGAGATAGAAAATATTTTTGCCATTTTGTCCAGGCCATTGCCTCTGTGACATATTCCCCACTTTTAATAGTTCCCTTCCTCCATATCTACGGGAGGAGGGGCAACATAGTCATCTAGGTACTTCCTGCTAATTTGGGGCGATGTCTCAGATGGAAGGTTTATACTTATGTATATCATTACAAAGCTTTGACAGTATATTTACAACAACAGATTACCAGGTGAAAAAAGTTATAGGTTACAACTACAACAGTGAGGACTGACAAGGCAACATGGACTATCACCTTGAACACAATGTCTGATACAGGGATGGGCTAGAAAGAGTCACAGGACCTCTAAGAGCAGAGCTATTACTTGCACTCAGTCGGTGATCTGAGATACTGGCTTCTGTAAATTCAGAAATTATACATATCACTGAACAAGGTTTAGGATGACAAATACAAATACAGATCATCAGAAGAGGCAATAGCCTGGGGAAATCCTCACTAAGGAGTTGTCTCTCCATCCTATAAACAGAACAAATAACCAAAGACAGATTAGCAAAAAATATCAAAATTTTCATTTTTTCCTTTCCTTAAACAGTTACTTTATATCGCCTAAAGGCTGGCCCCTCCACTGGGAGCTTGGGTCCTCTTTCATGGGACACCTCTCTATTTTCATGTGATGGACCCATGCTTTTCATTTCTGACAATTTCAACAAGATATGAGTTGTTAGAGGCACTTCATAGGGTCTCTTTCACTTCTTTGTTTCCAACTGGGAAGGAGACCTGAAAAAGGCAAACTCATACGTAGTGGTTAGTACCTTAGTATCTGACCCACTCATTTGGCATGTTGCTTTATCCTGCTTTTTACTCATGGTTGTATTAGCATACTTACCTCAGGGTGCTAGGAAGGGTCTCTCAAACTATTTCTTAGGGGCTTAACTTAAGCCTGCTTCAGAGGGATATCCTTCTTCAGAGGGGGATAAACAGCGATTCACTCACTACTCTACTTTTCTGACTTGTTGGGTTATCTGTGATTAAAGAGCATGTCCACAATTGCTGTGTATGGAGGAGGGGAGCCTATGAACATCTAGACCTGTGGGATCATTGAGTCCACTGTGTCACCAGGTTCCCACTGAGGCTGCACTCAAAATTCATGGGTGACCACAGGACATTGTGCAGTAGATCCAGGTGCAGACCATAGGAAGCAACACTGTTAGTCACCTTGTGAAATGTCCAGGGCTCCTTGGGCTCCTGGGCCCTGTTGACAATTGGGTTGTCTGAGCTTCATTAGTTTCCAGGTCCTTTCCTTCTTGTCTGTGGAGCTTGTTGACATCCTTGCTGTAGAAGGAGGGGCTATTGAGCTATCTCCACAACTACCTGTCTACCGCACCCATCACCAGCATGTCATTTTATACCTGCTTAGCCTCTTTCTCTGGACTGCTGATGTCTGTCATCCCATTGTCCTCCAAGACTCAGTTCTGCTCTGCTAGCATACATGCACAGGAACTGGGCAAATGCCCTGTCCTGGGCCAGCAGATCCTGGTAGGAGCCCATCTTGCAGCTTTAGGGGATACTAGAAAGAAATTTTATAATCAAGGGCCCCACAGGTTAAAACCAAAACAAAAAGGGTCTTGGGAAATGAAAAAGTTGGGAGCCTCTATTATCATCCAATCAATCCTTTCATTTATAGATAAGGATATGGAAGCCAGAGATGGATGGAACTTGCCTTATAGGAAGATGGATAAATGGATTGAACAGCACAAATGGAAGGTAGGTGACACTAAAAACCAGAAAACCAGTTCAGTAGCAAATCAAGATGCCTACATTAGAGTCATAGAAATTGATACGCAAAGGAAAAGGGCAGATGGGAAAGAGTGAAAAGGCAGTACCAGCCAGGTTCACTGGTTGGATGTGGACAGAGAAGAAGAGAAAGAAGTTGAGGATGACTCCAAAACCCACAGTATGGCTGACTGGGACAATGATGGCATTATTAGCAGAAATATAAAAAGCTGAAGGAATAATTGGTTTGGGGCCAGAGGAGAATAATTAGTTTGGTTTTAGACGTATTGACCTTAAGTTGTAGTGTTGTATATTCAAAAAGAGTATGGCAATAGAAATTAGAAATGCCTGGCTTTATTTTTTAAACCACTTTATCGAGGTATGATTGGTATACTAAAAGCTGTATATATTTAATGTATATAACACAATGAGTTTGGATAGGTACAGATCCATGAAACCCTCACCACAATTTATGGCATAAACATATTCATCACCTCCAAAAATTTCCTCCCATCCTCCTTGTTTATTATTATTCTTAATACATTTTTTAGAATTGCTTGACTTTAAATCCTGACTTCTTTATACTGTACGGCTTTTAGTAAGAAGTTTTTTTCTTTCAGTCTCAGTTTCCACATCTGTAGATTTGGGACAATGATATTTGCTTTAATGGGATTAGTGAGAGGATTAAATGGGAAAATGTACATCAAGTACCTAGCATAATATCTAGCAAATGGCAAGTGCTCATTATGTTTCTCTGGAATAAGGATGGAGATAGAAAGGTTTAAGAGGCAGTTAGAAACAAGGGAGAGCTCAGGAAAGATGTCAGATCCCAAGCTATATTTTCAGGTTATTTTAGGATACTTAAAACCTGAGCATGTTGTATGCCAAGGGAATAATACCAGTGGAGAAGAAGAGACTGATAAGGTAGAATAAAGAGGACATATCTGTAAAGCAGGCTCTCTTAAGCTATGCATAGATAGTCCCAGGCTGTAGTCACTGAGCGAGTAGAGCAATGAATCTGCATCAAATTTTGTGTTAAATTTATAATTTGATAGTCTGTATCACATATTTGAGAATGTACTGAATATATATTGTGCTTGTTTTCTGATGCTGTATATGTATTCAACACATTTCAATTTTTCAATTTCCCTCCTAAATGTGTACACAGAACTGCATGTACAGCTGCATTTCAGTCCTTTGATTATAAAATGCAAGGTTAAACTTTATGATTTCAGTGGCCTCTCATCTTTGTGTGTCTCCCAACTGCTGATGTATTTTTACTTTACCCAGCAAATAAATTCATATTTCTAATCCAAAAAAAAAATTGTGTTAAGCTTGAACATTCCTCTCTGTAAACTATTCAGATGATTCAGAAGGCTTTTGGGGACAATGCAATGAGTGCAGCACAAATAAAAGTGTGGCACAAACGCTTCAAAAATGGTCGAGAGTCTGTTGAAAGTCATCCACGTTCTGGAAGGCCTGAAACACGCAGAACGCCTGAAAATGTTGAACGTGTAGAGTTTAGGGTTTAAGAGATGCTGGGAGAACTGTGTCAGGTTCCAAGGTGCCTACTTTGAAGGGGAATGAGGCGTCATTGGCCTGTGTACAATGTTTCTTGTATCTTGTATCTTCTTCAACAAATGTCTCTGTTTTTCACATTACGTGGCTGGGTACTTTCTGGAAAGATCTCATATATGTGTGTATTGGGGGACTGACCACAGATAGATGCAATTTAAAGCCATGAAACTATGGCTGGGCACAGTGGCTCATGCCTGTAATCCTAGCACTCTGGGAGGCTGAGGGGGGAGGATCGCTTGAGATCAGGAGTTCGAGACCAACCTGAGCAAGAGTGAGACCCTGTCTCTACTAAAAATAGAAAAAATTAGCTTAGCATGGTGTTGCATGCCTGTAGTCCAAACTACTCAGGAGGCAGGAGGCAGGAGGATCACTTGAGCCCAGGAGTTTGAGGTTGCTGTGAGCTAGGCTGATGCCATAGCACTCTAGCCAGGGCAACACGAGACTCTGTCTCAAAAATAAATAAATAAATAAATAAATAAATAAATAAATAAATAAAGCCATGAGACTGGGTAAAATCACGAAGGAAGTGATAAATGTAGATACCAAAGAAAAGAAATCGAAAGACTGAGCCCTGGACTAAGAGATGAGGAGGAAGAAGTAAGGGAGATGAAGAAGGAACACTCAACGAGATAAGGAAAGAACTGGGAAAAGAGTATTCTAGTATTCCAGCGAGAGACAACATCAAGTGCAAAGACTCTGAGGCAGGGCTCTGCTTGGCGTTAGGGTTTGTCTTTTACTTTTTTGTTTCTGTGCAGGAATTCTCACTTTAATGTAGTCAGATTTATAAATCTTTCTTTTATATGGCTTTTGGGTTTATGTCAGGCTATAAAAGGCTTTTAAAGTGATTCTGCTACCATTCATTCATTTATTTATTTATGACTATTGTGGGGGTACAAGCGTTTTGTTACATAAATTGCTTTAGTACTGTTTTAACCAAAGTTATAAGTGTGCGCATCACCCAGATAGTGTGTATTGTACCCTTAGGTGTGAATTTACCCATCGCCTCTCCCCCATCCCTCCTGCTTGATTTTTGATGAATGTTATTTCCATATGTGCATGTAAGTGTTGATTGATTAGGCCAGAGATCCACTACCATTTAAAATAGAGGGTTTTCCTTACTAATTTAAAATACCGAATTTACCATATACTAAATTCCCACATATATTTGGATCTGTTTGTTCTCCATTAATTTGCCTATCTAATCTTGTGCTTGTTCCAAACTGATTTAATTATTTCAGCTTTATAGCTGTAATAGCAGGTAGATCTATCCCGTCATCACTCTTCTCCTTCAGAATTCTTCTGGTATTGCATGTGTATTTTTTCATAAGAACTTTGTTGTCCCTTCCCCTAAATCTTGTTTGTGTTTTCATTGGGACCATAATAAATATAGTGATTAATTTAGGGAGAATTGTTATCTTTACAATATTGAGTCTTCCAAACCAGGAATAAAGTATATATTTCCATTTTAAGGATTCTTTCATGTATTTTAGTAGCATTTACAATTTTTTGTCTACATATTGTATTTTGTTTGATAACATTATTCATAGGTCATATAGCAGTTTTTATTTTGTAAATGAGGTCTATCTTTCCTTTATGCTTTCTAGGTGGTTGTTTACATATAGAAATGTTGTTTATTTTTATACATTATTTTGGTATCCATTCACTTTACTGCATCATCTTATTGTTTGTAATTTTTTTCTGTTGATTTTCTTGGACTTCCCTAGTATACAACCACAGCTTCTAAAATAATAATTTTGCATCTCCGATTCCAGTTTTTAAAACAGCTTTATTCAGATATATTTTTCAGATATATTTTACATACTATAAAGTTCAGCTGTTTAAAGTATACAGTCAATTTTTTGCATATTTACCAAGTTGTGGAAGGATCAACATAATCTGATTGTAAAATATAATCCTGATCCCCAAAAGAAACCTTATACTCATTAGCAGTAAATCCCATCCTCTTACTCTCTCCTAGCCCTGGACAACCACTAATCTACTTCCTGTCTCTATAGATGCTCCTACTCTGGACATAGCATATAAATAGCATGCTATGATATGTTGCCTTTGTGAATGATATCCTTCACTTAGCGTGTTTTGAAGGTTAATCCATGCTATTACATGTATCAGGATTTTTTTATTGTGGTAAAATATGCATAACATAAAATATACCATTGTAATCATTTTTTGGCCTAAAATGACACAAATTTATTATTAAATACTTCTAGTTCTGTAGGTTAGAAATGTCACTGGGCTAAAATCAAGGTGTTGGCGGTGCTGCATTCCTTCTGGAAGCCCTATAGGAGAATCCATTTTCTTGCCTTTTCCACCTTTTGAGGCTGCTTGCACTCCATGGCTTCTGGCCAATTCTCTATCTTTAAAGCCAAGGACTGCATTGCTCCACCCTCTGCTTCTGACTATCCATTTTAATCATTTTTAAGTGTACAAATTCAGTGGCATTAAGTACACTAACACTGTAGTGCAAATATCACCACCATCCACTTCCAGAATTTTTTATCATCTATACTGTCAGTGAGAATGACGTTACTGTGGGTTTTCATATATGCTCTTCATAACATTGAGGAAGTTCCCTTCTAGTCCTAGTTTTTGAGTGTTTTTATTGTAAAAGGATGTTGGATTTTGTCAAATGCCTTTTTTACATTAATATAAATGATTATGTGGTATTTTCTCCCTTCATTCTATTAATATGATGTATTCCACTGATAAATTTTCATATGTTGAACCACCTTTGTATTCCTAGAAATTTCACTTTGGTATGGTATATAATCCTTTTAAAGTGCTGTTGGATTTGGTTTGCTAGTATTTTGTTGAGGATTTTTGCATCTATATTCATAAGGGATATTGGTCTGTTGTTTTCTTTTTCTTATGTGAAGACAGAAAAGAAAAGGGGAAAAGAGAAAAATCTCTAATTCTTTGAAAATTGGCCCTCTGTTGAGGCACTTCTTCTATGCTTAGCCAGGCCATTCACAACTCTGCCTTAGCCTTCACTTCCTGCTTGCACTGAGCCCAAACATCATCCAGAGTTGAAAGCTTTGTTCGTCTCAGGTCTTTTCTGAGTATGTGCTCTGCCCTGGGCATGCATGTGGCTTTCTACATTTCCTAAGTATACACAGGACCTTTTTCAAAGTTCTAGCTCCCCAAAACAAATCTCACTCTCCAGCTTTTCCTCCCAGGCTTTTGGCATGTCTATTGTTTGCCTCAACTGTTAACTTTTGCCCCAGGCTGCAGCAACTTGTTCATTGTCTTTTAATGTTTTCAGGGAATGTCTTCAATGAAGCCACTTTGCCCTGATAGATTTCCAAGTTAGGCAAAACAAAGGGAAGCCCTTTGCATCATTCCTTCAGGGAAAATCCAGTGAGGTCAAAACAGACAAACCGTAGTTCCTTGGGAACAAGTTCTATTCTGCTGCCTCTAGAGCTAGGCACCCAACCTTGAATACAGGCTGCCACCTTCAAGACCACCATTACCCCCAGAAAAGAAGTGGTGCTAGGGGGAATAATACCACACAGATCTCCTACAATGTTACAATTGCCTTTCTTCTATTAAGTGTTCCTTTTCTTGATGTAAATCTTAGACTCTTTCTCAGAATTGTCATAAGGTTGATTCTGACAGCTTTTGAAAGATTTTTTGGTATTTCAGGGCAATGATGGCCACTAAAGTTTCCCTAGTCCACCATTTTTACTGAGATACATTTCCATGGTCTTGTTTTTTTTTCTTAAATAAATTTTATCATGTATATTTAAGGCATACAACATGCTGCTATGGGATACATACAGATAGTAAAATGGTTACTATAGTGAAGCAAATTAATATATATGTCATATCACATAGTTACTTCCCCCCCTTTTTCTTTGGTTTTGGGACAAGAGCAGCTATTCATTTGGCATGAATCCCATATACAATACAATTTGATTACCTGGTCTTCCTTTTAAGACAACAGTTTTCTGAGGGGTCTGTTTGACCAAGTCAATAAGTAATAAATAAATAAATAAATAATAAATGTCTGTAGAGAAAAGCAATAGATACTCAGCACTCCTCAATTTACATGCCACCACCAGAAGTTTTGTCTTATTTAGGTCCATGATCTTAAATTCTCTTACCAGCCTTCCCACCCACCCCTCAGAAAATAGTTCAATAATGGAATATTGTTCTGGGATCTTTGCAAACCCCCACAATATTTATACTTGCCCCTTTGAAATCTCAAAATGGCTTTCCTATGACACAAGGACTACTTGGGGCATCTAGGGAGAGGGACACAGAGGGAAAAATTCAGCAGTGAGCAGGGGCTATACTTACTTGTTTATTATTTTTAACTCCCACCAAGTAGGGGAACTGCTTTCACCTAGTATCTGAGGCCAAAAAAGGAGTAGAAGAGCCAGTATCTTGGCCAGACCTAGGTAGCAATGATGATGCTCTGGAGTCAGAACAGACCTTGGTTCAAATCTTGGTGCTGCCACCTACTGAGTGATCTCAGACAAGTCACTTATCTTCTCAGTGCCTCAGTTTCTGTAGCTATAAACTGGGAATAATAATTATGCTTACCTCAGAAAGTTTGTTCAACCTTACATGTAAATCACATAGCATAATGTCTGGCACATGGTGAGATGCTAAACTATAATAAACAGCAAAACTATCTCTCTCTAGTCAAATCTATTTGGTTCCTAAATTTGGATAGTAAGGAATTTATCAGAAAATTTATCTTAATCTATCCAGGTTCTGATTTCAGAAAACAAGAGTTTGGATAATGTCTTGGGCTGCTATAACAAGTTACTACAGTAATTAAAAATTACTGGGTGGCTTAAACAACAAACATTTATTTCTCATAGTCATGGAGGCCAAGAGTCTGAGATCAGGGTGCCAGCATGGTTGGGTTCTGGTGAGGGCCCTCTTCCAGGTTGTAGACTGCCAACTTCTGGTTATATCCTTGGATGGTGGACAAAGAGTGAGCTAACTCTCTGGTTTCCTCTTATAAGAGCACTAATCCCATCATGAGGGCTCTACTCTTATGACCTGATTACCTCCCAAAGCCCTCACCTACTAATACTATCACATTGGAATTAGGATTTCAACATATGAATTTGAGGGAAACACAGAGATTCAGTTTATTGCAGATAATAAAGGGCATCTGTATTTATCTAGTGTTTATTAGGTGCCAGGCTCTTTTCTAAGTATTGCACATGTAATAACCTATTTATTTCTCATAATAGTTCTATGATATCAGACTACTACTACAACTCCCATTTTACAAATGAAGAAACTGAGAAACAGAGAGATAAGGTGACTTGCTCAAAATCTTATAGCTAGTAACTGGCAAAGCTGGGAATTGATCCTACTATTAATAAGTCAGCTTGGCTCCAGAGTTTGTGCTCTTAAACCCTCTATTTTCTCTTCTGTTTTTTCCTCTCAGCTATACATATAATGACATCTTTCTTCAAGTATTAACTTGAGACTCTTACGTGGTTTCAGAATTCTTAAATCTGCTGAAATTGTATGTGAAACTTGATGCACTGTTTTCTTTTATTTATTTATTTCAGGATATTATGAGGGTATGAACGTTTGGGTTACATTTTATGCATTTGCCTCACCCAAGTGAGGTTTAGAGGCTTGCCCTTCCCCTCTACAATACACACTGTGTCCATTAGTTGTGAGTTTACCCCCCCAACCCCCTAATCTTGGAGAATATTACTACCATGTGAGCACCATAGAGTTGATCAGTTAGTGCCAATTTGATGGCGAGTACATGTGAAAGCTATTCCTCTGATCTTGTGATACCTCACTGTGGATAATGGGCTCAAGCTCAATCTAGGAAAATAGAAGAGGTGCTAGATCACTGTCGTTTCTTATAATTGAATAATATTCCATCATATACATATACAAATTTTAATAATCCACTCATGGATTGATGGGCACTTGGGTTGTTTCCACATCCTTGCAATAGTGAATTGTGCTGTCATAAACATTTGGGTGCAGATGTCCTTATTATAGAATGTCTTTGGTGCACTGTTTTCTAACCTGGATTCAAATATTGGCTGTATGTCTTGCTGGCTATGTAACCTGGGGCAAATCATAACCTCTCTGCACTTCCATTTCCCTAACTCTAAACTGGGGATTAAAATACCTACCTTATCACAGGAATTAGTGATGAGATATGTCCAGAACCTAGCATAGTACTTTGCATAGTAGATGCCCATTAGATGGGAGCAGTTAGAACCCAAGCCTCCTGCCTCCTGGGCTGCATGTTTTCCCTCCATTATGCTGCCTTCATGAAGATCAGGACTTCGGAGGTAAGAAGAATTCTAAGATGACCCCCAATGAGTCATACCCCTGTATAATCCTCTCCCTTTGAGTGTAGGTAGGAACTGTTACTTACTTTTAACCAATAGAATATGGCAAAGGTGATGGAGTCTCACTTCCATGAATATGTCACCTTATGTGCGGAAGGTGAAGGAATTTTGCAGATGTAAGTAAGGTCTTGTATCAGCTGACTTTAAGTTAATCAAAAGGGAGAGTATATTGGGTGGGACTGATCTAATCAGGAGAGCCCTTTAAAAAGACAAAAGGTCAGAGACAAAAGAACTCTCTCTCCTGCTGACCTTAAAGAAGCAAGCTGCCAGGAAATGGACTCTGCCAAAAACCATATGTACTTGGAAGAGGTCCTCAAGCTTCAGATGAGACCACAGCTCTGATCAGCACCTTGATCTCAGCCTATGAGACTGTGACCAGGGGACCCAGCTAAACTGGAAATTGAAACCCACAGAAACTGTGAGATAATAAATGTATGTTGTTTTAAGCCGTTGTTTATAGTAATTTGTCATGCAGTAAGAGAAAGCTAATAGAGCTTCTTAGCCTCTTTGTGTAGTGGAGACCCCTCTGGCAGTCTGGTGAAGCCTATGGACTCCTTCTCAAAATAAAATTAAATGCCTAAAATAAATACATAGGATTACCAAGATGACAATCATGGAAAAAGTTATTAATATCTATCTGAAAATATGTGATATATGTGTATCACTTTATGAACTTAGTAAATAAGATCTAATAGTGGGCTTAATAACTAATATAATTTTGAAACAGTGATGAGTGTGATGACATTTGGAGATATCTACAACAACTGTAATGTGATATAAAAATATCTGTGATTCCATTGGTGACCATGTCACAGGTGCTGCTGATATTACTTTGGTCTGTTGCTTATACCATAAAGAAAGGAACTGTGACAGGTTACAGGTTAGTAGAAATAAAGATGTCATTTTTCTTTCTATCCAAGTTAATAGACTTCTGAATCCCACCTGTGGACTCTAGGTTAAAAATCCTTATTTTAGATAAAATCAAAGATCCAAATGAGTAAGATACTGTAAAATTTGGATCTGAGCTCTCACTAACAAAACAGATTTATTCATACAATTCAAATGTTACTGAGTAATCAACAAAAAGCTAAAAGAGTAATGTTGAAATAATGACAGGTGACTAAGACTATCTACCTTCTTTTGGGAAGATTAATTCAGTATAGAAAAATATTTTGGTAGCTTCTTCCTATTTGAGTGTGACAAACAAAGAGATAATATTATTATCCTTTTAATAACTAGACTAATGGAATTCAAATTTTATCTAAATACTCTAATTCACTCTAATTCCAAGTAAAGGTTGAAAACATACATAATTTACTTTCTGGCTGGATTTATTCAAACAGTTCTCAGAAGAGACAAGCCTGTTGAGGCCACCAGCTGCTCTGGGCATTCTCAGGCAGATAAATCGTGTTCAGTTGTAAGGGAAAAAATACCAAATGCTAGAAATAGATCACAAAAGAGAGTGTCTAAGGGCAAAGTACAACGAGGGGTTATATTTCCAGCTTGTTGGAAACAGAACCCTCCTCCTAATAATCTGTAAGTATATTTGCTATTTTTTAATATAATATTATTGTTTTGAATAGATAGCACATTTACATGCTTCAAAAGTCAAAGTGATATAATAAGAAATTCACATAAAAGTCTCATTCTCAGCTATAATACAATTTATCCTACCTCCCACCCCCTATATCTTTATTAAAATGCAAGAAAATATGTATATATACAGTGTGTTACTGTCTGTGCAAAAAGTGGATGAACATATATGTGTGTGTGTGTGTGTATTTCACACATACGTGTGTGCTGCTTTGCATCATGTGATTTTTCCATAACAGTAATCTTGGAGATCTTTCTATATCAACGTAGGGAGAGTGTCCTCATTCTCTTTTACAGCTGATGAGTAACCCCTAACGAGAGTGTACATGTCATAATTTATTTATCACATTCTCTTCTGATAAACTGTAGAACTGTTTTCAGTCTTTCCTATTTGCTGGTCTTTTTTTAAACTTCTACACATTTTATTTATTATAGAAATTGCATTAGTCAAGACTTTAAATTGCAAATGACAAAAATTCAACTTAGATTAAATAAAAAATGAGAGTTGTTAGAAACTTGAATAACTTGCAACATCAGGAGGAACTGAAGGAACCAGGGTAGTTTTATACACTTCAGGTTCTGTAACTGGGGCCTAGATATGTCAGAATATTCCTTTTTACTCTCTCTCTCTCTCTCTCAGACTTTTCCATGTGTAGGGAGTTTGGCAACTCTGGGGCCGTATTCTTACAGTGGCAGGCCAGAGAGGGAAAGCAGATCTTGCCTCACTGCTCTAGCAGGAAAGCCTCAGGAAAGACCTTGAGTTGACTTAGGCCATGTGGACATCTCCTGACCAGTCACTATTGCCAGTGGTATAGGTTACTTAATATGATTCAGTATGTGTCACATGTGCCATCCTTGGAATCAGGGGTACGATCTATTACATGAAGGAGGTGGACAAGTGTAAAACAAATAAGACTACAGCCACCACAGCCATGATTCTCAACTTTGAGTAATCCATGGCCTTATTTAAAAGGCAAAACATCTCAGGGACTGCCCACTCCCTCTGACTTAAATTAGTTTTATTATAATATTCCTTAAATATGAAAAAATCTAAAATGTGTAAAAGCTCTTACTACAACTATGAAATGAAAGTAAATTTATAAATTAAATATAAATAAAGCCATGAAACCAATAAAATTCAAATGATCACCATTGATGTGATGGATGGTGTTATTTAGTGGAAACAAATATATGGCTTGCAACTGAATATGGCACAGATTCTTTTGAATTCTTTGGTATGCTTATACTACTGACTGATAATTCCATCTTCCTTTCTTTTTTCCCATTAAAACTACTATGAAGTCTTTGCTGTTACAACAAACATCTGGCCTTTGCTACTCTTCTTTACCCATGAGCCCAAGACAATTCAAGTGTCAATGCTTAGAACTTCCTTGATCTTAAATCAAAAGCAGACTCAAGGCTGGGCATGGTGGCTTGCGCCTGTAATCCTAGCACTCTGGGAGGCCGAGGCAGGAGGATCATTTGAGGCCAGGAGTTCGAGACCAGCCTGAGCAAGAGCAAGACCCCATCTCTACTAAAAATAGAAAGAAATTAACTGGACAACTAAAAATATATATCAAAAAAATTATCCAGGCATGGTGGCACATGCCTGTAGTCCCAACTACTCAGGAGGCTGAGGCAGAAGGATCGCTTAAGCCCAGGAGTCTGAGGTTGCTGTGAGCTAGGCTGACACCATGGCACTTTAGCCCAGACAACAGAGCGAGACTCTCAAAAAAACAAAACTAAACTAAACTAAACAAAAGCAGACTCAAGCCCAGTTATCCTACATTAATCCTGTGTTATAAGATGGCCATCCAAATGATTCATAACATGCCTACCTAAAGGTCTTTTAAGATAAGCATTAAAAAATGAACACAAAATTATACTATTCTCATAGAGAACTCGTATCTTCACAGGATTATTTCTGAGATTCCCAGTGGGGCAAACATTGGATTTCAGTATGTTTCCAGGAACATTTTAGGTATAACAATAGGGGTCTGATGATACAGAGAAAGAGAGAGCTTGATCCAAGACAAAAATAAGCATTCCTAAAGAATGAAAAGACTTGCTCAAGGAGTGGGGAGAATCTGTACTTCAGGAGCTGGGAAATCCTGCCACCCTTAGAAGTCAGCTTAGTGGGTGGGGCAGTTGGCTTGGCCTGCATCAAAAGGTCATCCCACCCAGTGTGTGTAGAACTTTAAAAACAAACAAACAAACAAACAAACAAACAAAAAAGACATTTGGAAGGGCTGGAAAACAGGCCTATATGAAAAAAAGTGAAATGAATTGGTGTTATTCAGTTTGGGGAGAGAAGAATGAATTAGAGTCGAATATATGAATCAGGATGAAGATCAGTTAATCTCTGTAGGAGGAAGAGAAAATAAGCGACCTTCACTTGCAGATAGATTATGAATGAGGAAATACTGTCTGACAATTAGAACATTGAGCAATGGAAAAGGATTAGGAGTCCCTTTGCCTAAAGGTAAAAAGCAGCCATCTGTTTATGTGTAGAAGCAAGGTGGTAAATCAAAGAACCTTGATGCACCACTTTTAAGCATAATGGTAGCGCCTATGGCCCTGACTAAGAGTTGAGGTAAACTGGAAATGCACTATTGGTATCTTTGTGGACTTGAATCAGTAGACAGAATCTACAAAAAGATTCACATCTCTTCCTCAAATCTGTTTTAACTGTTCAAAGATTAAATTTACAGGTTTGTTCACTTAGAAAATGGCTGGACCTCTTAGAAGAGAAAGAATGATGAGTTCTGCTACTTTGTCTACTCTTAAAAGCAACTGTGGCAAGTGTCACATTCTTACTTAATTGAGTGAATTGCCTGGGATTAATCTTATTGCATTGTATCTGCAAGGCACACAACCTGACATTTTGTCTGTTTGGGTGTTTTTCCCTCCAAATCAACCCTTGTGCCATACGCCTATGATGACCTTGCTTTCTGCATCAGAATTGTTAACACATGGTTTGAGAAGAACACCTTGGAAATAGAAGTATGGATATTTCTATTGATTCATTCAACAGATATTCACTCATTCTGCATCTACTCTGTGTCAAGAAATATTATAGCTACTTGGAAAATGGTAGTAAATCGAACATACAAATACCCCTGTCTTCATGGAACTTACATTTATTGTGAGGGAAAAGAGATGATAAACGATGGCTATTTTAAAAGTAAGTAAATTATATGGTATGTTAGAAGGTAATGAATGCTACTGGAAAAAGAAAAAGCAAAGCCATGCAAGGTGGGTGAAGCGTACTGGGGTGGGGGCGGAAAGCACGTTTGCAGGGTTAACCAGGGTGGCTAGTATAGACCTCTATAAGACAATGAGTTTTGAGTAAAGACTTAAAAGAAGTGAAGAAATTAGCCATGTGGCTATCTGGGGGCAGAGTATCACAGGCAGAGGGGATAGCCAATGGAAAGGCCTTGAGACAAGAGAATTCCTGGGATGGACATGCTTGAAGCTCTGACTTGGGGGATAGGGGCAAGGGCAATATATGTAACCTAAACATTTGTACCCCCATAGTATGCTGAAGTAAAAAAAAAGAATAGCTAGGAGGCCAGTATGGTCAGAGGGGAGGGAGTGAGATAGAGAGTAATAAAAGAGGAGGGGCAGCTCATGAGGACCTTGTAGATCACAGGAAGACTTTGGCTGTTACTCTGAGGAAAATGGGAGTCATTTGTGTCTTTTGAGCAGGAGTGTCAGCTGATTTCTGTTTTAAAAAGATTACTATCTTGCTGTGTTCAGAATCAACTGAAAGCAAGTGGTATACATGGTTCCCATATCCATGAATTCAGTTGCCATAGCTTAAATAACACCAGCCCCCAATAACACACTTCAAATCTCAGTTACCATTGAATATTAACTAATTGCATAAAGTACAGATTGTGCTGATCACTCTTTTCAGTCCACAAATCACTACATAATTAACAGACTCACATTGTGATCAGTGATTAATCACATTACATCTTTCAAAGTCTTTTCAAGTCTATTGGTGATTGATCACTATGTTATTCAGTTCATGCACAGACAGCAAAGTGTGTACTTGTGTTACCTCCTTGTCTGGCAGTGATAAACCTGCATGACATTTTACAATAATGGATAATCAGAAAAAGTCAGATTTGGCCAAAAAAGATGAAAATGTGGCAAAGAAATGAAAAATGATGCTGAAAGCGAAATTCAAATCCAAGGCATGTGGGAGTTACAGAATAAATAGCTGACTGTGGGGCCATAGAAATGTTAACACTGCCATCATTTGAGTGAGAAACTGTAGAAATGCAACCAGATGAACTTAGTGACGGTGAACTTAAACTGACACAAATGAGCAAACTTCTGGTGACAAAAAGGACAAAGATGTCCCAGAGGAAGTGATGCCAGCAAAAAAGTTCACATTGAAGGAACTCTTGGATACATTTCCTACTACTGACAGCACAAAAGAGAAAATGTTGGAAGTTGGTCCAAACTTCAAAAGGAGTATGACAATTCACTGAAGCACAGAAAAGATGCTTGCTGAGTATCATAAATTATAAGATGAGAAGAAGGCAGCAAGCACTGTTCAAACTATCCTTGATGAGTTTTTTTAATTTCAAAATATTAAGGGGATACAAATGTTTTTGTTACATAGATACATTGTATAATGCTTGAGACAGGGCTTTTAGTGTTCCCCTCACCAGAATAGTGTTCATTGTACCCAATAGGTAAGTTTTTACCCCTCACACCCTTCCCCCTCACCCCTCTTCTTGGTTTCCAATGTACTTTACATCTCTTTGTGCCCAGGTGAGTTTTTTACAAAGGAATAAATCACTTTAACTTTCAATGTTCTAATGTTTTCAATTACAATGTACTGAATAAATATTAGTTTTACTATTTTGTTTTCATTCCACTATATATTTATAATGGAATGGATAGTAAAGGAGTTTTTAATGTTTTGGCAAAAATTTTTAAAGGTGACAATTGTAATTTTTCACACTAATTAAGATTGCTTTGCATTGTTTCTGCATGCAGTTATTTTCAATATCTATTCTACCATGCACAGTGAAGACTTCCTGTGTTTAGTAATAATGACTACATTTGGGCTTTGACCTTGGAAGTGAGTGGCTGTGGTGAAGTGGAGGTGGTCTTATAGTTGAAGGCTTTTTGGTGCTCCTTTTCAGTAGAAAAATCTAGAATCCACAACAGCTGTCAGAGATTTTTTATCAGTGACTTGTTAGTATAACCTACCCATCAACAGGCTGATGCTTAGTGGTGTAAGGAGAGGTGCCAGGAAGGTCCCACATTTCCCACCCTTCTCTTCCTTGTTGCCACTGTACCTTAAAATGCCACCATTAGACATTTAGTTGTCCAGGTTAAGCATTGCTACTCTTAAATCTTTAGAAAATATGTACCTAGAAATATTGATACAGCAAATAGGGCACTAGGAAACTGCAGGAAGAAAGGAATACTGAGGTTGGCATAGAGGAAAGTTCCAGAAAGGGCATCTTTTTAGAAAAAGGAAACAAATTTGGCAATACATAGCAAAAGCCTTAAAAATATGTGTTCCCTTTGACCCAGTAACTCCACTTCTGACAGCCTACCTAAAAGGAAATAGACTAAGAATTATGCACAAAATTGTCCATCATGTTATCATTTATAATACATAAATGTTGGAAATGACAGTGTGGAGGACTGCTTAAATAAATGTACGATACATGCAAATAGTGCAACATTATGCATTCTTTAAAATTATATTTATCAAGATTGGGAATTATCTTTGAGTTATCATGGGGACATATTTGTGAAATAATGTAAATTGAGAAAATAAGAATACAAAATTGTATATACTGTGTGATCTCATTAAAGACTGGAAAAATAGAAAAAGATTGCAAGAAAAAACTGTCACAATGTTATCATGGTTACTTCTGTGTGTAGGAATTCCAAGAGATTAAAATGTACAAAAGAAGTACATGTGAATCATTAAAAAATAATGATCCACAATAATACAGGTTCTGGAGCCAAACTGACAACTGGCTGCATTGAACTTGGGTAAGTTCCCTAGGTTCTCTGTGCCTCTGTTATCTAATCTATAAAATACAGATAATAGTAGCATTGACCTAGAATTGTTATGATGATTAAATGAAGAACACTTATAAAACATTTATAAGATTGTCTAGTATATAGTAAGGGCTCAATAAACGTTAGCTATTATAATTATTATTGGCAGGTATGCAGTTAAAAGATGAAAGTTTATTTTTTGTTAATTCTCTACATTTCCACTCTTCAGGAATAATCACTGTTAACAGTTTGATGGGTATCCATCCAGTCCTTTTTATGCAAACAAGCACACACATATACATATACATATAGATATATATGCCTATATGAGTCTATATACACACATATTTGAAACAGCAATGGATCATGCAATGAATACTATTAAACAACTTTATTCTTTTAACAATATATCAATACATCATGGACATCCTTGTATATCAGTAGTTCAGATCTATTTTTTTAATGGTAGCATTAGTGTTCCAGAATATATAGTATATTTTATTTAACTGTTTTCTTACTAATGAATATTTAGCTTATTCTCAAATTTCTCACCTTTATAACTGATGCTGCAATGATTTTAAACTTATATATATATTTTATATACTTATATGAATATTTTTGTAGGACAGATACCTACAAATGAAGTTATTGAGTTGAAGGTTTATGCATTTATTACATCGACATATATGTCCAATTTCCTCCTCCAAAGATGTTGTACCACTTTCTCAATATATAAGAATTCCTTTTTCTCCAGTCTGGATATTATCAATCTTTAAAAATTTTCCTACCTATTAGGCAATATGGTATCTCATTAAGGTTATAATTTGCATTTCTCTGATCACTGTTGAGGTTGAGCATCTTTTCATATGTATATTGGTAATTTGCATTTCCTCTTCTGTGAATTGCTTGCTGAAGTTCTTTTCTGTGGGTGATTTTCTTTTTGATTTATACTTCTCTGTATTTAAAAAGAAAGAGATAAATGTTTTGTATTCTTTAAGTACCCTTGTGATCCATTCTTGATCAACCACCTAACAGAGGAAAAATATTTAGTCAATTTAAAAGAAGGGGAAAAATGTGTATTTTTTGTTATGAGTTTCTTTTAGGGAGGAGGGGAACAGGAAACAATTTTAATTGCTTAATTCTGGTTTTCTTAACTTAATATGAAAATAATCCTCCTTTCATTCCCTAGGCCTTCACAACTGGAAGATGCTGTTTGGTAATTTCAAATTCACCGTGGACCTCTAACACATTTGTCTAAGTCACTCAAGCTTAAACTTTTAAAATTTAACTCAATAGTTAATAGTTTTTTTAAAGGAATCTTTGAGGTTGATCCAGAAGGAAGTAGAGAGCTGCACAGTTATTTGATATATTCAGGCCCATTCCAACAATCCTTTCTAACCATTCAGACAGAGGCAGATGTATTTTTTTTCTTTCAGAATTCTTTCAGAATGACCTCATAATTGGGCTGCCCCTGTAGGCTCAGCATCGAAGAATAATGAGTTTTTGAACCGTGAGGGGGACATGTTTTGAAACAGAAGCAAATAGTGCAGATTATTTACAATGCTGCCATCAAGGGAATCTGAGCTAGAATAGCTAGAAATGCTCCTGGGACTGGAGTTGGGGATGGCCATTGCAAAGAGTCCCGAGTGGCAATGACTGGCTTTTCCTAACTGTCCCTGCTTCCATTTTTCCTTTACACGAGTAACATGCTAATTGTTGAGCAGCAGAGAGGCCAGCCCAAGCTGATTAACAGTCTGGCTTAGTGACAATTTAGTTCAGTTCCATTTCTCCTAAGTGATACTTCAGCTGTTCAAGGAAAAAAGGCGTGGGGTAGGGGGCTACCTTATCCTTGGTAACACAGGCTTAGGGAAATTTCTGTAGCCAAGCACAGTAAGTATTAATTTCAGTAACCTGGTGCCTCCTAGACCCTATTCATTCATATATTGCATGAAAAGGCTTGCAGATGCTTTCTGACATTTTGATTCAGTATCCTGACTATTAAATCCAGCTTGGGAATTTTGTGTAATCCTGGATCCATTAGCAAGCAAGTATTTACCTTGACCATAATTAGTATCAAGGGGATTTCAGGATACAAATTTAGATTACTAGAATCTCAAGCCTTAAAGGTAATCTAATCTATCCCCCTCCCAGCCTTGAATGTTCCTTCCAGCTTCTACCAAGTGAGACGGTATCCCCAGCTCAGCCTGAATCTTTCTAGTACCGTGGAGATCACTGTTATATAAGAGAGCTCAATCCATCTTAAAATAGCTCTGTCACATAGAAGGTTTCTTTATTGAACTGAAATTTTTCTTTCTGTAGATTCAACCCACTGAACCAATGGGAAGCCGGTGGTACCTCCTGAACATGTCTAATCTTTCTTACACATCACAGATCCTGTAAATATTTGAAGATAGTTCCCTTCCTCCTCTTTCCTTAGCTTCACCCCACCCCCCTCCCCACTACCACTGGTCAGATTTACCATTCCAAGCTTTTGTGACTTTTCTCATAAGGAACTTCTGGCTACTTCTCTAACCTGATCTCTTCCTCCCTGCCTGTGCTCCGGCCACAGGACATCTTTTTGTTCCTCAAATTTGTAGAGCATATTCCTTTATATTTTCTGTTCCCACTGTTGGAAATGTTCTTTCCTCAAACAATAGCAAGGTTTATTTCCTTACTTCATTTTGCTCAAATATAAATTTCTCAGAGAGGCCTTTCCTGACTATTGTATCTAAACAACCCTCCCATCTCCATCGCTATCCCCTTACCCTGTTATATTTCTTCATAGTGTGCATCACTCCCTGAAAGATGATTGTGTAACTGTTTTTATGTTTGTATATCTCTCCAGCTAAATATAAGTGTCAGGAGGGCAGGGACTATGTCTGTCTTGTCTAACACATAGTAGGTGCTCAGTAAACATTTGTTGAATGAATCAATAAGATGATTTTTGTTCCCTTCACTATCCTGATTACTCTCTTAACTTTGTCAATATCCCTCTTGAAGTGCAATGGTCAGATCTGGTAATAGAAATCTAGCTCTGAGCTAACCAAAGAAGAATAAAGTAGAACAACCACATTATTTAATCAATGAGTATATACCATGTAGCAGGCACCATGGTAGGTCATGGATATATGACAGTGAACAAACTCAACAGGGTCCCTGCCTCCAGAGAACTCATTGTCTGGTATCTTATAGTCATTATTCTGGTATGATGAACTCTCAAGATCACATTTGCTCTTTTGGAGGCCATATCACATATCACACTGGAGAATTTACAGTCAATTAAAACTTAAAATCTCCTTATCATGAGTATTTTGTGGGCTCAACGCAAAATCATGTATTCATTCTATTAAATTTTATTGGGTTAAATTGCATCCATCATTCTATTAATGCAAATGATTTTGGGATCCCAGATCAGTCAGCCAAGGTATTTACCAGTCTTTCCAGCTTTGTGTCATATCCAAATCTAATATATACGCCTTCCATGTATGTAAGTCATCAATAAGAATATTCACCAGGACAAGGTTAAAGACAAATCCTGTGGCACACAACCAGAAAATTTCTTTCACCTTAACACCCAAGTGACAGTACCTACAAATGTCTTGATGCTGTCTAGATTTCCTGCCTACATTGTTTCCATATTTGCCAATCTGGAGCCCCTATCACAGAAGGCGTTGAGGTTAGTCAGACATATCTTGTTCCTAGTGAACACATGTTGGGTACCAAAGCCCGTTGCTGGACTCTGGAAACCGTTACCAATTCTGTGAGGTGCACCTAAACCATACCTTTAATATTTTATTTGATACCCTTATATGATATCAACAACAAGCTTTTCAATTTGTAACCTCCAGAATCTAATTTTTGTTCCATTTTTGAAAGTCAAACTAAATATCCATTTCCTTAATTCTCGATCCTTTCCTATTTTCTCTGATTCCTCAAACTGTGTCATGATAGCGCTCTTTCTCTCTCTTCTCTCTCCCTGTGTTCTTTTTTCTAAGCTTTCTTCATTGGGGACACAGTCACCTGGGTAAGGAGTTTAAGACTCATTTAAATAGCACCTATGTGTTCTCTTCCACTCTTATCTCAATTTTGGGCTTCTGTTGCCTCTCACTAGGGTTTTTCTCTAACCTTTCAGTCTGAAGCTTACTGTCTTTTGTAGAGAATACAACTAATTTGGAGTTCTGGGATTCTGCTTTTCCTCTGTTTTTCATCAGCATTGCTCTCTCATCCGTAAGCAGCGTATCTTTCCCCTGACTTCATTCTTGCTTGGAACATAACTATTGAAGCCCCATGCTTTCATTCTAGACATTGCCTCCTAGCAAGGCTCATTGGAGTCTTTCACCTTCCTGCCATCATTCACGTCAGCTGGTGCTCCTCTTTGGGTTCATACTGAATCTCACTTCCTATCACTGTCCCCACCCTCTGGTTCAGCTGCAAGTCCCCTCTTGCTGTTCCATAAAGATGCTAAGCATATCCCCAAATCAGGGCCATTGCATTTGCTGAAACCTCACCCCTGGAATTCCTTCTACTCAGATATTTGCAGGGCTCGCCCCTCACTTCATTCAGGTCTCTTCCCAATTGCCTTCTCATTAGAGAGGTAATCCTTGGCACTGTAGCTGAAACAGCACATACATATACCCAGCTCTTCTGGTCACTCTCTGTCCCTTACCCTGCTTTGTTTTTCTTCTTAGCATTTATCACCATCTGACATATTTCTTTGGTTACTGTTTGTTCCCTCCCACAAGTTGCACAGGGACAAAGATCTTTATTTTGTTTATTGCTACAAAAGAACTTGTCACACACTAGGTGCTCAGTAAATATGTCTTAAAAATTAGTGATGCCTAGGTATTTCTCTTAGCACACTATTCCATGAAACCTACATATAATTTTTCCACCATGAAGGTTACTTTGAAGGCCCTAACAACAAATTTTATTGCTATGAGAATATTGAATAGAAAGTGGCTGGAAATTCACTCACAGCCCGGAATTTCTATGAATTGATCCAAGTGACATGCAACACCAATTTGAAGGGCAGTACATGTGGGATTGCAGTACTCATGGGAATTTAGTGGGACAAACCTAAAGACTGGAGGCAGAAGGAGCTGCCTTATCTAAAAGGAACATGTATGCTAGGACAGGAGGCAAAGTCATACTGTATGTTAAATTGGCATTTACTTAAGTCTATAGGTGTTGACACAGAAGGAAGTCCATGACATTTTGTTAATTTAAAAAGGTGGGAAATTGAACAACATGTGTAGTATGTTTCCATATGTTTGCTATATGATATCTAGAGGGATATATTAAAATACTAATATTGTTTTCTCTATATGGTGTTATTTTATTTTAGATTTTTAAAAAATTCTTTTTGTTTCTGAGTTGTTTAATTTTCTATTAAAACAATGGTGTGGACTATTTCACCCTAAAATAGAATTCTTTTTGAATGGGTCTACAAGGAATTGGAAGCAGTGGTTGCCTCTGGAGAGTAACTGGAGAACTAGTAAAGAAGAAGGGATACTCACTTTTCACTCAATTTTCTGCTGGTTGATTTTATACCATGTACATATACCATTTTTTTAAGTATACATGTGATTGGAGATCTTTAAATCTGAGAGTACATATTATATGTATTATCTGTGGGAAGTTAAAGGTCACCTGACCAGAGAGCAGCTGAAAAGTTATTAAAATTATGATGACAATTTCCTGAGCCTAGAGAAAACTAGAGAGACTGTGACTCCAGACCTAACTCTGAGATGAACAGGGATTCCATTTATCGAGATGGGAACAAATGAGGGAGGATCATGTCTTTGGGGATGGTGATCTAGATTGATTTTAAGATATCTATTAGATAGTCCAGTGGAGATTTTGGGTTGAAGATACATACATGGGTGTGGAATTTAGGGAGTAGTCTTGGCTAGAGAGGTAAATTTAGGAGTTCTGAGCATATACAGAGTATTTAAAGCCAACGGACTGGAGAAACAAGTGAACAGAGCTGCTAATTAGTCTTTTCTTTTTTATTTCAATGTATTTAGGAGGTACAAGTGTTTTCTGTTACATGAACGAATTGTATAGTGCTGAAGTACTGAATGTTTATCGCAGCACAATTCACAATTGCAAAGATATAGAATCAACGTAAGTGTCTATCAACTGATGAGTAGATAAAGAAAACATTGTATATACATAATATATATGTATATTATATATACACACACCATGGAGTACTACTCAGTCATAAAAAGAATGAAATAATGTCATTTGCAGCAACTTGGATGGAACTGGAGGCCATTATCCTAAGTGAAGTATCTCAGGAATGGAAAAAAGAATAATTAGGCTTTTCTTACCATTACCATTCCTGTTCCCTTTCCCCTGCCTCCACTGTGCCTGGACCACATGGATAACTTATCGCTTGGCTATATCTCATGTATCTTTTCGATATGTTCTGCTTGGAGACCTCTGGCCTAGAGAACAGAGTATCTCTACTCCTTTGACCTTCATACGGAAAAAACCAAAGCGGTTGGGGTAGGCATGGAGGGCAGGTATTGAATATAGGCACAAGAAGCAGCCACTGTCATGGGATGAATTCTGAGTTCTGAGAAAATCTATTACCTTCCAACCTGCGGCAGCTTCCTTAGCTGTTGGCAGAATCCCGTGATCATTTCTTTAGTTAAGCTGAAAGTGGGGAATGTTTTTTTGTTTTTGAGAATTTATGACCTCTTTATGAGGGAAATGTTTGCAGGCCACTCCACAAAAAAGCACCTTAGAGAAAATAAACTATTCAACTCATTTACTTTTTAAATTGAGGGAACTTCAATGTTTAACCATAGAAAGTATTAAAATTATGCTTCACTCTCATATAATGGCTATTTTAGAGGAGATAGAAGGGAAAGTGGGAAAGGGACACCCCCTACACACACACACACACACACACACACAGCAGAAGAAAATGTGGGGGGAGTCACCTTACATTCCTATTTTATACCAAGTACTCTGCTAGCCCTGTACGTGCATTGGCTTAGTAATTAATCCTCACAACAATTCTATGAGGTAGAAATCACTGGACCCAGTTCACAGAAAAGGAAGATGAGGTTCGAAGAGTTTTTAAGTCACTTGCCAGTAATGCAGCCTGGGGTTCCCCTAGACCCCAAAGGCCACGTGCTGCCCTAACAAGGTGGAGAGAACAAGGTAGAGAGGTGCAGAAGATGAGAGTGTTCATCAGAGGCCACATCCTGAGCCTCTGGGATTCACAGTATTTATTACTTGTTACCCACCTCTTTGAAATGCTAATTAGCTGTTGTTCCCAGCTTGTCAAGTGCTTTCATCCCTAAACCTTTAAAGGCTTTTTACTAAATGGGGCAACCACCATTTCCCAATAAGCTGCAAACTATTTTCTACCCTTAAGCCAAATAAGCAGAGTCATCCCAGGTTTAGGAAAAGCTCAGGCAAGGTCTTTATCTGGTTCCCTATTCTCCCTATGGGAAAGGTTTGGATTCCTGTTAAAATGCAGATGCCTATGGAAGGAGAAATGCTGGCGCAGTCAGATCTCTGCCGTCTTAGAGTATGGGAGTATCTGACCTTTTCCAAGGGCAGGTATGAATGAGATTGAAGTCATATTTGTACAATGAGCTGACCCCAGCCAGGAGAGCATGCTCCTTAACTTGTGCACATACTCACTAGGTGGGTATAAGGCTGCTTAAAAGGAGGAGGTGACTTCAATTTAGCAATAGGGGATCAGTACCATATCTTACAGATGTTATGACTATTTGGCTGATGGTTGGGCATCAGGGAGTCACAGCAGGATCTGTGTCCTGATGGATAAAGCAAAACTGTCTGTTCTGGAGTTTGTTGGGTCCCAAAGAGTTTCCTTCCATCACTTAGCTGCATTAAAGTGGAGTTGGGCTTCCAAGACAATCCAGTGGCCCCATCTAGATACAGCCAGAATAGTCTAAAGTCTTGTTGACATTTTTCCTTCTTAAGTTGTTAGAATAAATCAGTGTGTCATATTTATCCTCCCCCCCCCGCCAAGAAAGCTCTCCTGATGTTCTCAGTTGAAATTAATTTCCCCCTCCCCATATTCCCATAGCCCTTTACTTGCACTTCTATTCCAGTGTTTCCCAGTGTCATCCTTATTAGCACTATTTATGTGCGCGCCTGTCTTCTCTTCCAGATCATGAGCTCCTGGAGGGCAGAAACTGCAGTTTATTCATCTCTATCCCCCATGGACTGTGCACAGGGCCCTGCACATCGTAAGCACTCAATAACTGCTTGTTGAATTGAATTATTACTCTCCACCACGGTTGCTGTGATTGGCATTCATTCATTTAGTCCATTTGCCCTTTAAGAATCTCCTGCCAAGACTCAAAAGTAAGGATGCACAAGTACAAAGAGACACATTTTTAACAGTTGATGGTTTTCAGTTGTTTCATTTAAAATGGGCCCAAATGAAAAGAAAAGTTTTCTTAGGTCTTGCCAGCCAGACAGTAAAGGTTATCAGCAGATTAAGAGGAGTGTTCTCAAACAGCATCAAGTGTCTTTCAATGTGCCCAATGGGTGGAGAGTTTTGTGTGGCCGTAAAAGCTGGCTCAAAGGCTACTTAGATTTATTCTGACATGTGTCATATTTTCAAGAGAGGTGTTGAAAGCAGAGTCAAACAAACAGCCAGTCAAAGTGCCGCTCAGCGCACTGGAATTGGCATTACATGAAAGCGTTAGTGAGCACCTCGGTGAACAAGGTTGCCTCCAGGTCTTCCTCGGGAACTACTTGAAAAGTTGAGAAGTGTACAGAGGTTCTCATCACATAGGCACATTCCCTCCATTCCACACCATGTAGCTGGCCTCACGGACACTTTGTAGCGACTACATTCTAGCTGTTAGGTTTCATTTATCTTCAACTCGTTGATGCTATCAGTTGAAAACAGCACATCTTTATAGGCTGACACATTTAGGAAACTCCATGGCATATAAAGTGCAGATTCCCCCTGCTGTGTTGAGAGAATTGAACAAGGTAAGAGAAGACCTAGTATCTGCAGCATCAAAGGCAAGGGGTCAGGCAGGCAGGCAAGGTATGAATATTTACTGTGCACCCACTATGGCCTGGTCCTGGGCTAGTGGTAACCACAACAAACACGGTATCAGTCCCTGGGGAAATTAGAGCTCTGGGGAGTCAAGGTGGAGGTGGAAAAGAGGTAGGGCAGAGATTGGCATTAAAAAAGTAATTCCATAAATCATGAACTAATTCTACATATAATAAGGGCTCTGACAGAGATGCTAAGAGAGTGTGTAAGAGAAAAATCAGACCCTATCCACAAGGTCATTGGAAGCTCTTCTGAGGGAATACGTTTTATTTATTTAGTTAGTTTTATTCTTATTTCAGCATATTGTGGGGGTACAAAAGTTTAGGTTACGTATATTGCCATTGCCCCCCCACCCCCCGGAGTCAGAGCTTCAAACGTGTCCATCCCCTAGATAGTGCGCATCGCACCCATTATGTATGTATACACCCATCCCCTCCCCCTCACATCTGCCCAACACCCGATCAATGTTATTCCTAAATGTGCTCTTAGGTGATGATCAGTGAAACCAATTTGATGGTGAGTACATGTGGTGCTTATTTTTCCATTCTTGGGATACTTTACTTAGTAGAATGGGTTCCAGATCTATCCAGGAAAATACAAGAGGTGCTAGATCACCATTGTTTCTTATAGCTGAGTAGTACTCCATGGTATACATATACCACATTTTATTAATACACTCATGTATTGATGGGCACTTGGGTTTTTCCACATTTTTGCAATTGTGAATTGTGCTGCTGTAAACATTTGGGTGCAGATTTCTTTTTATAGAATGTCTTTTGTTCTTTTGGGTAGATGCCCAATAATGGGATTGCTGGATCAAATGGTAGGTCTACTTGAATCTGTTTAAGGTATCTCCACATTGCTTTCCACAGAGGTTGCACTAGTTTGCAGTCCCACCAACAGTGTATGAGTGTTCCTGTCTCTCCGCATCCACGCCAACATTTGTTGTTATGGGACTTTTTGATAAAGGCCATTCTCACTGGAGTTAAGTGATATCTCATTGTGGTTTTGATTTGCATTTCCCTGATGATTAGAGATGTTGAGCGTTTTTTCATATGTTTGTTGGCCAATCTTCTGTCTTCTTTTGAAAAATTTCTGTTCATGTCGTTTGCCCACTTTTTGATAGGGTTGTTTGATTTTTTCTTGCTGATTTTCCTGAGTTCTAAATAGATTCTAGTTATCAGTCCTTTATAGAATGTGTAGCATGCAAACTTTTTTTCCCATTCTATAGGTTGTCTATTTACTCTCATGACTGTTTCTTTGGCTGTGCAGAAGCTTTTCAATTTAATCAGGTCCCATTTATTTATTTTTGTTGTTGCTGTGATTGCCTTTGGGGTCTTCTTCATAAATTCTTTGCCTATTCCAATGTCTATAAGAGTCTTTCCCACATTTTCTTCTAGAATTCTAATAGTTTCACTCCTAAGGTTTCAGTCTGTTATCCACCGTGATTTGATTTTTGTGAGAGGTGAAAGGTGTGGGTCCTGTTTCAGTCTTCTACATGTGGGTATCCAGTTTTCTGAGGGAATACGTTTTAAAGAGAGATTTGAAGGATGAGTAGGAATTAACCAGGTGAAATATGTGTGTGCATGTTGGAGGGGGTAGTGTTTAGGGAAAGGGGACAACATTTTCAACAGCACTGTGGTAGACGAGATCATGGCACATTAGAGATCTGGAGGAAGGCCAATATGCTTGCAGTGGGGGTTAGGGGGTGTTGCAGATTTAAGAGATGAGTTTAGAGAAGTGAGCAAGCTACAGCTGGATTGTGTAGGGCCTCACATCTGGTACTTTTTTATCCCACTCTGCTTGGGGGAGGAGGAAGTAAGAAGTAGCTTTATAATTCTATTCAGCAGGAATAGAAAAGGAAAAGGAATAGACTACTGATGTATGCTATAACACAGATGAACCTCAGAAATCTTATATTAAGTGAAGGAAACCAGTCACAAAAGACCACATATTCTTTGATTCCATTCATATGAAATGTCTTGAAATGGCAAAGCATATTAGTGGTTGCCTGGGAGTGGGAATGGGGAATGAAAGAAAATGGGCATAAGAGATATTTTGGGAGTGATGCATTTAATTCTAAAATTTAATTGTGGTGATGATTATACAACTCTGTAAATTTATTAAAATCATTGAAGTGTACACTTAAAAATAAATTAATTAAAAATTTAAAAAATATGATGTTTTTGCTCTCTCATGGAAGGAACATGAGCCATGTCAAATAGGGAGAAGAACTCTTCTTCCCATGCAGCCTGAAACACCCTGAGGGCCATGCAGGTCTCAGAATCCACTCCTAGTCTCAATAGGCAAAGAAGATTGGGAAGAAATCTGTTAATTTCCTTGGTACATTTAGCTCCATGTGGAGAGTGGGCACAAGCAGAAAATATCTGCAGAACTATCAATTGGGAACACAGTGGGAGTGGTTAATTACCCAACGGACAGCTGTTATCTTTGTAGATGGGAGAACAGAAGTGCCCATGACCAGCCATTAGAAGAGAGTTATTATAGCTCACTGAACACCTCTGCTTTCCAGAAGGCACACTCTCTTATTGGTTCCTGCCTAGAGAGCCAAAGGAAGCTGGGCCATGATAACAATTAGGAGCTAACTGCCCATCCAGATGTTGGGGGGGGCAGTGCCATCATTCATGAGCCTCCATGGTCCCCTAGCCTCTTCTGAGGGAAGCCTCCATCTGTTAAATCTCAACAGTTTTCATGGTAACAGTCACCTAATTGGGGAATTGAGAGTAAAATCAGGAGGAAATCTGTGGCTCATTCACTAGAAGCAGTGACTTTCCTGTACCTCTGATGAGAGACAAAAGATCATAACTGATTTTCTGCTCTTCCCAAGGGAACAGTTTGTAATAGTCTAAAGCAATCAAGCAGCAAAATGAATTGGCTTTCCCACCCTGCAGTCCTTGGGGAAAGTACTATAAAAGGCCACCAAATTGTTATATTTGTATAATTAAATCTGACACTTTGATCAATTTGATAAGGACAGTGTTCTCTGTTGCCTTTGAAATCTGTAAACAAACTCTCTCCTCTCCAGCTGTGCCAGCTCTCTAGCTGATGTTCGTGAGTAAGATCAGAGGCTTGCCCATGTCTTGCTTTTACACCAATAGAATTGGCCATGGAAACCAGGAAGTGACAAGAATGGAATTGAAGGAAGTGATAGGAATGCAGAGGGGAATAATCTCAAATGGGTGGGTTTCCGAATTGCAGGCACTCCCTATAACCAATCTGATACTTGGGGAAGAACTTCCCCATGTGCCCTGATGTTGACATGAAGAATAGACCTTCTGCTCGTCTAAGTTCTCTTTGCTGCAAGTTAGCAATGAAGGCTGCAAAAAAGAGTGGAGTTGGACAAGACGACCATCTGTTGCTGGCGAAAGGTTGCACAAAGAGTCTCTGTTCTGCCACTGAGGCGCTCTCTGTGGAACTTTGGCTTGACTGACTTAACTTCTAGGTGCTATGTTCCCTCTGCCCCTGCCCTTCCCCAACCCCCATTCTGTTAAGAACAGAACTGCACCTTTTGTATTTACTGGCCCCTCCTCCTTTTTGTCTTCCTTCTGACCATCAAGAGGATGCCAAAGAAAGAGAGAGCCCTCAGCACTACTTGCAGAGAATGCCAGAAGTTAAGAGTCAGAACTTGGCAGAAGGTGAGCCACTTTCTGGTAAGATGATTTTGGACACATTACTCAACCCTATACACCTTCATTTCTTCATTTGTAAAATTAGCATGATAGAACCAATCTCATAGGATTATTGTGAGATTAAAAGTAGTTTGAAACCTGTAAAATACTTAAAATGCTGCTTATATCGCAGTAATTTTTCTCCATTCAAGCAACCGCTGGATTGAATACCTAGTATATATAGTCAGTGCTGGGGGGCACATGGAGATCATATGAGTGTATGAAAGGCAACATGGTATAGTGGAAAGAATGTGAATTTAGACTTGGAAATCTAGGTTCAGATCACCACTCTGACTCTCACTTGCTGTGTGATGTCAGGCAGGTTACCTGAACTCTCTGATCCTGTTTCTTCATCTATAGCATGGGAATGATGACACCTTACATGATTCTGCTGGTAATCAAATGATATAATGCACATGAGAGCCCCACAAATCTACTGTAGCCTAGTACATAAGGGATGAATAAATGCTAGACTCATTTTTCCTTCCTCATTAGGCATAAGTCCTGAACCTCCTGCCAAATATTCATATCCAGGAAAAAGACAAATTCAAAGATGCCTGTGCTTGCAATCATGATGTCCCTCTGTCTGACTTAAAAAGTTTCCTGCTCCCCAGTTTACAGATGGAGACAGTGAAGCACAGGAATACTATTGAAAAGAAATGACAGGCAAGAGTTTGAAACTATCAGTTCTTCTCTTCTCTAATCCTGTGTCTTTGTTTTCAATGAACTGAGGGGAGAAGTGAATTATTATCACTTAATTCACAAAAACTCCATGACAAGTATTTTCTGTCCCTGCAGTGTCTCTGCAATAGTAGACTATATTTAAATGTTTTTCATTTTTATATTTATCTTCTCTCTACTCATAGTTTATTGGAAGCTTTTGGGAGGGCCCCAGTTTCTCCCTTTGATGAGACGCTTGAATAATGAAACTCTGGAAGGTGACTGCCAGCTCTCACATTATGCAATTGTAGGGATGTCGCTGGGATTTTCAAGAATGCATGCAATGGTGTTTCCTTAGTAAAGGTCCTTGTAAAAGAAGGTTATGTCCACCTTTCCTTGTATAATCCCATCGGATACTTTGGGAAATCGCTAGAAATAATTAACGCGTTCTGGATGACGCGTGCTTAGCTAATTGGGCTGAAACCCAGGGTTGGTTAGCAAGTTGGCTGAGTGCCAGGTAGCAGGTGTCTGCATAGAGTCAGCACTGATTCTTTTTTCAAAGAAGGGAGGAAGGCCTATGCATGTTTTGTTTTGCAGAAAGTTTGCCTAGATTTTGTCCCACTCCCACCCTCATTTAAAAATGCTGAGGGCAAAAAAAATGTTTATTAGCACTAAAATACAGGTTATTTCTTTTTACTCTAGTTTTGTTTCTTTTCGCTGTTTGTGATCTGGATTTTAAGAGGTCATTGCATGTTTATAATTGCCTTTATTTACCTCTTATTTTGATGAAAGGCACACAACTAAGATTATTTTATGAAGTTATGCTTTGAGGCAAGTTGGATTGGGGCTTTTTGCATAGAGATGACTTTTCTCAATATATTCCCAACTATTTAATGTTTTGCATTTCCAAATCAGTGTATCATTTTTACCTTTGAGTTAACTTGTAGTTTAGTTTTTCAAACAACAAATTTACATTATATTTACTTTTCTCCATCCAAATACAAAATTTCTATTAATCAAAAGCCCTCCAAGGAAAGGTTAAGAACATTCAGTGATGGATACATGGAATTTAAGCAGGATTTCTGGATCTTGCAAGTGGGGAACAACATTCCCTGCATACCACTGATAAACAAGCATCCCTGAATATGCATCTGAATCACTGCCCCCAGGGGTCATTTGGATAAACACATGCTTGAGTCTAAGGAGGGAGGGTTTCCCTTGGCCTGAAAAAAATTGGGCTAGAGAAACTTTCCCATGAGATTTCAGAATCTTGCTGCAAATAATAGAATTCTACTTGAGCTAGCAGTATAAGAATTCTAGTAGTCTTACAGAACTCTAGGGCAGGAAATGGAAAGCCACCAGGAAGCAAGGCAGCCATTGTCTGCCTTTTTCTCTCTAGGCACTCATTTCTGTACCTCCCAGTACATCTTCTTCAATCTCTATTTGCAGTAGGGCTTTCTCAGAACTAATGACTGGATAAACAAAATGTGATCTAACTATACAGTGGAATATCGTTCAGCCATAATAAGGAATGAAATAATGTTACATGCTACAAAATGGATGAACTTTGAAAACATGATACTAAGTGAAAGAAGCCAGACACAAAAGACCACATACTGTATGATTCCATCTATGTGAAATGTCCAGAATGGGAAAATCCGCAGAGACAGAAAGAGCACTGGATATTACCAGGGGTTAGGGAGAGGGGAGAACAGGGAGTGACTGCTTAATGTGTATGAAGTTTCTTTTTGGGGGTGATGAAAATGTCCTGGAATTGTATTGTGGTGATAGTGGCATAACTCTGTGAATATACTAAAGCCATTCAATTGTACACTTGTACAAAAGGGTGAATTTTATGGTATGTGAATTATATCTCAATAAAAAAGAAGAAAAGAATCCTTCTTAGCACGGCACTTCAGGAAACCACTACTAGTAGAATTAGCATGTGTCATAAAATCTGAAGTTTTACTGTTTAGTTTTTTAAGTCCACCTGTGCATGAGCTGAGCTCCCTTCCAGCTATATACTACACAATTACAGATCTTTGGGTCTTTGTTTCTATCAGGCTGTTATCATCATTTCCCCTCCCTACCTATTTCCTATGCCTACAGTATAAATGGAATGTCCTCCGTGAAGCCTTCCCTTACTCCTTCCACCTCTACCTTCACCCCAGAACAACTAAATTCTCCCTTCTCTATACTCCAACCGCACATTATGCATCCCTCTAGCCCAGTCCATATTGCACTGTATTGTAATTGTCTACTTATTGTTCAGAATGTCCCTTTCAATTGCCTTCCTCATCTTTATACCTGTAGCGCCTCCACAGAGCCTAATACAGAGTAATCTTCCTCAGAAAATGAATAAAATATAGTCTGAGCCTTCAGGATTACTACAGATTATTAGGAGGAGATAGACACCCAATAACTACAAAAGCAGGTACCTCAAATTAGACACTTAGTTATGTAAGCCCTGGAGAAGAGGCATAATAGAAGAGGTGACATCTGAGCCTAGACTGGACATATCAGCAAAATTTTGTCAGATGGAAAAACTATTTGTGGTGTGCTGGGGAATGGAGAAGTGGCTTCTAACATTTCAGGTAGAAGAAATGACATGTGCTGGGACAAGCATGTCAAGTGCATGGCCCATACTAGTACTCCAAAAATAGGCTGCTTATGGCTGGCAACTGGATAGAGAGGTCAGGGCCAAAACATGCAAAACTTTTGCCACCATATGAAAAAGTTTAGAACTCTTTCTGTGGGCAGTGAGAAGCCAACAAAGTTCTTTTTTTTTTTGTTTTCAGAAAGAGATGACATAATCAGGTGTAATTTTAACATGAGGAAGAGAGGAATTAAGGGACCCAAAAGGAGACCAAATAGGTCACTATTTCAATAGTCCAAGTGCAAAAGAATGAAAATTATAAAATAAAAGTAGGGCAAGCTGCTATGATGTAAACTGCCTGTTGTACATGGCCTCTGGGAGTTGAGGGCTTTGGCCCTACAATCACATGGAACTAAAGTCTATCAATATCCCCAAAGCTTCAAAGAGGACTCTAAGCTCCAGATAAGAATGTACTTGCCACTACTTATATTACAGCCTTGTGAGATTCTGAAAAGAGAATGCAGGTACCCCATGGCGGATTTTTAACCCATAGTACTGTGACCTAATAAATGTATGTTGTTCTAAGCCACTAAGTTACGGTAATTTGTTACACAGCAATAGAAAAATGTCACAGAACCATTCACCATTCATGATTAAATTTACAATTTGCCATTTGTGATAAAGCATTTCAGCAAATTAGGAATAGAAAGAAACTTCCTAAAGCTGATGAAGGGCTTCCACAAAAAAACTTACAGTGAATATTTTTTTACTAGTGAAATATTGAATGTTACTTCCTTAACAATAAGGAAAAAAGCAAGGATATCTGTTATCATCACTTCTAGTCGAAATTTTACCTGAAGTTCTAACCAGTGAAGTAAGGCAAGAAAAAGAAATAAAAGGCATACAAATTGGAGATGAAGAATAAAACTGTTTTTATTTACAGATGGAATGACTGTGAGTGTAGAAAATCCTAAGGAGTCTACAAAATACCTATAGGAACAAATAGGTAAATTTAACAAGGTTGCAGGATGCCAGGTCAATATGCAAAAATCTATTGTATTTCTATACACTAGCAACAAGCAGCATGGTGACTACAGTTGGCCATATTGTATTGTATACTTGAAATTTGTTAGGGGAACAGATATCAAGTGTTTTCACTACAAAAAAACAAACAGATGCCTATGTAAGGCGGTTGATATGTTGCTTTATTGTAGTCATCATTTCACAATGTATACATACATATATCAAAGCATCATATTGTACACCTTAAATGTATATAATTTTTATTCATCAATTATACCTCAATAAAGCTCAAAAATCTAAATAAATGAAGAGATATACTATGTTCACGAATTGGAGCAGTCTATAGTGTTAAGATATCGTTTATGCACAAACTGACCTACAGATTCAATGCAATCCCGTTTAAAATCACTACAGTTATTTCTTCGTAGAAATTGACAATCTGATCTAAAATTTATTACTGATGAAAAAGGATCTAGACTAGCCAAGAACAACCTTTAAGAGGGAAGAACTATTTTGGGAGACTTATACTACCAAATTTCAAGACCTACTACAAAGGTAAAGTAATCAAGACAGTGAGTGATTGATCCTCACTAAGAATAGACTAGCAACTAATGGAAGAAAAGAGAATCCAGGAACAGACCCATACACATATTGTCAATTAAGGACTTTACTGCAAATCAATGGAGAAAGTAAAATCTTTTAAGCAAGTGAGGCTGGAGCAGCTGGATAAATGTATGAAAGAGCATGAACCTTGACTCCTACTTTACAGCATGCACAAATATAAATAAGATTAATCATAGCCTGAAAAGTATAGGCTAAAACTGTAAAGATTCTGTAAGAAAACACAAGATGATATCTTCAGGACCTTGGGGTAGACAACTATTTCCAGGAGAGGGAAGAAAAAGAGCTCTCCACAAAACAAGAATTGGACTTCATCAACACAAAAAACCTTCTATTCTTTTATAATTTTTTTAAGACAGAGTCACTGTCTGTCACCCAGGCTGGAGTGCAGTGGTACAATCATAGCTCATTGCAACTTTGAACGCCTGGGCTAAACTGATCCTCCTGCCTCAGCCTCCTAAGTAACTGGGAGTATAGGCATGCGCCACCATGCTTGGCTAATTTTTTAATTTTTTGCAGAGATGGGGTCTCACTATGTTGCCCAGACTGGTCTCGAACTTCTGGTGTCGAACGATCCTCCCACCTTGGCCTCCCAAAGTGCTGGGGTTACAGGTGTGAACCAACTTGCCCAGCCAACTTCTGTTCTTTTAAAGGAATGGTTTAAAAAGTGAAAAGGTAAGCCATACACTGGGAAAAATATTCACAATACATATATCTGACAAAGGACTCTTATTAAGAAAAATTTTAAAAAATTTCTACAAATTGATCATAACGGAAAACATCTCAATCAAAAATAAGCAAAGGCTTGAACAGTGACTTCACAAAAGAAGATAAAGAAAAGAACAATAAGCACACACACACACAAAATGGTGCTCAACATTATTAGTTATCAGGAAATGTGATTGTTCTGAGTGTCCATCCAGCTATTTGTTCCCTGTGATGGCAGTATTCTATGTGTCTCATGGAGAGAGTATTACAGGCAGTCAGTGTGGATCTTGTGGCCAGCCTCAGGCTACATAGCAGTGACAGGGCTCTTACAGCTTAAGCTATGCTAGACTTTTGCCAGTCCATCATGGGATTTCATTTAGAACATTACAGACAGGTTCCAACCTCTGTCATCTCTTCTCTGTATTTCCACAATATAACTGGTCTCTTGCTTCTATATAATCTATTTTCAACACAGTTGCCAAAAGTATTTTTCTAAAATCTAAGTCAGACCCTGTCATCCTTGTGCCCTAAACCCTGTGATCACTCCTCTCTTATTCAGAGCATAGAGCCTATATATAAATGGCCTTTGAAGCCCCACATGGTCTGAACCCCTCCACCTCTCTGATTCTATATCCTACTTCTCTCCCCCTTGATTATATAAATCTAGCCACCCTGGCCTTCATATTGTTTGTCAAATACACCAGTTACACTCATGCCTCGGGGCCTTTGAATCTGCTGTCCCTTCTGTCTAAAATTTTCTTTCCCCAAATAACCTCATAACTTAATCCTTCTCCTCCTTCAGGTCTCTCTGCTCAGATGTCACCTTCTCAATGAGATCTTGCCTGACCACCTAAATTAAAATTATAACTTCTTTCCCTTTGTTGGAGCTCCCTATCACTCTCTCCCATTTTATATTTTCTCTGTAGCACTTATCATCTTATCATGGATTTATCTATTGTTCATTTCCCCCCAACTAAAAGAGATCTGAGAGGAGGGCAGAAACTGTCTGAATTGGTCATTGCTGTATCTCAGTGCTAATGCCATGCTGGTGCATGGTAAGCACTCAACAAATATATATGTAGTGAATTAATGGATAAGCGTATACATGAGTGAATTGAACAAACATTTTCTGAGTGCCTACTGCTTGCCTGGTGCTGAGCTAAGCACTAATTGCAAGAGGTATAGGATGAGTAGAATTCTCCCCACCAAATGAGTTATGGTTAAGTGACAGGGATGCTGCAGAAACCTAGGGTAAGAAGCAACCTGAGATGTTTTTGTCTCTAGGCTAGGCTAGTCCAGACCAGGAGACCCTCTGTCTGCAGCGCTGCTTTTAATTGTATGTGCTTTCTTCTGATGATCCTCTCTGGACAGATACTCCTCACATGTTTTTCCTGGGAAAGGGGTTAGGGAACTTCAATCCACTGACATTTCCCCAGGAGTGCTGTCTTTGAACATCCCTGCATCAAGAATATAAAAATGAGAAATTGATTCAATTCTAAAGAAGGCAAGATTTTTTAACAGAAATAGAGTAATCACATACTTTTATTTTAACTAATTCTTGCATGGAAATGGCTACAAAGCATTGCCACCAAAGTGAGGATACTGCTGCTGCCATACAGTCAGCAAAGTGATGGTGACTCCCTGCATACTTGATGCCTTAAGCCTCAGGTTGGCACAAATTATATATTAATTGTAATAATAAAATTATAAACTGAATTAATAGCAATAGGATGTGAACACTGGTTCTTCCTTCAAGATATGCAAAATCCAAAAGGGCTATTTACTGGAGTATACCTTGACATGTGTAGCCAGAGGAAGATACCCTTATCAAAAAGCTCTGCAAGGGTTCAAAAGTGTGACTTGAACTGCAAATACTACAACTGAATATGAAGACTGGAGCTTCTTAGGGTATCACATAGTGCCTGGAACCTTGTACATATTCTAAGAATTGGCTAGAATTTGACAGGGGTAGGTTTGCAAATGGCTCCATGATGCCAAATCTCAGTGCTAGAGATGTTATTCAATGAGAGATTGCAAAGGGCTCCAGGATTCATTCATTCACTCTACATGCATTCAATCTACAATTATTTCTTGAGGGCTACTATGTGTCAGGCAGTGTTTCAGGAAATGGGAAATACAGTAATGAACAAAACATAAACATCTCTTTCCTCAATGAGCTTGTATTCCAGTGGAGGGAGACAGACAATAAATAGGTAAGTCAAATATATAGTATAATAGATGGTGATGCACGCTATGGAGAAAAATAAAACAGGAAAGGGAGACAGTTAGGATGATAATAGGAAACCACACAGAGCAAGTAATATTTGAGTAGAGACCTATAAAGAAGTTATGGAACAAGCCATATTATATTTGGGAGAAAAGTTTTCTAGGTAGGAGAAACAACTGCAAAGTTCCTGAGGCAAGAATTTGTCTAGTGTTTTTGAAAAACAGCAAGAAGGCCAATGTGGCTGGAGCAGAGTGAGTTCAGTGGAGAGTGGTATGAGAGAAGGTCAGAGAGGTAATAGGAGGCCAAATCAGTGGGCCCTCTAGGACTTTAGCTGTTACTCTGAATGAGATGAGAAGCCTTTGAAAGGGGTTGAGCAGTACAGTAACATAATTTGTATTATGAATTCATAGGATCACTCAGGCTGTTGGATAGAGAATAGGTTGGAGTAGTGGCAAGATTAGAAGTTGGGAGACCACTTGAAAAGCTATCACCACAATCCAGATAAAAGATAATAGATATCATACATCAAAAAGTTGGTAGCAGTAGTGGTTGAATAGGTTCATAGTAGTGGAGGCAGTAGGAGGTAGTCGTATGCTTCAAAGGTATACTTTGAAGAGAGAATTTACTGATGGAATAAATGTGGGATACATTAGAAAGAAGGGAGTCAGGGGAGACTACAAGGATTTCTTGGACTAAACAACTGGAAGAATGGAGTTGTCATTGCTGAAAATGGAAAAAATAGTAGAAAATTAGTTTGGAGTGGTGGTATTAAGAGGTGCAATTTAGGATCAGTTAAATCAAGTAGCTAGATGGATATGAGAGTCTGGAGGTCGGGGGAGAGGTCAAGGCCTAAAACCATAAAGGTGGGAGTCATCTGCTTAAATTTGGTATTTACAGCCACGGGACTGGAGGAGTTCACCTGAGAAGTAAGTGGAGATGGAGAAGTGAAGCATGAGGATAGGACTCTAGGTCACTCTCAAATGTTAAATGAATTGAAGAATACATTGAAATGGGGTTTGCGAATTTCTTTTACTAAAAGGATCACAAAATACCTGCTGTGGTCTGAATGTCAGTGTCCCTCCAAAACTCAGATGTTGAAATCCTAACCCCCAAGGTGATGATTTTAAGAGGTAGGACCTCTGATGGGTGATTAGGTCATGAGGGTGAAGTCCTCATGAATGAGATTAATGTCCTTAAAAAAGAGGCCCAAGGGATCTCATTTGCCCCTTCCACCACGTGAGGACACAGCAAGAAGCCACTTTCTATGAACTAGAAAGTGGCCCTCATCAAACACTCAATCTGCTGGCACCTGGATCTTGGACTTCCTAGAGTTCAGAATTATGAAAAATAAAATACCAATTTATAGTATCTTGTTGTAGCAGCCCAATGAACTAGGACAATACCCATCCTGAAATAACAATCCAGAAGTAATTTTTGGAGACCATTAAAAAACTTAATGTTTGGGGTCAGATTTCCCCCCCCTTTCTCTTTTACCATCCCATAAAGAAGGGATCTCTTCTGATACTAGAATGACTTAGTACAGTGTTGTTTCCAGAAAGTACCTATATAGTTAAAGCAGGAGTCTCACCTTGAAAAGTGGTGCTGTACTTAAGAAAAGCTTATCAATGCAAAAGGCTTCTGGCAAAGCTCCTGTGATGATTAGGAACTTTCTGTAAAAAGAACACTGAGAATTTGATTCCTAGAAAACACTGAAGTAAACAAAATGACTTTATTATAAGGGATGCAAAACTGATCTTAATGCTGAGATCTTTGCACCTTCATTTTTATTATTTAGTCCTAAGGAATTTCCTTAAAGGTAAATTTTTGATATCAAAATACTTAAGAAATCATTTGCTCTCCAAAAAGTCACCAAGGAAATTTTCTATGTAATCCCCCAAAATCTGATTTTGAGATGGAGGCTGGTTAATAGTAAAAACAATACTAACTTCCTCCTGACATTGCAGAGGAGGAGTGGTCAAATTGGGCTTTTGCCTTTTGCCTTCTGTTTAATCTAGAGACCACTTTTTGGCATTGGTTTCCCTTGCAACTGCCTTGAAGCTGGCGTGGTGAAGGGGACTGCTGCTGCCTGCTTTGTCTGTGATGCGCTCTCATTTAGAAGCTCTGTTCAGCTGATGGCCCTGAGAGTGCTCTCTGGAATCCCTTTTCACCTGCCCATTACAAACCTCTCCTGGGACAAGTGGACCCCAGGAATAATGCAATCTATATATTTCCTAGAGCAATAGATAGCACAATCTATGAGTGCTGCTTCCAAAACACACACACACACACACACACACACACACACACACACACACACACACACACACAGAGCCCACTTTTCCATCATTTTAGGGAGAAATCTGATTACCTTTTACTAAACATTCATAGAACAACAAGGCCATCTCTGATTTTCTACTGAGCAGGCTTTACAGCATAGGCCAATGTCTGTGACCCTAATCCAGTCCCCCTGTGCCCTGATAGCACTCAATCTTGCTATCTAAAGAATGTCAAAATAGTGGTCTTCTGAACCACACATTCTAAACTCTAATGTAAGTGCAAGTGCACAATTGATGATCTGTGTGCTCTACATTGTCCTGAAACTGAAATAAATCCATTTTTTCAGTTTTTTAAATTTCAGCATATTATGGGGGTACAAATGTTTAGGTTACATATATTGCCCTTTTGCCCCCCTCCCCCTGCCCTGAGTCAGAGCTTCAAGCATGTCCATCCCCTAGACAGATAAATCAAATTTTGATAGGTTGTTAAAAGCAAAACCTCATAGTTATGTTGTACCACTTGGTTATGAGACTGCAATCATCAACTGTCAGGTGTCTTCTTCAGGATTTGGTGATAAAAGTTGGGTTACTTCACTGTCCTCTCCTTAGTGCCCCAGGCCTCTTAATGCATTCATTCCATGAGTCTATTCAACACCCATACTGAACGTTGAACTATGCTCTGAAGTGACAAGGTCTGCCCTACGGAAAAATACAATAAAGCTGAGGAGATGCAACAAGCAGTCATGAGAGGGAGGAAGCAACACAATATATCCAAAGACCTGAGGTGACTACAGAACACTAGAGGAACAAAACTAAGAATTGCTTCTGTGAGACATTGAGGCTTGAGTGAACCTGGAAGAATATTAGGATTTAAATAGAAAGAATAGAGAAGGGAAAATATTTTTGGCAGCAGGAGCAGCAAAAGCCAGGGCTTAGAGATGGAAGTTAGAGCCATACTTTCAAGGGGTGGCAAGGAAAGGAGCCTGGTGAAGACTAGGTTGAACGACAGACTAGGTGAAGGAAATGAATGATGGGTATTGATTCAGTCTTGAGACGCAAAGCTGGATGTTCAAGTTGGACCATACTGTAAAGGGCAGATCCCTTTTGTTCAGGGTCTGAGTATCTCATTATCTGTTCATTCTATACAATATTCCCTTTGGACAGACCCATTTTCTTTGGTCACATTCAGCCCACTCTCACAAAATGCTGTGGGGACCATGTCAAAGATGAGACATGGGTTGCAAATGTTTTCCCAAACTGTTTTCCCATTCCCCCATCTATTCTTGCTGTTCCTTGCTCCTGCCAGCCCTGTGGCTACTCTCCAGCTCTGAAATTTCAGGACTGTCTGACCTTGACAACACATTTGGTTGGACCTGCTTGGCTGGCAGATGCTCTCTGGTATTCCCTCTAATATGACTTGATTCTTCTCTCAGCCTCCCCACATACCATCTGGCCAAGACTTAACCTATGGATAACTCCAGGTAAAAAGGCAGGATTGTTGGCAGTCTTATCCACCCAACCAGCCTTCTTTTCATCTTTCTAAGCTGCCATTTAGTCTTTTATATTTATTTATTTATTTATTTATTTATTTATTTTCTCAGCATATTGTGGGGGTACAAAAGTTTAAGTTATGTATATTGCCTTGCCCCCACCCCCCCAAGTCAGAGCTTCAAACGTGTCCAACCCCTAGACAGTGCGCATCACACTCATTATGTATGTATACATCCATCCCCTCCCCCACCCACATCTGCCTGACACCCGATCAATGTTATTCCTAAGTGTGCTCTTAGGTGATGATCAGTGAAACCAATTTGATGATGAGTACATGTGGTGCTTATTTTTCCATTCTTGGGATACTTCACTTAGTAAAAAGGGTTCCAGCTCTATCCAGGAAAATACAAGAGGTGCTAGATCACCATTGTTTCTTATAGCTGAGTAGTACTCCATGGTATACATATACCACATTTTATTAATATACTCACGTATTGATGGGCACTTGGGTTGTTTCCACATCTTCGCAATTGTGAATTGTGCTACTATAAACATTTGAGTGCAGATTTCTTTGTTATAGAATGTCTTTTGTTCTTTTGGGTAGATGCCCAATAATGGGATTGCTGGATCAAATGGTAGGTCTACTTGAATCTGTTTAAGGTATCTCCACATTGCTTTCCACAGAGGTTGCACTAGTTTGCAGTCCCACCAACAGTGTATGAGTGTTCCTGTCTCTCCACATCCATGCCAACATTTGTTGTTATGGGACATTTTGATAAAGGCCATTCTCACTGGAGTTAAGTGATATCTCATTGTGGTTTTGATTTGCATTTCCCTGATGATTAGAGATGTCGAGCATTTTTTATATGTTTATTGGCCAATCTTCTGTCTTCTTTTGAAAAATTTCTGTTCATGTCCTTTGCCTACTTTTTGATAGGGTGATTTGATTATTTCTTACTGATTTTCCTGAGTTCTAAATAGATTCTAGTTATCAGTCCTTTATCGGATGTGTAGCATGTGAAAAATTTTTCCCATTCTGTAGGTTGTCTACTCTTGTGACAGTTTCTTTGGCTGTGCAGAAGCTTTTTTAATTTAATCAGGTCCCATTTATTTATTTTTGTTGTTGCTGTGATTGCCTTTGGGGTCTTCTTCATAAATTCTTTGCCCAGGCCAATATCTATAAGAGTCTTTCCCACGTTTTCTTCTAGAATTCTAGTTGTTTCACTCGTAAGGTTTAAGTCTGTTATCCACCATGATTTGATTTTTGTGAGAGGTGAAAGGTGTGGGTCCTGTTTCAGTCTTCTACATGTGGCTATCCAGGTTTCCCAGCACCATTTATTGAATAAGGATTCTTTTCCCCAAAGTATGTTTTTGTCTGCTTTGTCAAAGATTACATGGCTATACAAGGATGGTTTTATATCTGGATTCTTGATTCTGTTCCACTGGTCTGTGTCCCTGTTCTTGTGCCAATACCAAGCTGTTTTAATAACCACAGCCTTGTAGTATAGTTTGAAGTCTGGTAAATTAATACCTCCCATTTTGTTCTTATTGCTTAAAATTGCTTTTGCCAAACAGAGTCTTCTCTGGTTCCACACAAAGGGTAAAATTTTTTTTCTATATCTGTGAAAAATGATATTGGTAATTTAATAGGGCTTGCATTGAATCTGTAGATCATTTTGGGTAGTATAGACATTTTATCAATGTTGATTCTTCCAATCCATGGGCATGGTATGATTTTCCACCTGTTTACATGCTCTGTGATTTCCTTCATTAGTGTTTCATAGTTCTCCCTGTAGAGGTCTTTTATCTCCTTAGTTAAATGTATTCCTAGGCACTTTATTTTCTTTGTTGCTATTGTGAAGGGTATTGAGTCTTTGATTTTGTTCTCAGTTTGACTCTTATTGGCTTATATGTATGCCTCTGATTTGTGTGTATTGATTTTGTATCCTGAGACTTCACTGAATTCATTGATCAATTCCAAGAGTCTCTTGGTTGAATTCTTGGGTTTTTTTTAGATATAATATCATATCATCCACAAAGAGTGAGAGTTTGATCTCTTCTGTCCCCATTTAGACACCCTTGATTCTGCTCTCTTGCCTGATTGCTCTCGCAAGGACTTCCAGCACTATGTTGAATAGCAGCGGGGACAGTGGGCAACCTTGTCTGGTTCCAGTTCTAAGTGGGAATGCTTTCAATTTTTCCCCATTCAGTATGATGTTGGCTGTGGGTTTGTCATATATGGCTTGTATCATTTTTAGGTAGGCTCCATCTACGCCTATTTTGTTAAGCGTTCTTATCATAAAAGGGTGTTGAATTTTGTCAAATGCTTTTTCTGCATCTATTGAGATGATCATATGGTCTTTGTTTTTGCTTCTATTTATGTAGTGTATTACATTTATAGATTTGTGTATGTTGAATCATCCCTGCATTTCTGGGATGAAGCCCACTTGGTCATGATGGATTATTTTCTTGATAAGCACCTGGATTCAATTTGCTAGGATTTTATTGAGAATTTTTTCATCTATATTCATGAAGTGTATTGGTCTGTAGTTTTCTATTTTTGTTGCGTCCTTTCCTGGTTTTGGTATTAGAGTTATGTTGGCTTCATAAAATGTGTTGGGGGAGGATTCCATATTTCTCGATGTTGTGGAATAACTTTTGTAGGATAGGCACCAGTATTCTTTGTAGGTGTGGTAAAATTCGGGTGTGAAGCCATCTCATCCTGGGCTTTTCTTTTTGGGGATGTCTTTTATTGCTGTTTCGATTTCAGTTCTTGATATTGGTCTGTTCAGGAATTCTATTTTTTTCTGGTTGAGGCTAGGGAGGTTGTGTGTTTCTAAAAATTTGTTCATTTCCTCCACATTTTCCAATTTGTGTGTATAAGGTTTTTGTAGAATTCATAGATGATATCTTGTATCTCTGTGGCATCAGTTGTAATTTCTCCTTTCATGTTCCTGATGGAGGTTATTAGAGACTTTTCTTTTCTGGTCTTAGTTAGTCTAGCCAAAGGCGTGTCAATTTTGTTTATCTTTTCAAAGAACCACCTTTTTGTTTTATTAATCTCCCGTATAGTTTTCCTGTTGTCCACTTCATTTAGTTCTGATTTGATCTTATTAATTTCACTCCTTCTGCTAGGTTTGGGATTGGTCTGTTCTACTTTCCCCATCTCTTTGAGTCTATTCATTAGGTTGTCTATTTGTAAATTTTCTATGTTTTTGATATAGGCATTTATGGAAATAAACTTTCCTCTCAGGACTGCATTAGCTGTGTCCCACAGATTTTGATAACTTGTGTCTCCTTTGTCATTTAGTTCAAAGAATCTTTTGATTTCCATCTTCATTTCCTCATTCATGAAATGATGGTTCAGGAGAAGGTTGTTTAGCTTCCACGACTTTGAGTAGAAATGAGAATTTCTGTTAGGGTTGATTTCTACTTTTATTCCACTGTGATCTGAGAAGATGCATGGTATAATTTCTATGTATTTAAAATTTTTTAAGACATGCTTTGTGTCCTAGTATATGGTCAATCTTAGAGAATGTCCCATGAGCTGATGAGAAGAACGTATATTCAGTGGAGTTTGGATAGAATGTTCTGTAAATGTCAGTCAGGCCCGTTTGTTCTAGCATTCTGTTTAAGTCCATTATTTCTTTGTTTATTTTCTGTTTGGAGGATTTGTCCTGTGCTGTCAGCAGGGTGTTGAAGTCTCTGGCTATTATGGTGTTGCTGTTTATCATTTGGTTTAGTGAAGTAGGGTTTGCTTTCTGAATCTGGGTGCACCTAAATTGGGTGCATACATATTAAGTATAGTTATGTCTTCTTGTTGAACTGTACCCTTCACCATTATATAGTGACCATCTTTGTCTCTCATTACTTTTGTTGATTTAAAAACTAAGTTATCTGAAATTAAAACTGCCATGCCAACCTTCTTTTGGCTTCCATTTGCTTGAAATATCAATTTCCATCCCTTTATTTTCAGTCTAGATGCACCTTTGCAAGTTAGATGAGTTTCCTGGAGACAGCAGATACTTGGCTTGTATTTTTTTATCCATTGAGCCAGCCTATGTCTCTTGAGTGGGGAGTTCAAGCCATTCACATTTATTGAGAGAACTGATAGGTGGGGCAGATTTCTGTTTATCCTGTTGGGTAGAACTTCATTGCTACGTTTTCTCTCTTGGGGCATTGTGGTATCCGGCCTTTGATCTTTAGCTTTTGAGTAATTCTACATTTGTGAGTGTTTCTTGTGCTGGTCCATGTGCAACTCTGTTTTGAGTACTTCCTGGAGGGCTGGTCTTGTCTTGGTGAATTCCCTCAGTCTTTGTTTATCTGAGAATGTCTTCATTTCTCCTTCATATACAAAACTTAGCTTTGCTGGGTATAAGATTCTAGGCTGGGCATTATTCTGTTTCAGAAGAGTGAGGACGTGGCCCCAGTCTCTTCTTGCTTATAAGGTTTCAGTTGAGAAATCTGGCGTTATTCGGATGGGCTTTCCTTTGTATGTCACTTGTTTCTTTCGCCTTACAGCTTGAAGAAGTGCCTCTTTACTGGATATTTTGGTCAGTCTGATGACTGCATGACATGGTGTCTTCCTATTTGCAATGAATCTCTCAGGAGTCGTTTGGGCTTCTTGTACTTGTATATCTAGATTTTTAGCAAGGCTTGGGAAATTTTCCTCAATTATCTCTTCAAATAGCTTATCCAAGCCTTGCGTATTTTCTTCTTCACCCTCAGGAATGCCCATAACTCTCACATTAGGCTTCTTCACACAATCTCACATTTCTTGCAGACTCTGGTCTTTTCTCTTATTTCTTTGCTCTATCTCTGTGACTGACTTATTTAATTAGAAGGTGTTATCTTCGATCTCTGAGATTCTTTCTTCTGTTTGGTCTACCCTGCTCTTGAGGGTTTCCACTGTGTTTTGTAGTTCCCTGAATAAATTCTTCATTTCCAGGAGTTTGGCTTGATTTTTCTTTAATATTTCAATTTCTTTAGTGAATTTTGCTTCCAAGTCCTGGATTTTTTTTTGTGTGTGTGTGGTTTCTTTGTGTTGGTTATCCATTTTTTTCTTGCACATCATTCAGTTTTCTGATGATCTATGTTTGAAATTCTTCTTCTGTCATTTTGGTGTTCTGAGTTTGGTTAATGTCCATTGCTAGAGAGCTGGTGTTTCTTTTTGGGGGTGTGCTTTCCGTTTGATTCTTCATACTTCCGGAGTTCTTTCTCTGATTCCTTCCCATCTGGATCAGCTGCTGCTTCTTGCCTTTAGATTTTCGTTTGGATGATTACACATCCTGTTTAGTCTCTGAGGCACTAGGTGGTGTTTGTGGATGAGATTTGACCACACCCTATATGATGAGTCAGTAGATGCAGTAAAAGGGTATGCAGAATGACCTCCCTGTCAGTAAGTGATGCTTGCTGGGAGGGGCAGGCTTCAGTGTTATTTTGGGGTCCTGTAAGTGGCTCTTATTCCTCTGGAGAGACACTCTAGTGCCTCACATGGTGGATGGGAGCCTGGGACTTCCAGGTGTGTCCTTATTCTGCACCTCAGTGGGGGCAGGTCAGGGAGTGAGTCTGGGCAGAGCTGGGTTGGGTGAGCCTGCCCTCAAACTCCACAAATGCTGTTAGCAGGGGTCAAAGGTCTGTTCTTTGCCTCTGGGCAAAGCTTCTAGGGAGGGGCTGGAATGGCCCCTCTCAGCAGAAAAGTCTGCATGTGGGGGTGGGTTTGTCTGAGACCTACAGTCTAGAGCAGGCCTTGCTCCTTTCCACCCTCCCCTATTCCACAGTTTCTCCGGGGCCTCTGTCAGCAGGCAGGATCTCAAGCCAGTGGATCTACCCTGGCTGTCATCCAAGTCAGGAGGTTCCTTGCCCAGGATCGCAGCCTGGGTTGGGCCCACAGCCTTCCTGTGAGAGGATGGTTGCCCCTCAGGCACGCTGATCTGCCCCTGAAGGCACACACACACAGTAGGGTCGTTCACAAATAACCCTTCTGTGCTCTAGGGCAATGCAATTGAGGCCTGAGTGTACGGGATCTGGCCTGCAGGCCTGTCCCCTGGGCCCTGGAGATCAATACCTGACCCTTCCAGGGAGAGGAGTGCGGGGTGCCCAGGCTGGATCCGTGTCTCTCCACCTCAGGATTTACCCTGCTCTCCTGGAGTCACCAGGCAAGGAGCACCTGGGAGCGTGGGTGGGTAGTGAGCTCGCAATCTGAGTGCCCCTCAGTCTACTGTAGGTCCCCAAAAGGAGAGGTCCCGTTCCCTGCAGATTCCTCCGGGTGGTGACTAATTTGTCTCTCTTGGCAGCCGCTGGGAAGGAAAGGGGGAGGGGAGAATGAAGCAACATGGCGCCTGCCGATGTGCTCGGGTGTGCGGACTGGGAGGTGCCCGAGGGAGCTGGGAGCCTGGTGCCCCATCCGCAAGAGGTTCATGGCTCACTGGCAGTGGCCGTCTCTGGGCTGGAGTGGGCAGGTCTCTCCGCTCAGGAGCCCACCCGCAGTCCAAAACACAAGGGAGGGGAAATGTAGCTGCTCCACCTACCTTTGTTGCTGGTCTCTAAGCCTCTCGGGGGCCTTTTTCCTCCCAGTTCTCCTCTGCAGCCTCTTCTTGTGGAGCCTCCTGTAGTTTCAGGCAGCCTTCCTTCTGACCCTCATCTGATCTATGTTCGTCTGCCTGACTATTTTTTTCACTTTCTTCTAAAATCTGTCTTTCTTGCAGAGACACTCTGGCTGGCGGTTTTTCTCGTCCGCCATCTTCGTGGCTTAAAATGCCATTTATTCTTGAAACACATTGAATCTTGCTGCTCGTAAGGTCCTGTGCTAGGAGCAATGGGAGAGGACAAAAGGAAGAAGAGTCCTCTTGCCTTAAAGGACTTACAAGCTAGAAGGAAGGAAAAGATATAACACTTATAAGAATAACACATATTAGAATGTGCTGTATGATATACTCAATGCTTGTAAGTTCTACAATGAAATACATCCCTTTTGGATGGTGAGAATCAAAAAAAGAAGTACTGATTTGTCATTCTTTCGTGAATTAATTTGTTCAGTGCCAACTATGTCTCAGGCACTGTGTTAGGTATTGGGGATACAAAGATAAACAAAGTAGATGTATCCTGGCCTGCAGAAAGCCTTCAATCAATTGGATTGTTAGGCTTTGAAAAGGTAACAACAAATGTGAATATTGTCACCAAGAAGAGGAGGATGCTACAGGAATTTATAGCAGAGAAGACTCTGCCTAGTTTTGAATGTTGGGAAGGCTTCCATATGAAGTAACTTTTAAGTTGAAGAATGAGCAATTGTAGTAATAGCTGTAGCTAATGTTTATTAAACACATACTGTGTGCTCCAGCACTGTTCTACAGTACTTTACATGCATCATCTCATTTAATCCTCCCAATAGCCTTACAACTAAGGTTCTGCTTTATAGAGTAAGAAAGTAAGGCACTGAGAGGTGAAGCAACTTGCCCAAAGTTACACAGCTAGTAAGTGACAAAGGTAGGATTTGAATCTAGGCAATTTGCTTTAACACCTACACTCTGAATTGCTGCCACTACCTTATTATTGTCCCCACATTAGAGACAAGTACCCTCAGGTTCAGAAGAATGAAGTTATTTGTACAAGGCCATTCCAGTTATATATGGTGGAAGAGGAATTAGCTAAGTAAATATGGGTGGGAAGAACTTCTCAGGCAATAGGGACAAATGTATGGGGTGTTTTGGAGGAACAGAGAGGAGGAATTGAATGAAAGCATTATATATTCAAAAGCCTGAAATAAGGCAAAGGATTCTGAAACAGAGGGTGTGAGAGGGCAGGGGAGATGGGCTTTTGGTACAAGATGGGACTTGAGAAGTAGGTGGGAACTAGCTCAGAAGAGGTCTTATAGACCCATAATAAGGAGTTTGGACTTGAACGTGAGG